>NC_088422.1:96762898-96917898 GCF_034236695.1 Oncorhynchus nerka
TCACCTTTATGCATCGGGTCCAATTTATTTTATATGACTCGGCTGGAGATCCAACTCCCAACCTTAGAATCTCAGGGCAGATACTCTACCCACAAGGCCACATTTCATGTGTACAGTATATGTCTATGGTATACATATCCTACGCTACACTTCACCATACGCTCTAATGCCTTCATATGTTTAGAGTATAAATAATGTTATTGTGGCATAGCTCCAAGGCCTACATCTCCATATACAGGGCCTTCAGAATGAATTCACGTCTCCTGACTTCTCCACATGTTGTTGTGTTACAGCCTGAATTTAAAATGGATTACATTGAGAGGTTGTGTCACTGGCCTACACACAATACCCCAATAATGTCAACGTGGAATCATTTTTACAAATCTATGGCATGAGACGTGAAAATGGCTTTCTAGCAATGATCAACAACCAACTTGACAGAGCTTGAATAATTTTATAAAGAATAATGTGCAAATATTGTACACTCAAGGTGTGCAAAGCTCTTAAAGACTTACCCAGAAAGACTAACAGATGTAATTGCTGCCAGATACATTTGCAAAATTGTATCTTTTGTCATTATAGGATAATGTGTGTAGACGGGAAGGGACAACATCTATTTCATCCATTTTGAATTCAGGCTGTAACACAACAATATTTGAATAATGCTTTCTGAAGGCATTTGTATAAGTCTATATAAAGACTACTATTTGCACACACCCACACTTAGCAACTCAGCTATTGTTGATATCCACAATGGATCAAGTTATCACGCAACCTTCAATATGGAGCATAAACCCTGGGTCAATTTTGTTGTCTTCATCTTGCGCCATAGCAGCTAGTTTTAAATGTTGTGTGTCTCTTGTTTGCACGGACAGGGTTAACGGAAGCTGAGACATTAGCTGTGTAGAATTATGAACAGGTTCCCCTTGTGCTTTGACCGTAACAGCATGTCAGTGCCTGAGAGGTATCGATCCATTCTGGGGGGGAAAAGCCAACAGTGCAAACATAAATCATGTTAGCTTGATATGACAGAGTTGGAGACGTCACAGGCAGCAAACATTTCACTTTAGAGATTCTCTGTAGAGAACTTCCACCTGTTCTACTTCCTGGTACTGAATCTATAGGGTATCCATGTGTTGTGGTTTTACTTTAAAATCCCAGCAGGCACCTGGTTCCCGCCAGGTCTCTTAGACAGCAGACACATCCCTGCCACATGAACCCATGTCATTCATATACAACACGCTTGTATTTATTACAGTAACCTACATCTCTAAGCACCCTTAATCATAATAGATGAATGTGTGTTTGCTTGTTCAAGAATCCACCCATCCATATCTATTGAATTATGAATGGTTCCTCTGTACAACATTGCTATGTACTGTCACTACTCCATAGATGGTACAGTATTGTATTCTGAGCTTTCACAACCATTGACATTAATACGCACTTGGATATAGTCGTAAGGCAGTTGTTTCCATACTGTGTACATCAAGCTGCCTCAGGCTACAGAAACAGGAGATCCATCTGCTAAATGACTTAAATGTAAATGTAATCCATACTGTGTACATCAAGCTGTCTCAGGCTACAGAAACAGGAGATCCATACTGTGTACATCAAGCTGCCTCAGGCTACAGAAACAGGAGATCCATCTGCTAAATGACTTAAATGTAAATGTAATCCATACTGTGTACATCAAGCTGCCTCAGGCTACAGAAACAGGAGATCCATACTGTGTACATCAAGCTGCCTCAGGCTACAGAAACAGGAGATCCATACTGTGTACATCAAGCTGCCTCAGGCTACAGAAACAGGAGATCCATACTGTGTACATCAAGCTGCCTCAGGCTACAGAAACAGGAGATCCATACTGTGTACATCAAGCTGCCTCAGGCTACAGAAACAGGAGATCCATACTGTGTACATCAAGCTGCCTCAGGCTACAGAAACAGGAGATCCATACTGTGTACATCAAGCTGCCCCAGGCTACAGAAACAGGAGATCCATACTGTGTACATCAAGCTGCCTCAGGCTACAGAAACAGGAGATCCATACTGTGTACATCAAGCTGCCTCAGGCTACAGAAACAGGAGATCCATACTGTGTACATCAAGCTGCCTCAGGCTACAGAAACAGGAGATCCATACTGTGTACATCAAGCTGCCTCAGGCTACAGAAACAGGAGATCCATACTGTGTACATCAAGCTGCCTCAGGCTACAGAAACAGGAGATCCATACTGTGTACATCAAGCTGCCTCAGGCTACAGAAACAGGAGATCCATACTGTGTACATCAAGCTGCCTCAGGCTACAGAAACAGGAGATCCATACTGTGTACATCAAGCTGCCTCAGGCTACAGAAACAGGAGATCCATACTGTGTACATCAAGCTGCCTCAGGCTACAGAAACAGGAGATCCATACTGTGTACATCAAGCCGCCTCAGGCTACAGAAACAGGAGATCAATACTGCCTCAGGCTACAGAAACAGGAGATCAATACTGTGTACATCAAGCTGCCTCAGGCTACAGAAACAGGAGATCCATACTGTGTACATCAAGCTGCCTCAGGCTACAGAAACAGGAGATCCATACCACTGTGTACATCAAGGCTGCCTCAGGCATTTACACAGTTGTAACAGGAGTATTCATTTACGCCACTCAGTTTTCAGTCGTATTAGGCAGTCCTCGCTAGTATTCATTTACACCACTCAGTTGTATTAGGCAGTCCTCGCTAGTATTCATTTACACCACTCAGTTTTATTAGGCAGTCCTCGCTAGTATTCATTTACACCACTCAGTTTTATTAGGCAGTCCTCGCTAGTATTCATTTACACCACTCAGTTTTATTAGGCAGTCCTCGCTAGTATTCATTTACACCACTCAGTTTTATTAGGCAGTCCTCGCTAGTATTCATTTACACCACTCAGTTTTATTAGGCAGTCCTCGCTAGTATTCATTTACACCACTCAGTTTTATTAGGCAGTCCTCGCTAGTATTCATTTACACCACTCAGTTTTATTAGGCAGTCCTCGCTAGTATTCATTTACACCACTCAGTTGTATTAGGCAGTCCTCGCTAGTATTCATTTACACCACTCAGTTGTATTAGGCAGTCCTCGCTAGTATTCATTTACACCACTCAGTTTTATTAGGCAGTCCTCGCTAGTATTCATTTACACCACTCAGTTTTATTAGGCAGTCCTCGCTAGTATTCATTTACACCACTCAGTCGTATTAGGCAGTCCTCGCTAGTATTCATTTACACCACTCAGTTTTATTAGGCAGTCCTCGCTAGTATTCATTTACACCACTCAGTCGTACAGTCCTCGTTCAGTTTTATTAGGCAGTCCTCGCTAGTATTCATTTACACCACTCAGTCGTATTAGGCAGTCCTCGCTAGTATTCATTTACACCACTCAGTTTTATTAGGCAGTCCTCGCTAGTATTCATTTACACCACTCAGTCGTATTAGGCAGTCCTCGCTAGTATTCATTTACACCACTCAGTTTTATTAGGCAGTCCTCGCTAGTATTCATTTACACCACTCAGTTGTATTAGGCAGTCCTCGCTAGTATTCATTTACACCACTCAGTTTACACCACATTTACACCACTCAGTTGTATTAGGCAGTCCTCGCTAGTATTCATTTACACCACTCAGTTTTATTAGGCAGTCCTCGCTAGTATTCATTTACACCACTCAGTTTTATTAGGCAGTCCTCGCTAGTATTCATTTACACCACTCAGTTTTATTAGGCAGTCCTCGCTAGTATTCATTTACACCACTCAGTTTTATTAGGCAGTCCTCGCTAGTATTCATTTACACCACTCAGTTATATTATCAGGCAGTCCTCGCTAGTATTCATTTACACCACTCAGTTATACCAGTATTAGGCAGTCCAGGGTTATACCAGGGTTATACCAGAGTTATACATTATACACCAGAGTTATACCAGTTATACCAGAGTCAGTTATACCAGGGTAGAGTTATACCACCAGTTTTATTAGGCAGTCCTCGCTAGTATTCATTTACACCACTCAGTTATACCAGAGTTAGGCAGTCCTCGCTAGTATTCATTTACACCACTCAGTTTTATTTATACCAGGCAGTCCTACCAGTATTCATTTACACCACTCAGTTATAGGCAGGGTCCTACCTAGTATTCATTTACACCACTCAGTTATATACCAGGGTTATACCAGAGTTAGTATTCATTTACACCACTCAGTTATACCAGGTCCCAGGGTTATACCAGGGTTATATTTACACCAGAGTTATTAGGGTTATACCAGAGTTATACCAGAGTTATACTAGTTATTTACCAGAGTTATACAGTTATACCAGTATTCATTTACCAGGTTATACCAGGGTTATACCAGAGTTATACCAGGTTATACAGTTATACCAGGGTTATACCAGGGTTATACATTTACACCACTTATACAGGGTTATACCAGAGTTATACCAGGGTTATACCAGTTATACCAGTTATACCAGAGTTATACCAGGGTTATACCAGGGTTATACCAGAGTTATACCAGGTTATACCAGGGTTATACCCAGAGTTATACCAGGGTTATACCAGAGTTATACCAGGTTATTTACCAGGGTTATACCAGAGTTATACCAGGGTTATACCAGAGTTATACCAGGGTTATTTACACCACTCAGTTATATTAGGCAGAGTTATACCCAGGGTTAGTCGGGTTATACCAGAGTTATACCAGGTTATTAGGCAGTCCTCAGTTATACCAGAGTTATACCAGGTTATACATTTACACCAGTTATACCAGAGTTAGTACCATTTACCAGAGTTATACCAGAGTTATTTACACCACTCAGGGTTATACAGGTTATTTACCAGGGTTATACCAGTCCTCGGTTATCATTTACCAGAGTTATACCAGGGTTTCATTTACCAGAGTTATACCAGAGTTATACCAGCTCACATACCAGGGTTATACCAGGGTTATACCAGAGTTATACCAGAGTTATACCAGGGTTATACCAGAGTTATACCAGGGTTATACCAGGGTTATACCAGAGTTATACCAGAGTTATACCAGGGTTATACCAGGGTTATACCAGAGTTATACCAGAGTTATACCAGGTTATTTAGCAGAGTTATACCAGAGTTATACCAGGGTTATACCAGAGTTATACCAGGGTTATACCAGAGTTATACCAGAGTTATACCAGGGTTATACCAGAGTTATACCAGGGTTATACCAGAGTTATACCAGATACCAGTTATACCAGAGTTATACCAGGGTTATACCAGAGTTATACCAGAGTTATACCAGAGTTATACCAGGGTTATACCAGAGTTATATACCAGGGTTATACCAGAGTTATACCAGGGTTATACCAGAGTTATACCAGGGTTATACCAGAGTTATACCAGGTTATACCAGGGTTATACCAGTTATACCAGGGTTATACCAGAGTTATACCAGAGTTATACCAGGTTATACCAGAGTTATACCAGAGTTATACCAGGGTTATACCAGGGTTATACCAGAGTTATACCAGGGTTATACCAGAGTTATACCAGGGTTATACCAGGGTTATACCAGAGTTATACCAGGGTTATACCAGAGTTATACCAGGGTTATACCAGAGTTATACCAGAGTTATACCAGAGTTATACCAGGGTTATACCAGAGTTATACCAGGGTTATACCAGTTATACCAGGGTTATACCAGGGTTATACCAGAGTTATACCAGGGTTATACCAGGTTATACCAGTTATACCAGAGTTATACCAGGGGGTTATACCAGAGTTATACCAGGGTTATACCAGAGGTTATACCAGGTTATACCAGAGTTATACCAGAGTTATACCAGAGTTATACCAGGTTATACCAGGGTTATACCAGGGTTATACCAGAGTTATACCAGGTTATACCAGGGTTATACCAGAGTTATTATACCAGAGTTATACCAGAGTTATACCAGGTTATACCAGGGTTATACCAGAGTTATACCAGTTATACCAGAGTTATACCAGGGTTATACCAGGGTTATACCAGAGTTATACCAGATACCAGTTATACCAGGGTTATACCAGGGTTATACCAGAGTTATACCAGGTTATACCAGGTTATACCAGAGTTATACCAGGGTTATACCAGAGTTATACCAGGGTTATACCAGGGTTATACCAGAGTTATACAAGGGTTATACCAGAGTTATACCAGAGTTATACCAGAGTTATACCAGGGTTATACCAGAGTTATACCAGGGTTATACCAGAGTTATACCAGAGTTATACCAGAGTTATACCAGAGTTATACCAGAGTTATACCACATATTAACATTCCATTTAGCAGAAGGCCGACACTTGAACCCTCTGGCAGCAGGTCTACATACCAGAGTTATACCAGAGTTATACCAGAGTTATACCAGGGTTATACCAGGGTTATACCAGAGTTATACCAGGGTTATACCAGGGTTATACCAGAGTTATACCAGAGTTATACCAGAGTTATACCAGGGTTATACCAGAGTTATACCAGAGTTATACCAGAGTTATACCAGAGTTGGTGAGTGGTGTAGTCATGGCATCCGTTGACTAGTAATTTAATATTTTATGATGCAAACCATTATTTAGGTTAGTTGATTGGCTATGTGAACTGTCACTTTACTAGCATAACATTTAACGTACCTAAGGCTCTTGCATCCTTAGAAATTTCTAACTTTCTAACCTGCTTGTTGGCTAAGTAAATGCTAGAGCCTGTTGCATCCGAATTGGTTTAGAATGAGTGTAATTGTTGTGCCCATTGCATGCAAATGGCAGAAATCTCTGTTAAGTCTATTATTATCAACTTAACAACAGTGTCTAATCAGGGATTCGGAGGAAACTGCTTAACATGACTAATATTGCACTATATCAACAACAAAAAATTCAAGGCCTCAGTGTCATACAAAATACAATAATTTGTTTGAAAATAATGTAGAAGAAAACCAACAAGAGTGTCTTGGCACAAATAGGAGGGAGATATAGGATATACTGGAGATATATGAGTTATAGGAGATATGGGATATATATGAGGTATAGGAGCTATAGGATATATAGGAGTTATAGGATACATAGGAGCTATGGGATATATAGGAGCTATAGGATATATAGGAGATATAGGAGTTATAGGAGCTATAGGATATATAGGAGATATAGGAGTTATAGGAGATATAGGATATATAGGAGATATAGGATATATAGGAGATATAGGAGTTATAGGAGATATAGGATATATAGAAGATATATGAGTTATAGGATATATAGGAGTTATAGGAGATATATGATATATAGGAGCTATAGGAGATATTGGCGCTATAGGAACTGTTAGTTATAGGAAATACAGGAGCTATAGGAGATATAGGAGCTTTATGAGATATAGGAGCTATAGGAGATATAGGAGCTATAGGATATATAGGAGCTATAGGAGATATAGGAGATATAGGAACTGTTAGTTATAGGAAATACAGGAGCTATAGGAGATATAGGAGCTTTATGAGATATAGGAGCTATAGGAGATATAGGAGCTATAGGATATATAGGAGCTATAGCAAATATAGGCGCTATAGGAACTATATTAGCTATAGGAGATACAGGAGCTATAGGAGATATATTAGATATAGGAGCTATAGGAGATATATTAGCTATAGGAGATATATTAGATATAGGAGCTATAGGATATATAGGAGCTATAGGTGATATAGGAGCTATAGCAGATATATGAGCTATAGGAACTATAGTAGATATATTAGTTATAGGAGCTATAGGAGATATAGCAGCTATAGGAGATGTAGCAAATATATATTAGCTATAGGAGCTGTAGGTGATATAGGAGCTATAGGAGCTGTACGTGATATAGGAGCTATAGGCGCATAGGAGCTATAGGACATATGTTAGCTATTGGAGACATATGAGCTATAGGAGATATAGGAGATATAAGAAATATATATTAGCTATAGGAGCTATTGGAGCTATAGGAGCTATAGGACATTAAGGACTATAGGAGATATATTAGCTATAGGATCTATATTAGCAATGGGAGATATAGGAGATATATTAGCTTTTTTAGCTAAAGGAGCTGTAGGAGATATAGGAGGTATAGGATATATAGTAGCCAGGTTGCATTTGATAGTGTAGTGAATTAAAGCAATCCCTATGTACTCAATTTAAACTCCACATTAGGTTGAAATTATTCCTATTTTTCAGGTATTCAGGGGGGCTCGCCAAATAAAAATGGGATTCACATCAACAACGACAAAAAAATCAATAAAAAATGTCTTGTTTTTTTTCTTCACATTTTCAATCAGTCCGTTTATATTTTTCAGCAGGGCTATTCATTTGGGTGAGGTATTTTTCTCACCTGAGTAGCCTCATTTCACTGCCAAAAATAAAATTAAACAATCTAGTGTTCAGCAAAATAACAACACAATACAGGTAGCCTTGTCAAATAATTAACATCCAATCACATTAACCGTTACTCTCTCACGGGAATTCCACTAATGGTATGTAGCTGCTGCTCATTCCGTTTGCTAGAAAATGGATAAATGGTTCAAAAAAATAAGGCCCGCGTCCATAGAGACACATGCCAGCTCTACTGGTAGTACTGTTACTACCAGCAGTACTACTGCTACCAGCAGTACTACACCTGCAACTGTCGACAACACAAGTTGTTCTGCTTCCACGAGCACATCCAATGCTAGCATCAGTAATTCTACATTTGTTGTCAGCCCAGCTAGCATCAGTAATTCAACATTTGTTGTCAGCCCAGCTAGCATCAGTAATTCTACATTTGTTGTTAGCCCAGCTAGCATCAGTAATACTACATTTGTTGTTAGCCCAGCTAGCATCAGTAATACTACATTTGTTGTTAGCCCAGCTAGCATCAGTAATTCTACATTTGTTGTTAGCCCAGCTAGCATCAGTAATTCTACATTTGTTGTTAGCCCAGCTTGCATGGACACTGACAGTTGTGAATCTGATGCAGCTGAAGAGCTCCTGCCCCTTTACCCGGGAAAGCACCGAACAACAGACAGGGACGTTGGACCAGCGAAGAGGCGCAAATATGATGAAATTCATTGATTTGGGGTTCACTTACACTACCGTTCAAAAGTTTGGCGTCACTTAGAAATGTCCTTATTTTTGAAAAGCACATATTTTTGTCCATTAAAATAACATCAAATTGATCAGAAATACAGTGTAGACATTGTTAGTGTTGTAAATGACTATTGTAGGTGGAAACGGCTGTTTTTTAATGGAATATCTACATAGGCGTACAGAGAAATAGATGCCTCACAAGTCCTCAACTGTTAGCTTCATTAAATAATACCCACAAAACACCCATCTCTACGTCAACAATTAAGAGGAAACTCTGCCTTCTAGGCAGAATTCTAGGCAGAGTTCCTCTGTCCAGTGTCTTTGTTCTTCTGCCCATCTTAATATTTTATTTTTATTGGCCAGTCTGACATATGGCTTTTTCTTTGCAACTCTGCCTAGAAGGCCAGCATCCCGGAGTCGCCTCTTGCACTGTTGACGTTGAGACTGGTGTTTGGCGGGTACTATTTAACGAAGCTGCCAGTTGAGGACTTGTGAGGCGTCTGTTTCTCAAACTAGACACTCTAATGTACTTGTCCTCGTGCTCAATTGTGCAATTGGGCCTCCCACTCTATTCTGGTTAGAGCCAGTTTGATGTTTTTTTAATGTACAAAATATGTGCTTTTCTTTCAAAAACAAGGACATTTCTAAGTGACCCCAAACTCTTGAACAGTAGTGTATGTTGGGAGTAGTGCCTTTCCTCAGCCAGTGTTATATGTGCAAAAGTATTATCTCACAACTCGATGAAACCTTCACTCTTGTGCAGACATTTAGAAACAAAACATGCCAATTTGAAAAATAAGCCACAGGAGTTTTTTTAACGAGAATTAAGACGACTTTCGAAAAGTAAGGCATGTATAAAAGCAATAGATACCATTAATAAGAAGGGTCTAGAAGCGTCTTATATGGTGAGCTACCGAGTGGCTAGGACAGGCAAGCCCCATACTATTGTGAAGGACTTCATTCTTCCTGCTGCCGCGGATATGACTGGGACATTGCTGGGGGAAATGGCCAAAAAAACTATACAGACAACGTCTCCATCAAACAACACTGTTTCATGACGCATCAGTGACATGGCAGGAGATGTTTTGAAACAATTACTGCTTCACATACAAGCCAGTGAATTCTATGCGTTACAGCCTGATGAGTCAACAAACGTGGCGGGCCTGACACAACTCCTGGTATAAGTCTGTTACATTTATGGGGGGGTCAATTAAGGAAGATATCCTCTTCTGCAAACCACTGGAAACCAGGACAACAGGAGAGGATATTTTTAAAGTACTGGACTGTGACATCAAATGGACTTTGGTGGTCAAGATGTGTTGGTATCTGTACTGATGGCGCAAAAGCCATGACAGGGAGACATAGTGGAGTGGTAACATGTGTGCAAGCAGTTGCTCCAGACGTCACTTGGGTACACTGCAGCATCCATCGAGAGGCTCTTGGGTACACTGCAGCGTCCATCGAGAGGCTCTTGGGTACACTGCAGCGTCCATCGAGAGGCTCTGGGGTACACTGCAGCGTCCATCGAGAGGCTCTTGGGTACACTGCAGCATCCATCGAGAGGCTCTTGGGTACACTGCAGCGTCCATCGAGAGGCTCTTGGGTACACTGCAGCGTCCATCGAGAGGCTCTGGGGTACACTGCAGCGTCCATCGAGAGGCACTTGGGTACACTGCAGCGTCCATCGAGAGGCTCTTGGGTACACTGCAGCGTCCATCGAGAGGCTCTTGGGTACACTGCAGCGTCCATCGAGAGGCTCTTGGGTACACTGCAGCGTCCATCGAGAGGCTCTTGCTGACAGCTTGAAAGACGTTTTCAACACTACAGTGAAAATGGTTAACTTTGTTAAAGCAAGGCCCCTGATCTCTCGTGTATTTTCTGCACTATGCAATGATGTAGGCAGCAACCATGTAACGATTTTACAACATACTTTTACATACAGAAGTGCGCTGGTTATCAAGGGGCAAAGTATTGACATTTTTTAAATAGAGAAACGAGCTGACTGCTCGTTTGACTGCTTGCACGATGACAAGTTTCTCAAATGACTGGCCTATCTGGGTGATGTTTTTTCTCACCTGAATGACCTGCATCTAGGATTACAGGGACTCTCCACAACTATTCAATGTGCGGGACCAAATTGAGGCTATGATTAAGAAGTTGGAGTTCTTCTCTGTCTGCATTAACAAGGACAACAAACAGGTCCTTTCCGTTATTGTATGATTTTTTGTGTGCAAATGAACTACGGTTTACTGACAATGTCAAATGTGATATAGCGAAGCACCTGAGTGAGTTGGATGCACAATTACACAGGTACTTTCCAGAAACGGACAACACAAACAACTGGATTCGTTATCCCCTTTCATACTCTGCCTCCAGTCCACTTACCCATATCTCAACAAGAGAGCCTCATCGAAATTGCAACAAGCGGTTCTGTGAAAATGTAATTTAATCAGAAGCCACTGCTAGATTCCTGGAAAGGACTGCACTCAGAGTTTCTTGACTTGGCAAATCACGCTGTTAAGACACTGATGCCCTTTGCAACCACGTACCTATGTGAAAGTGGATTCTCGGCCCTCACTAGCATGACAACTAAATACAGGCACAGACTGTGTGTGGGAAATGATTTAAGACTGAGACTCTCCAATACAACCCAACATTGCAGAGTTATGTGCATCCTTCAAGCACAACCTTAACCTGTGGTGAGTTATTCACAATTTCGATAAACAAGTACATTTTTTTTAATGTAAGATGGTTAAACAAAGAGCAAAATGATTGATTATTATTATATTATTATTTGTGACCTGGTCCTATAAGAGCTCTTTATGACTTCCCACGAGCCGGGTTGAGACAAAAACGAATGATTGTGTTTAATGAATGTATCGTATAGTGTGTGTGTGGCAGCCTTACAATGATGGCAAAAAAACAAACATTTGAGAGTGGTGCTGGAGCTGGAGGCTGAATGTTTGAAGGGGTACGGGACTATAAAAAGTTTGGGAACCACTGCTAGCTACATTTCATAGCTCCTTCCTGGCCTCTGATACTGTAGCAGGATCAACTCCAATAATATCCTTTCGTGTTCAACTCCTAGAGTGTCAGGATGACACAGTTTCATATTGGCTTCTTCTGGTGTTCTCATAGCAACGTCATCCCCTGTAAATGATTCACAGCTGCACTCACAGCATGAAAGAATGAACTGGTTATAGCATCCCCCATCTGGCTAGGCTGCCGCATACAAAAGGGAGAAAACCAACTCTGAGACCTGAAATCCGAGGCTTGTTCACACTCGGGGAGATACAGCAGGCAAATAGACCCATTTGGTGCCCTTTCAATGTGCTTGAGTGGAATAGCATCAAAAATTAATACAATTACTGTATAAAACTTTATTGTTTTAATATGCTCCCATTCCGTCCATGATTTCATAACCGGCGGTTTAAGGGTTTATGAACACATTACTTTCAGAGCAGACTATGGCTGTAAAATGTATTTCACCACATAAAACCCTGTTAACACATCAACTGTTTTACAACAACTGGTTCCTGATCACTGCAAACAGGAGAACACACTGACAAAGAAAACATAGGGCTTCAAATTGAATATCACACTTATCATTTGAAGCATGTTTGTGATTATACAAACAACCCAGCAAACCAAAATTAATTTTGTGAAAGTTCCCAGAACATTTGTTACGTTGCGGCAAATGTTCTCATAACACAAAAAAACTGTCCACTTGTGCTGATGGTTATACAATGTTTGTATAAAACGTTTGCATTTTGCACAGCATGTTCCCAGAACGATGCTCTCATATTTTGTTGCGGCCGTATGTTGTAAAAACCATTACTGCTACATTGTGTTATTACATTACCTGGTAACCTAATGAGAACGTTTGGGGAACGTTCTGTGGTGTTTCTTACAGATGTTGTGCACAACATTTTAGGGAATGTTAGGAGAACATTCCAAGGATATTTCATTAAAAAAAAAAAAAATTGTACAAAATGATTTTGTTAACAAAAACATTATTTGAATGTTTTTGGGATGTTAATCATCCTAAGACCCTAACTAGAACTTAAGGGGAATCTTAGCTAATGTTCAGGGAATGTTCCTAGTTTGCTAGGAAAGGATTTGAGCCACTGCACATTAAGTAGACAAAATGGCATCAGAGGACCCTAACTTCATTGCTGATATTTTACATTGTACTTATTCCGTGATTTATACCGATGACCTTTGTGATTTTGATGATTGTCAAGCATAATATATATATTGTTTTACAACTTAGAATATGCCATTCTATGCCTTTCTAGCTTACTTTTATCTCTTAAGTGCATTCGAAAAGTATTCAGACCCCTTGACTTTTTCCACATTTTGTTACGTTACAGCCTTATTCTAAAATGGATTAAATAAATAAAAATCTTAATCAATCTACACACAATACCCCATAATGACATCACAATACCCCATAATGACATCACAATACCCCATAATGACATCACAATACCCCATAATGACATCACAATACCCCATAATGACAAAGCGAAAATAGGTTTTTAGAATTTTTTGAAAATGTATTCAAATTCAAAAAATTATTTGCATCCTGTTTCTATTTATCATCCTTGAGATGTTTCTCCAACTTGATTGTCGTCAACGTGTGGTAAATTCAATTGATTGGACATGATTTGGAAGGGCACACACCTGTCTATATAAGGTCGCACAGTTGACAGTGTATGTCAGAGCAAAAACCGAGTCATGAGGTCGAAGGAATTGTCCGTAGAGCTCAGAGACAGGATTGTGTCAAGGCACAGATCTGGGGAAGGATACCAAACATTTCTGCAGCATTGCAAGAACACAGTGGCCTCCATCTTTCGTAAATGGAAGAGGTTTGGCACCACCAAGACTCTTCCTAGAGCTGGCCTCACTGCCAAACTGAGCAATGGGGGGAGAAGTGCCTTGGTCAGGGAAGTGACCAAGAACCCGATGGTCACTCTGACAGAGTTCCTCTGTGGTGATGGGAGAACCTTCCAGAAGGACAACCATCTGTGCAGCACTCCACCAATCAGGCCTTTATGGTACGGTGGCCCGACGGAAGTCACTCCTCAGTAAAAGGCACATGACAGCCGGCTTGTAGTTTGCCAAAGGCACCTAAACACTCTCTTTGGCCTGAATGGCAAGCGTCACGTGTGGAGGAAACATGGCACCATCCCGACGGTGAAGCATGGTGGTGGCAGCATCATGCTGTGGTGATTTTTTTCAGCAGCAGAAACTGGGAGACTAATCAGGATCGAGGCAAAGATGAACGGAGCAAAGTACAAAGAGATCCTTGATGAAAACCTGCTCCACAGCATTCAGGACCTCGACTGGGGTGAAGGTTCACCTTCCAACAGGACAATGACCCTAAGCACACAGCAAAGACAACGCAGGAGTGGCTTCGGGACAAGTCTCAGAATGTCCTTGAGTGGCCCAGCCAGAGCCTGGACTTGAACCCCATCGAACATCTCTGTAGAGACCTGAAAATAGCTGTGCAGCGACGCTCACCATCCAACGTGACAGAGCTTGAGAGGATCTGCAGAGAAGAATGGGAAAAACTCCCCAAATACCGGTGTTTACTGAGTAAAGGGCCTGAAAACCTGTTTTTGCTTTGTTATTATCGGGTGTTGTGTGTACATTGATGAGTTAAAAAAAACTATTTAATCCATTTTAGAATAAGGCTTTAACGTAACAACATTTGGAAAAAATCAAGGGGGTCTGAATACTTTCCGAATGCACTGTACGTACATTGCTTGAATTGCGCCTGCTCATAATACAGTAATATGCTCAAAACCCATAACCATTAAAGGTATAGTTCAAACAAATTGACATGATATTCCTCTTACCGTTGCTGCTGTCAATTTCAGTATTTTTGTGAACTACCCCTTTAAGTGGTATTGCGACCATTCCTTTGCTCATTGTACATGGTAAGAAGAACAAGACACAGAGAAAATAAAATAATCAAAAGACCAGATAAAGACAATCTCCCTTTTCAGGTTGAAAGGAGCATAAAACATGACTGGCTTATTTTCTTTATGACTATTGCCCATAAAAACACACAGAGATTTGAATACTTTTAAATCCAACACTCCAACACGCTGTTTAAGATTCAGTCCCTGAAGGTAAAACAGTCTTGGGTATAGTATCAAGATGTCTATCTCTCATAAATTCCACATATATTTAAAGAGAATATAGTGTGTCCACCCTCATTTTGAAGTCAGTAAGCTTGAGTCTCACATCATTTTCATGTTGAATTTACGTGGCGCATCGCCGGTTGGACTACTCTCACCTGCCTCCGCCTTACGCGGTACATACTCAATCTCTATGTTTGGCTTGACGTTGCCTTTTCCTCTGCTCCAGAGGAAGAGGATGACGAGACAGAAGAGGACGACGCCGAGGAACGAGATAAATCCCATGGTGGTGGCGATGATCAGAGTCTTCACGTCGAATGGGAAGGGAACCTGGGCCAGGGTCCCGTTGGCCCCGTCCTCGCTGGGCTGGTTGGAGATGAAAGCAAACGTCTTGTTGGGCTGGTGCGGCCAGTTGGGCGAGTAGCTGTGCACATGCAGGTGGGCAGGCTTGGTGTCATTCCCTGCGGCGTTGCTGGCGATGCACAGGTAGGTACCGTTGTCCTGGATCTGGGCGTAGCGCACCTCTAGCGTGCCCTCGGGGGACACGCTGAGACGCCCCACGGACTTGGTGGTGATGAACTGCTTCTTGGGGGACAGCCACATGATCACGGGGGCTGGGTCGCCGTCCGCCTGGCATGTGTAATGGACCGTTGTGCCCTCGTCTACGTGCCTCTGCAGTGCCTTGTGGTCTTGTATCCTGGACTTCTGGCAGGTGAAGGAATTGGAGGGGAGTATGTCGGGGAAGTCTTTGAACTCCTTGCCCTGCACGGCCTCGGGCAAAGAGCAGGAGGGCTGCTGCCGGTTGAAGTTGAGCCTCCAGCGGCGACGGAAGACCCAGAGCAGTCGGCAGTCGCAGGCCAGTGGGTTCCCGTACAGTGCCAGGGTCTCCAGGTTCCCCACGGAGTGAAACACAGATTCCTCCAGGGTGCTCAGGCTATTGCTGGATACGTTGAGGACTCGGAGATGGTTCAAGCCCCGGAAGGAGTAGGGCTCAATTGTGGCTAATCTCCCTCCTACCAAGTGGAAGGCCTGGAGCCTCATTAGATTGTGCAGCTTGTTCCCCTCCACCGTGTGAATGGGATTAAAAGACAAGTTGAGAAAGAGAAGGTGCCCAAGGTGTCGGATGGCCTGGTAAGGGATGGCAGTGAGGTTACAGTTTGTGATGGTCAGGGAGGTGATGTTGAGGCCGTACAGGCATTTGGAGGTCATGGTGTCCAGGTAGGGCCAGTAGGAGATCTCTAACACCCTCAGGCGTTCCAGCCTCTTGAAGGAGTAATCCCTGACAGCATTGACGGTGAGGTGGCGTAGTCGCAGCGACAGCAGGTTGTGCAGATGGCTCAGGGCCTCAGTGGGCACCGAGGTCAGGTTGCACCGCTCCATGGTCAGCTGTTCCAGGCTGCTGAGGCCGTGGAACGCTCGGTGAGAGATGAACACCAGGTCGTTATCGCCGACTTCCAGAGCCTTCAGATTGTACAGCTCCTGGAACATGTAGTCCAGCAGGATGACAATTCTGTTCTCGCTAATGTCCAGCTGGGTGAGGTTGCTGAGGCCTGTGAACACTCCCAACTGGATTAGCTTAAGCTGGTTGTTGCGCAGCCCCAGAGTCCGCAAGCCGACAAGGTTGCTAAAAGCCCCGGGCTCCATGGAAGAGATATTGTTCTCATTGAGCTGCAGCTCCTCCAGCTGTGGGTAGTTGATGAACTCCTCAGGCCCCAGGCTTTTCAGACGGTTCTTGCTGAGGTCCAGTAGTTTCGTCTCGATGGGGATGCCCTCGGGAAACGAGGCCAGCCTCCGTCGATGGCACACCACGGAACGTTCCTGAGCATTACACTCACAGCGGGACGGGCAGCCGGTGGTGGAGCCGGAGAGGACAGTGCCCAGCATTAGGACCAGGATGGGCTGCCAGCACGCCACCAGGTAGCTGTGCCCACCTGCCTCCCCGGACACCATTCTACTGCTTACCTGCGGAGACAGAAGTAAGAGGGATGGTTGGCACATTTAAAGGAGAACTACATGTATAAACACATTTTTTAAAATATATTATTTTGTCAGGTTTGACGCTTATCTCCTGAAGTATTATTGATATAAAAAACATTTGAGTTTATTTAACAAACAATACTTTAGCCACACAACAGACAAAAATCATAACTCTTGCCCAGAAGATGATGTCACGGGGTTACATTCGCCTCAGATTTGGACTAAAGGCTCTGGGTTAGACAAGTGGTATAAATATCAGGTGAAATACCTGAAGGTGAACAGAAAACCTCAGATTTCCTTTCACAACAAAAAATCTTCTTCAAACTATTCCTGTGGTGTTTAGTAACTACGCCACTCACAGAGGACACATCTGAATTACAGCTTTAATTGTTTTTTTAATGCAATAAACGACAATGCTCAAATGAGTCCTTTTCACTTCTGATCAGGCTCTCTCATAAACCTCAATCAACTAAATGAAGCAGACAAAGTATTTACAGCCATAAACAAATGTCAGTTTAATTTACAAATTATGGAGAGATACCTACTTCCAATGTGAAAGAGAATTATGCCAGGCTTGTATGGAACACAATGTATTGTTCTGTACAATTGCCTGGAAGACCTTGTACTCTAGACTCTCTGTCTATTCCGATTGCAGGTTACTCTTCTCTGTTACTCTTCTCTTATCTGTGTGTCACGGTCCTAAACACCAACTGCTGCTCTATCGACATAGGACTGTAAGTCTTCTGTAAACCCCAAAGAACTACTGTCCATCCAACCGTGTGGGACAGATACATTCTTTATCCTGGCTTTATGAACTCTTCATCTGCTGGCCGAGGGAGAAATGGGCTGCCTTATGGGCTCCAGGGTCTGTCAGTTACTGTTCCAGGTGTTAGAAGCACCTTGAGTCACCTGTCAATCTCCCTGTGACAAGTAGTTGGAATGAGAAATAGTTTACCGAAATGTGCTTTAATTCAATGGATTAAATGGTGTGAAGAAACAAGTGTGCTGCCTGCAACTAAACACAACACTACCATACAACACTACCATACAACACTACCATACGACACTACCATACGACACTACCATACAACACTACCATACAACACTACCATACAACACTACCATACGATACCATACAACACTACCATACAACACTACCATACGACACTACCATACGACACTACCATACAACACTACCATACAACACTACCATACAACACTACCATACGACACTACCATACAACACTACCATACAACACTACCATACAACACTACCATGCGACACCATACAACACTACCATACAACACTACCATACAACACTACCATGCGACACTACCATACAACACTACCATACGACACTACCATACAACACTACCATACAACACTACCATACAACACTACCATACGATACCATACAACACTACCATACAACACTACCATACAACACTACATTTACATTTATGTCATTTATTTACATTTATGTCATTTAGCAGACGCTCTTATCCAGAGCGACTTACAAATTGGTGCGTTCACCTTAAGACATCCAGTGGAACAGCCACTTTACAATAGTGCATCTAAATCTTTTAAGGGGGGTGTGAGAAGGATTACTTTATCCTATCCTAGGTATTCCTGAAAGAGGTGGGGTTTCAGGTGTCTCCGGAAGGTGGTGATTGACTCCGCTGTCCTGGCGTCGTGAGGGAGTTTGTTCCACCATTGGGGGGCCAGAGCAGCGAACAGTTTTGACTGGGCTGCGCGGGAACTGTACTTCCTCAGTGGTAGGGAGGCGAGCAGGCCAGAGGTGGATGAACGCAGAGCCCTTGTTTGGGTGTAGGGCCTGATCAGAGCCTGGAGGTACTGAGGTGCCGTTCCCCTCACAGCTCCGTAGGCAAGCACCATGGTCTTGTAGCGGATGCGAGCTTCAACTGGAAGCCAGTGGAGAGAGCGGAGGAGCGGGGTGACGTGAGAGAACTTGGGAAGGTTGAACACCAGACGGGCTGCGGCGTTCTGGATGAGTTGTAGGGGTTTAATGGCACAGGCAGGGAGCCCAGCCAACAGCGAGTTGCAGTAATCCAGACGGGAGATGACAAGTGCCTGGATTAGGACCTGCGCCGCTTCCTGTGTGAGGCAGGGTCGTACTCTGCGGATGTTGTAGAGCATGAACCTACAAGAACGGGCCACCGCCTTGATGTTAGTTGAGAACGACAGGGTGTTGTCCAGGATCACGCCATGCCAACTACCATACAACACTACCATACAACACTACCATACAACACTACCATACGATACCATACAACACTACCATACAACACTACCATGCAACACTACCATACAACACTACCATACAACACTACCATACAACACTACCATACGACACTACCATACAACACTACCATACAACACTACCATACAACACTACCATGCGACACCATACAACACTACCATGTGACACTACCATGCGATACCATACAACACTACCATACGATACCATACAACACTACCATACGATACCATACAACACTACCATACGATACCATACAACACTACCATACGATACCATACAACACTACCATACGATACCATACAACACTACCATGCGATACCATACAACACTACCATGCGATACCATACAACACTACCATACGATACCATACAACACTACCATACGATACCATACAACACTACCATACGATACCATACAACACCACCATGCGATACCATACAACACTACCATGCGATACCATACAACACTACCATACGATACCATACAACACTACCATACGACACTACCATACGACACTACCATGCGATACCATACAACACTACCATACGACACTACCATACGACACCACCATACGATACCATACAACACCACCATGCGACACCATACAACACCACCATGCGATACCATACAACACTACCATGCGATACCATACAACACTACCATGCGATACCATACAACACTACCATGCGATACCATACAACACCACCATGCGATACCATACAACACTACCATACGATACCATACAACACTACCATGCGATACCATACAACACTACCATGCGATACCATACAACACTACCATGCGATACCATACAACACTACCATGCGATACCATACAACACTACCATGCGATACCATACAACACTACCATACGATACCATACAACACTACCATACGATACCATACAACACTACCATACGATACCATACAACACTACCATACGATACCATACAACACTACCATGCGATACAACACTACAACACCACCATACAACACTACCATACGACACCATACAACACTACCATACGATACCATACAACACTACCATGCGATACCATACAACACTACCATGCGATACCATACAACACTACCATGCGATACCATACAACACTACCATACGATACCATACAACACTACCATGCGATACCATACAACACTACCATACGATACCATACAACACTACCATACGATACCATACAACACTACCATGCGATACCATACAACACTACCATACGATACCATACAACACTACCATACGATACCATACAACACTACCATACGATACCATACAACACTACCATACGATACCATACAACACTACCATGCGACACTACCATGCGATACCATACAACACTACCATACGATACCATACAACACCACCATACGATACCATACAACACTACCATGCGATACCATACAACACTACCATGCGGCTGGCTGGCGAGCTGTCGACCTTGGAGTGATATACAACGGAGATTGCTGCAGAGAAGTGATAAACGGAGAGAGAGAGAGACTGTTTAAACCCTTATTTGCTTTAGACTCAGGGGCGTTTTAACTTGCAAAAGCCTTCAAGCTCTGGTTCCCACATCGATCATACAATTTGAGGCTCATCCATGTCTGTGGGATGTGCTCTGTGAAGAAGCCATGCTAAGTTAGAATAATAGCTCTCTGGACATTCTCTTTATTGAGAGGACTTTACTTGACAGTCAAGCTAAAAATCTGTACCATCCATCAATATGCGCTAATGTTGCTAAATGTCCCTAAAGGACAGGGTAAATGTCACTGTCCTCAAACCATTTCACTGACTCCTGGCTAAAGCCCACAGAGACCGAGAGGAAGAAAGGCTGTCTGCACAGTGCAACAAGAATCTACAAACTCAAAAGTCAATCAGAAATACTGTTTGTTTTTCCCCAAAATGCATGGTGAAAGAAAAGTTCCCAAGTCCAAAAACATCTGATGAAATACATGCTACAGGGAGGCTCACTTGTATGCAAGTAATGTAGGCATATATACATACTGAACATACAGTAACTAACCAAACATTGTGGTTTCGCTAGACTATACATTTCTCTAGGGACTAAACATGTTCACTAGACTGTACATTTCTCCAGGGACTAAACATATTAACTAGACTGTACATTTCTCCAATTACAAAACATGTTCACTAGACTGTACATTTCTCCAGGGACTAAACATGTTCACTAGACTGTACATTTCTCCAGGGACTAAACATGTTCACTAGACTGTACATTTCTCCAGGGACAGACACTAAACATGTTCACTAGACTGTACATTTCTCCAGGGACTAAATATGTTCACTAGACTGTACATTTCTCCAGGGACAGATACTAAACATGTTCACTAGACTGTACATTTCTCCAGATACTAAACATGTTCACTAGACTGTACATTTCTCCAATTACAAAACATGTTCACTAGACTGTACATTTCTCCAGGGACTAAACATGTTCACTAGACTGTACATTTCTCCAGGGACTAAACATGTTCACTAGACTGTACATTTCTCCAGGGACTAAACATGTTCACTAGACTGTACAGTTCTCCAGGGACTAAACATGTTCACTAGACTGTACATTTCTCCAGGGACTAAACATGTTCACTAGACTGTACATTTCTCCAGGGACAGATACTAAACATGTTCACTAGACTGTACATTTCTCCTGGGACAGACACTAAACATGTTCACTAGACTGTACATTTCTCCAGGGACTAAACATGTTCACTAGACTGTACATTTCTCCTGGGACAGATACTAAACATGTTCACTAGACTGTACATTTCTCCAGGGACTAAACATGTTCACTAGACTGTACATTTCTCCTGGGACAGATAATAAACATGTTCACTAGACTGTACATTTCTCCTGGGACAGATACTAAACATGTTCACTAGACTGTACATTTCTCCAGGGACTAAACATGTTCACTAGACTGTACATTTCTCCTGGGACAGACACTAAACATGTTCACTAGACTGTACATTTCTCCAGGGACTAAACATGTTCACTAGACTGTACATTTCTCCAGGGACAGATACTAAACATGTTCACTAGACTGTACATTTCTCCAGGGACAGATACTAAACATGTTCACTAGACTGTACATTTCTCCAGGGACTAAACATGTTCACTAGACTGTACATTTCTCCAGGGACTAAACATGTTCACTAGACTGTACATTTCTCTAGGGACTAAACATGTTCACTAGACTATACATTTATCCAGGGACAGATACTAAACATGTTCACTAGACTGTACATTTCTCCAGGGACTAAACATGTTCACTAGACTGTACATTTCTCTAGGGACTAAACATATTAACTAGACTGTACATTTCTCCAATTACAAAACATGTTCACTAGACTGTACATTTCTCCAGAGACAGATTCCTGGACATAAACGAATGATCAAAGGTTCCATTTTAGGAACACGGTAACCGCAGTAACCAAAACTATGTGGCAAATACCATAGAAATTGAATCCACCCATTATGCCATCATTGACTTGAATAGGGAGGCTTGTTCTATGGATTCTAGTTCTATGGCACATGCTGCATTTGGCTTCCAAGAATGGCTGTGGTTGACATCATATTTAACCACTGGGCAGTACAGTAAGATTTCATGGTTTATGTGGTTTATGAAGTAGTAAGCTAACCATTCTTATTAAACATTTCTGTGGTCTCTGATGCATTCTCCAAAACATAAATACTCTAGGAAGTATTTCACTTTGATCTACAGACATCTGTTTTTCAGGTATTTCTGAGAAACACTCCATTACAGTTTAATGAAAGTATAATACGCCAGTAGTACTACGCACTAGATCAGTACCACAGCTCTACCTCGACTGGGTTTCCCCCAGGGAGAGGAGCAAAATGATGAGTGTACAGTAGAGAGTTGTACAAAGCTGTCCAGGTTGTAGAGTATGAATGGAAGTATCAAGTGGAACAGAAACAGTCTCCTGCCAGAGAGCCGGCATGTCGTCACTGCTGATAAGTGGTGGTACTGAATCAGCATATAAACAGCTTGAACTCACACAGATGAGAAGTGAGGGAGCTCATTCCCTGCAACGCATAATGGTTTTTCAAGAGTGTTTCAATTGTTCGGCGGAAGTGCTCGATAGTATCTCTCTTTGCGCAACTTGTGTCACATAGTTGTACGACTAACAAAACAGACGTGACATGAGAGGATGAGAGGGATTCTGCTGGTAGCAGTGTGGTAACTCAAATTACACCGTACAAATGCCAGACGGAGAGAAAGTACTGCCATTAGAACAGTTGGGACTGTTCTTTTAGCAGGACCAGCGACCCAGTAGGTCTAACTGTCTTCTACATTTCTCCTCCAATCTAAATTCACATTTTTCAAAAGGTTGTATAGTGACAGTATACACAACTCCTGTAATACAACAAAATCTACTTTGTTGGTTTCAAACTGCAAGAACATGTTTCAACCTTTCACCATACAGTATTATTGTGTGGCTTGTGAATGGATAGATCAGGTTGGTTTAAAAGCATTCACAGACCTCCACCCAACCTAAATGAGGGTTTGGAATATGCCACACAATATAGATGAGAATTGAACCTTGGGTTCATGAATGTATTGGGTTCATGACTGTATTGGGTTCATGAATGTATTGGGTTCATGACTGTATTGGGTTCATGAATGTATTGGGTTCATGAATGTATTGGGTTCATGAATGTATTGGGTTCATGAATGTATTGGGTTCATGACTGTATTGGGTTCATGAATGTATTGGGTTCATGACTGTATTGGGTTCATGACTGTGAAATCTCACTGATGCTAATTGAGGGTTTGGAATATGCCACACAATCAAACGTCTATTAGATATCTGATAGACGAAACGGCTGGTCTTTATCGAGCCCAGACAGGACATCAGTCTACCAGCCGAGGAAAATAAAAAGGATGAAGGAGACATTTTGATATTTCAACTGATAAAAGCACTTGAATGTAAATGTTGTGACGTCATTTTGAACTGTGATGAAATGCCAAACACAATGAGTCAAAGGGGTCTGGAATAACAACTCGCTAACACATGACTAAGGCTGCATTTACGCAGGCAGACTAATTCTGATCTTTTGCTAAGAATTGCTCTTTTGACCAACTCATAACTGGGCATAACTGGGCATAAGATCAGAATTGGGCTGCCTGTGTAAACGCAGCCTGTATCGCCCACTGCATGTCCAGACAATAACATGGACGTGTGGATGAAAGGCATTGCTGTGCTTTGGTGCTTTAGTTGTATCCTAACCTAAAGTCATGCAGCCTTATTTGATGTTTTGTCTTCCTGTGAAAATACATTACAGAGAGAATGGTTACAGGATATTTTACTGTATTATGTAATTCACTTGCAAAAGTTTGTATTTTTATTTGTTATTTTATATGGGGCAGAAATAAATCAAACAATGTAATTGAAATAACCCTTAAAATTAAAATGACAAGAGAACCCATTACCAATGTTGCTTTCTGTCTCAAATCACTTTGCCTGTTTGTATTGGAGTTCAGTGCATGATCTCATTTCTTTCCACTTTGGAGGAAATTCAACCCATAAAAACAGGAAATTCAACCCCTCTCTCCACCTCCCTCTCTCTCTGTTTCCATCTCCATCTCTCTCTCCCTGCCTCTCTCCTTGTTTCCATCTCTCTCTCCCTGCCTCTCTCTCTGTTTCCATCTCTCTCTCCCTGCCTCTCTCCCTGTTTCCATCTCTCTCTCCCTGCCTCTCTCTCCCTGTCTCTCCATCCCCCTCTCCCTGCCTCTCTCCCTGTTTCCATCTCTCTCTCCCTGCCTCTCTCCACCTCCCTCTCTCTCTGTTTCCATCTCCATCTCTCTCTCCCTGCCTCTCTCCCTGTTTCCATCTCTCTCCCTGCCTCTCTCCACCTCCCTCTCTCTCTGTTTCCATCTCCATCTCTCTCTCCCTGCCTCTCTCCCTGTTTCCATCTCTCTCCCTGCCTCTCTCCCTGTCTCTCCATCCCCCTCTCCCTGCCTCTCTCCCTGTCTCTCCATCCCTCTCTCCCTGTCTCCACCTCCCTCTCTCCCTGTCTCTCCATCCCTCACTCCCTGTCTCTACCTCCCTCTCTCCCTGTCTCTCCATCCCTCTCTCCCTGCCTCTCTCCCTGTCTCTCCATCCCCCTCTCCCTGCCTCTCTCCCTGTCTCTCCATCCCCCTCTCCCTGCCTCTCTCCCTGTCTCTCCATCCCTCTCTCCCTGTCTCCACCTCCCTCTCTCCCTGTCTCTCCATCCCTCTCTCCCTGTCTCCACCTCCCTCTCTCCCTGTCTCTCCATCCCTCTCTCCCTGTCTCTACCTCCCTCTCTCCATGTCTCTCCATCTCTCTCTCCCTGCCTCTCTCCCTGTCTTTCCATCCCTCTCTCCCTGTCTCTCCATCCCTCTCTCCCTGTCTCTACCTCCCTCTCTCCCTGTCTCCACCTCCCTCTCTCCCTGTCTCTACCTCCCTCTCTCCCTGTCTCTCTATACCTCTCTCCCTGTCTCTCCATCCCTCTCTCCATCCCTCTCTCCCTGTCTCTCCATCCCTCTCTCCGTCTCTCCATCTCTCTCTCCCTGTCTCTCCATCCCTCTCTCCGTCTCTCCACCTCCCTCTCTCCCTGTCTCTCCATCCCTGTCTCTCCATCCCTCTCTCCATGTCCTCTTAATAATGACCTTGGGAGGAAGCACAGTGGACCTTCCTCGTCTTCCTCTCTCCTGCAGTTGTAGGACTGCTAGCCCTTTCCTCTCTGGACCTCTCGTTCTCATCACATTCTGACACATTTTTCTCTCTACCATCCGTCCCCTCCTCTCTCTCCTGTAAGATGCAGCTGAGCAAGGAAGCTGGTTATCACAGGGAGTGGTCCACTTACACTGTGAATGTCTACACATTCCCTGTCTATACAGAACCACATAGAACCATGACTACATGGAACTCTATTCCACATCAAGTAACTCATGCAAGCGGTACATTTTTATTTAAAAAAAGAGATAAAAAACACACCTTATGGAACAGCGGGGACTGTGAAGAAACACAAACAGGCACAGACACATGCACACACACACACACGATAACACAATTGTGTATTGTAGATATGTGGTAGTAGAGTAGTGGCCTGAGGGCACACACTTAATGTGTTGTGGATGTATTGTAATGATTTTTAAATTGTATAATTCCCTTAATTTTGCTGGACCCCAGGAAGAGTAGCTGCTGTCTTGCTTCTTAATAAATCCAAATACTATTCTATGACCTATGAGCCTAATTTTTCAAGGTTAACTATTCAAGGCTAACTATTCAAGGCTAACTATTCAATGCCAACTATTCAAGGCTAACTATTCAATGCTAACTATTCAAGGCTAACTATTCAATGCTAACTATTCAAGGCTAACTATTCAATGCTAACTATTCAAGGCTAACTATTCAATGCCAACTATTCAAGGCTTAATATTCAAGGCTTAATATTCAAGGCTAACTATTCAATGCTAACTATTCAATGCCAACTATTCAAGGCCTAATATTCAATGCTAACTATTCAATGCTAACTATTCAATGCTAACTATTCAATGCCAACTATTCAAGGCCTAATATTCAAGGCTAACTATTCAATGCTAACTTTTCAATGCTAACTATTCAAGGCTTAATATTCAAGGCTAACTTTTCAATGCTAACTATTCAAGGCTTAATATTCAAGGCTAATTATTCAATGCTAACTATTCAAGGCTTAATATTCAAGGCTTAATATTCAAGGCTAACTATTCAAGGCTAACTATTCAATGCTAACTATTCAAGGCTAACTATTCAATGCTAACTATTCAAGGCTTAATATTCAAGGCTTAATATTCAAGGCTAACTATTCAAGGCTAACTATTCAATGCTAACTATTCAAGGCTAACTATTCAATGCTAACTATTCAAGGCTAACTATTCAATGCTAACTATTCAAGGCTTAATATTCAAGGCTAACTATTCAATGCTAACTATTCAAGGCTTAATATTCAAGGCTAACTATTTTTTTTTTTCATTTAATCTTTATTTAACCAGGTAGGCCAGTTGAGAACAAGTTCTCATTTACAACTGCGACCTGGCCAAGATAAAGCAAAGCAGTGTGACACAAACAACACCACAGAGTTACACATGGAATAAACAAACATACAGTCAATAACACAATAGAAAAAGTCTATATACAGTGTGTGCAAATGGCGTGAGGAGGTACGGCAATAAATAAGGCAAAGTAGCAAAGTAATTACAACTTAGCAAATTAACACTGGAGTGATAGATGTGCAGATGATAATGTGCAAGTAGAAATACTGGTGTACAAAGAGAAAAACAGTCAATAAAAACAATATGGGGGATGAGGCGGGTAGATTGGATGGGCTATTTACAGATGCGCTATTTACAGATGGGCTGTTTACAGATGGGCTATTTACAGATGGGCTATTTACAGATGGGCTGTGCATCGATCGGTAAGCTGCTCAGATAGCTGATGCTTAAAGTTAGTGAGGGAGATAGAAGTCTCCAACTTCAGCGATTTTTGCAATTCTTTCCAGTCATTGGCAGCAGAGAACTGAAAGGAAAGGCGGTCAAAGGAGATGTTTGCTTTGGCGTTGACCAGTGAGATATTCCTGCTGGCGTGCTACGGGTGGGTGTTGTTAATATGACCAGTGACTTTTCAAGGCTAACTATTCAATGCTAACTATTCAATGCTAACTATTCAAGGCCAGCTATTCAATGTTTAATATTCAAGGCTATCTATTCAAAGAAAACTATTCAAGGCAAAATATTCCAAACTAACGATAGCAAACAACCTTTACACAACATACTATAGATGAGACAACTTGGCTTATTGTGGCAGCTGTGCAAATAAGGATAGTTGTCAATCATTCACTACATGTTTTCAATCATTCACAACACATGAAGTATGAAGGATTTTCTTTGACTTTGTAACAGAGAAATGGGAACACTGTCAGCACGCAACATATTTCCACATTTCCACACAAAACGCAAACAACATGTTGGACGTTGTTATTTCTCTTCCCCTTCCACACAAATTGGTAACATAGTGACTGACCTTCAAGGCAAGAAAAATATTGATTTTACAGGCAGCAATTCTGCTATGCTGGGCATCAACACTGTAGATGTTAATGCCTATCAGTGAAAACCAGGGTATTAAAAGAGGTTGATACTTCTAATTGATACTTTCCTGCTTCAAAATTCCTTTACCAAATTACTCAAATTATTGGACCAAAGAATACTTAGAGACAGTTGTTAAAATGAATCCCATCTAAATAAATCAAAAGGTCTGTCAAAGGTACTGACACATGAAGTGTAACCAATAAGTCAGGTTGGGTAAGCCTCACATCTCAATGATGCTGTAATATCATGAAGCTAATGAGTTAGCCTCACATCTCAATGATACTATAATACCATGAAGCTAATGAGTTAGCCTCACATCTCAATGATACTATAATACCATGAAGCTAATGAGTTAGCCTCACATCTTAATGATACTGTAATATCATGAAGCTAATGAGTTAGCCTCACATGTCAATGATGCTGTAATATCATGAAGCTAATGAGTTAGCCTCACATCTCAATGATACTGTAAGACCATGAAGCTAATGAGTTAGCCTCACATCTCAATGATACTGTAATACCATGAAGCTAATGAGTTAGCCTCACATCTCAATGATACTGTAATACCATGAAGCTAATGAGTTAGCCTCACATCTCAATGATACTGTAATACCATGAAGCTAATGAGTTAGCCTCACATCTCAATGATACTGTAATACCATGAAGCTAATGAGTTAGCCTCACATCTTAATGATACTGTAATATCATGAAGCTAATGAGTTAGCCTCACATCTCAATGATACTGTAATATCATGAAGCTAATGAGTTAGCCTCACATCTCAATGATACTGTAATACCATGAAGCTAATGAGTTAGCCTCACATCTCAATGATACTGTATAATACCATGAAGCTAATGAGTTAGCCTCACATCTCAATGATGCTGTAATATCATGAAGCTAATGAGTTAGCCTCACATCTCAATGATACTGTAATACCATGAAGCTAATGAGTTAGCCTCACATCTCAATGATACTGTAATACCATGAAGCTAATGAGTTAGCCTCACATCTCAATGATACTATAATACCATGAAGCTAATGAGTTAGCCTCACATCTCAATGATGCTGTAATATCATGAAGCTAATGAGTTAGCCTCACATCTCAATGATACTGTAATACCATGAAGCTAATGAGTTAGCCTCACATCTCAATGATACTGAAGCTAATACCATGAAGCTAATGAGTTAGCCTCACATCTCAATGATACTGTAATACCATGAAGCTAATGAGTTAGCCTCTCAATGATACTGTACATCTCAATCTCAATGATACTGTAATACCATGAAGCTAATGAGTTAGCCTCACATCTCAATGATACTGTAATACCATGAAGCTAATGAGTTAGCCTCACATCTCAATGATACTGTAATACCATGAAGCTAATGAGTTAGCCTCACATCTCAATGATACTGTAATACCATGAAGCTAATAAGGGTAAAGCAGTTGGCATCCCAATACATTCAATTTAAAATGGAAACGGAAACAACTGGTTTTTTTATGCTCTGATCTTTATTTTTAGTCTAAAACGACCCACCTTTGATGTTCCGTTTGACTACTCTAAGATTTAGATCAAAGCTTTGAGTTTTTGACAGCTGAGAATCTGTTAAGAGTTGACGTACGGAAAAAAACTCTGGACACCTTGATGTTGAAATACTGTAAAAGAGACACTTCTCAGACAGATTGAGCCAAAATCAATAAATATTCTCAAATTTCACAAACCATCACAACAAAGATAATTTCAAAGCATTTCAACATTTTCAAAATACTGTCAAAAGTGTAGGCTACATACTGTAGATTGCGTAAAATGAAAAGCTGGGTGCTATTAAGTACTTGATAAAAGTAAACTTAGCATGTGTAGCAGGTTGATTTTACATGAGAAATGAAGTAAATTAGAGCTCATTGATGACTTAGAACTGTCTCGTCTGTCTTCTCTTATCTAATTCAACAGACTCTCGCCTGCAGCACATCTGTGCTCCCCTCCTCCAGGGACATGGGGTGCATCTCAATGCTCTTTCAGGGGAGCTTTTCAGACATGGGGTTGCATCTCAAGGCTTCCTTTTCTGTGCTCTTTTCCCTCATTACCACAAACAGATGAAGGGATTGAATAGGTATACATTATACACTTATTTAACCTGTGTTAGACCATGCCCCTTTTACTAGTGCCTACCACAAAGGGGGGAAAAGACAAAAGACTAGGTATCAGCCATCATGACGACTCCACCTAGACCTCCAACAGGAGCCTGTTCCAATGGGCCTTTCCCCCCTTTAAAACAGTGATGGATATGCTAATGAGATTTGAGTGACAGCTGATTGAAAGGGAGCGATCCAAGTGGAGGGAAGATTGCTGCTGGGAAATGTGGGAGATCCGAGCAGGCACATCTACTCTAGAGAGAACACACAAAACAAGGGGATAAAATATACAGGCTATATACAGGGCTCCAACCACACAACACAAATCAAATCAAATGTTATTTGTCACATGCGCCAAATTCAGTACAACAAGTGTAGACTTTACCGTGAAATGCTTACCTACGAGCCTTTTCCAAACAATGCAGTTCAAAATAAAGAACATTAACAAATAGATAAAAATGTAACAGTAACACAATAAAATAACATTAATGAGGCTATATACAGGCTATATACAAGTAGTACCGGTACTGAGTCAGTGTACCAGGGTACGAGGTTGTATTGTTGTAATATGTACATGTAGGTTTGTTTAGGTGAAAGCCTCCCCAGCTGCTACTGGACTGAAAGGTGATCTCAGTTCTAATTCATGTTTTACTCCAACGGTTTCAACGTCCTGGTTGTATTATGTACATGTAGGTTTGTTTAGGTGAAAGCCTCCCCAGCTGCTACTGGACTGAAAGGTGATCTCAGTTCTAATTCATGTTTTACTCCAACGGTTTCAACGTCCTGGTTGTATTATGTACATGTAGGTTTGTTTAGGTGAAAGCCTCCCCAGCTGCTACTGGACTGAAAGGTGATCTCAGTTCTAATTCATGATTTACTCCAACGGTTTCAACATCCTGGTTGCTTGTCTATGTTATTGGATTGGGACTATTTTAGGCGCCTGTCTTTTTCTCTAATGTATGTGTACCATGGGAGGAACTGCCAGAGCAAGAACTACAATTGGTTACTGGATCTCAGACACAGAACACTTGGAAAGACTGTCCGCTACCATGGCAACCAGACAGCAGTTGGTCCCAATAGTCTAAAGAGGCTTCCTCGTCTCCTTTTCTCGGCTGATCTGACAACATGTGGAAAGTGAAAGCTAAGTATTGAATGCCTCCATACCATGATTGCTTTCACTTTTTCCAGTCAGCGCTGGTGTAGGAAAGGAGAAGAAGACGTTTTATACTACGACCACATTGGGATTCCCCCGTGGGCTGATTTGTTAGGGCACAATGTCACAGCACATCCAGACAGAAATGGAGTGTTAATAGAAGAGCCATTGTTCTCTGTCTTGCAGAATAGGGGATTTTACCAGCTTTGCAAATTGTTTCTATCTGCAGCCTTGAATCCCACAGAATAAGCCCTTGCACACTGAAGTGAAGATAGCAAAACTAGGCAGGGGGGATTCGAAGAGCTGAGCTCCTACCAGAGAGCTTGTGTTATACCTTTTGATTCAGAAATAATATCTTGATATGCTCTTCAAGTTAATGGTTTCCCCATTATGATAACATGTTTCAAGGTCAATGGCAAATTATTACTACTAATAAGAGAAATGGTGTGCCTGGTTAATCCACAGGCCATGTTAAAATATACTCAGGTGATATTTGGGTGTCTGTGCATCTGAAGACACAGGGACCCCGAAAATGTCCCCCAAGTGGCCCCTTCTCATGTAGGCTAATTCTCCATCATTTAAATACTCTGAATGTGACTTTTTAGTGTAAATTACGGATTACTTTGTAGAATTAACAACAAAACAATATGTGGTTACTGTTAATCGGTGGAGGCTCCTCAGAGGAGGAAGGGGAGGACCATCTTCCTCAGTGAAATTTCTTACAAATAAAATCATTAGAAACATTTAAAAGTTATAATGTTTAGATAAAGCTATGCAAACTATATTCATATGTCACCAAACAATTGCAATGAAGGTCTACAGTAACGTCAACAGTACTGTCTGGTGTAGCACCATGGTGTAGCACCATGGTGTAGCCGGAGGACAGCTAGCTTCCGTCCTCCTCTCACTAAATTGACTTCAATACAAAACCTAGGAGGCTCATAGGCCTCACCCCCTTAAACATACATGGTAATTATGACCACTTCCGGAGTACGTCCTGCAACCAATCAAAGCTTTTGCAGCATGAATTGACATGTTGTTCATCCAAACACAGAATTATAATCAGAGAATTAACCTAGTGTTGTATTGGGATTGTGCCACAGAGCATTATGGGGGTTCAATGTGTTGAGAAGCTTTGTGACATTGTTGGATAGAGATGAAAAGTGATATTTGAGCATTTTGGGGATATTATTCAATTCAAATGAGTTTTTTTCAAATTACAGGAAACGGAGGAGGTATATTATACATTATTTTCTTGGTTTTAAAACTACATTTTTGTGTCCAGTTAGTGCAATTTATTTTAAAAATTAAAATAACATTAGCCTTACTAACGTCAGTAGCTAGCTAGCTATCAGCGTGAGTGTGCGGTTTTCTCCACCAGAATGGTAGAATGGCCAACACTGGCGAAAATGTTGTGGACTTTTTGTTGAAGAACCCCTTTCATTCTCTGGGCTACACAGAAAAGGTGCCAATTTAAAGTAAAGGTTGACCTCTGACCTCTGTTCAAAACCAACTGGTTTCAAAAGTACAGCTGGTTAAACAGGGAGCCTGTCATAAAAGCCTGTATTGCTAGCCCGCTTTTTGGAAAGTCTGAGCCTTGGTCGAAAGGTGGGTACAGTGACCTGAAGAACATCGATCGTTCAGCTAAACGGCAAAACAAAAGCAGGGAGCATATAAATGCCCACATCAGATTCAAGCTTCTGGGAAAAAGCTGCGTGGATAGAGGACATGGGGAAAGGGAAAGTTCTGCCAACAAGAGCAACTACAAGGAGCTTTCAGAGGTAATTGCACTTTACAATGTTTTACTTGCTGAACATATCAATACGTTATCGACTGTCTTTTCTGGGATGACGAAAAACAATTCCAAATGATTAGATAACTTCCATCGCATCATCCAAAAAATGTTGATTAAAGAGAGCTGTTGAGAGCCTCAAGTAGGCTTTCCCCTTTCCTCCGGTATTTACTTAGCCTAAGATGATAACACATAATCACTTAGGTTAAAATAATACGTCTTTGACGATTTTGGAAATACACTGTCGTTTCCGTGCAGTCCGCTCCTATACCGTGGGTCTCCCATCCTCCTCCATTTGTCAAGTCACCAGCCTCCACTGCTGTTAATCTATGCCTCTGTCATGCTTATCCATTGTACTTGGCCCTACAAGGAGGTCCCACCACTACCACCAATAGGCCTGCTCCAATGTACAGTACATAGGGTCTAGTACGTAAGACGTCTTATGTAATTAGCTACACTCTGTTCTAATACCCTGTTGTGTTGAAGGAACTGGAACACACCAGATGAAGAATACCTGAAATGTGAAAAACCCAAATAGAATATCTGGTCTGTAAGAACATCAGCTCGTTATGTAATGTGCAGAAAATGGTGCTGCATGACACATCCCTGTACGAGTGCTGAACACATTGTAATGGTCGCTGTTCGGTTGGTTTCACTTCATTTGGGTGCTTTGTTCTGTATGAAATGACTTGCGGTGCAAAGCCTCTGCGCTGAGTCTAATTGGTCATATTTCCACACAGATCTGTCTCTCTCTGCTCTGACTGAATGTCTAATAATAATTCTGTAAAGGGATGCTTCTTTCCTCATTAACACCATTCCTCTTGGAAATTCCCCGCTATAGCAGCAGCCTAAGCTGGTAATTACACAAACCTTTTCCCCTCTGTATCAACCGGGATCCAAGTTTCCAGTAGAATTGAAAACTGTGGCTCAATGCAATCCTGAAGGCAATTTTCCACCGGCCAAGCTTCTTAAGGCCCTTTATGGACAGCACAATGGGCGATTCTGGGAGATTCTTTTTTCATCCCAAATCGCCCGTATAATAATTACCACCAGCTATCTTCGTTCTCATATTCATTTAGCTGATATAGCTCACTCTAGCCAATACTTCCCCTAAATATTCACAGTGACAATTACAACAAATGGGCAGGAGGAGTGTTAAATCAGTAGCCCACACTTTGTTTTTGAATATGCAAAGATCACTGCATTATAGAGCCGGTGGAGTGTAGGAGTCAGAGGGAGAATCAAACCACATCCTCCACCATGCCTGGATCAGATTTTACATAAAGCTGTTATGATTACATTTAAATGGGAGAGGCTGCTGCAGCGAAGCGCCACTGTGACCTTGTGAATACATTTGTCTGATCTGTCTGTCTGTCTGTCTGTCTGTCTGTCTGTCTGTCTGTCTGTCTGTCTGTCTGTCTGTCTGTCTGTCTGTCTGTCTGTCTGTCTGTCTGTCTGTCTGTCTGTCTGTCTGTCTGTCTGTCTGTCTGTCTGTCTGTCTGTCTGTCTGTCTGTCTGTCTGTCTGTCTGTCTGTCTGTCTGTCTGTCTGTCTGTCTGTCTGTCTGTCTGTCTGTCTGTCTGTCTGTCTGTCTGTCTGTCTGTCTGTCTGTCTGTCTGTCTGTCTGTCTGTCTGTCTGTCTGTCTGTCTGTCTGTCTGTCTGTCTGTCTGTCTGTCTGTCTGTCTGTCTGTCTGTCTGTCTGTCTGTCTGTCTGTCTGTCTGTCTGTCTGTCTGTCTGTCTGAGAGCAAGATTGAGTAGGCTACCCCATGACTGATCTGATCTGATCTGTCTGTCTGTCTGTCTGTCTGTCTGTCTGTCTGTCTGTCTGTCTGTCTGTCTGTCTGTCTGTCTGTCTGTCTGTCTGTCTGTCTGTCTGTCTGTCTGTCTGTCTGTCTGTCTGTCTGTCTGTCTGTCTGTCTGTCTGTCTGTCTGTCTGTCTGTCTGTCTGTCTGTCTGTCTGTCTGTCTGTCTGTCTGTCTGTCTGTCTGTCTGTCTGTCTGTCTGTCTGTCTGTCTGTCTGTCTGTCTGTCTGTCTGTCTGTCTGTCTGTCTGTCTGTCTGTCTGTCTGTCTGTCTGTCTGTCTGTCTGTCTGTCTGTGTCTGTCTGTCTCACCCATCCCTCCCGCCTGCACGCGGTCTACATGTGGTCCGACCGTCTTAACGGTCCCTGACAGGAAGGAACCATTACATATTTAGAATCTTAATTTGAGCAACTTTGCTACAGCAGGAAAATAATCCTGCAGCAACAGGAAGTGTGAATTATTATGTGGATTAGAATTCATGGATATTTTTGTACTGGCTGATAGATTTTTCGTTCGGGAAAATCAAGTCTGAAATTTATAGAAACTTTTAAACCTTGAATACACAACCATTTTTATTTCAATAAACATTTTCAGCAATAAAAGTGTGACCAAATTAAGATCCTACATCTGTTTACTGCAATGCTGTGGTTTCAGCAGCATCCTTAACACTCTCCCCGTTGAGATTATAATCCATCCTTCCACATCACTATTACAGCATTCTGTAGCTTCATTCACCCTCTGACTTCCCCCCATATCTCACGGAGGACTAGTGTACAGGACAGGCAGACTAAATATCCTTGGCACAGACTTGATTTACATGAAAAGCTACTGCTCACAACAGGGTCACACAACGTAAGAGATGGGCGGTGTGGATGGACTGTTGAACAGGAAGTTGGCCTACAGTGTACATGTTCATCTATAGATCTGTTGTTTTTGCGTGTCAAGAGTTGAACTAGTAATGGCTTGTTGATGACTTGCATTCTATTCCGTCTTGTGTGCAACAGAAGTGGGGCTAGTGAACCGCCTCACTACTGTAATGACCAGTCAGACCACCAGAGAGACTGTGTGCAGCCATCGTCTGCATTGTCCTCAACCTTAACCACTATTTGGTTTTCCATCCTGTTAAAAGCCAAATAGGGCGCTATGGAGGCATCCTCTGCTAGATGGTTAAAACATTCCCATTTGAATCAAATCGATCAAAGTGCAATTATCAATCTTGGAACTGCATATAGATTGGCGTTCCCAGTGCTTACATGCTACCCAACTGTACAGACAACACAATCAATTACACAGGTTAAATGGGAGAAAGAGCCCATGGTTATTGGGTTCAGTTTAAGTACCAAGACCCTGAGGTGTACATTCAGAACAGACCCTTCATATGACCACTATAGGCCAGGAGAACAATGTAACAGCAAGGCTATAGACAATCATTATACCATGCCCTCATCTTTGTGGCATCTCTGTGTAGTCTCTGTGTAGTCTCTGTGTAGTCTGAGAGGATAAAACAGAATTATGTGTGAGACACATCTGCTTACAGAGTCAAAACAGTGATGAGTGATGACTTCCTGTCTGATATGTCACGGTTGAGCCAATCGCATGTTTAAAGACTGCAGCGGCCCACGATAGGCTCATACATCAGCGAACGGCAGGAGCCTATGAACAGTGAGTGTATTGAAACCACCAGGGGGCGCTGTGGCGCTCACACACATTGTCCTGCCTTAAGCGGTACTTAATGAACATGCTATTGCTACAGTACCTTTCTACTGCACATCATTGATATGAATGAGCCTGATATCCAGATCATGTGCGTGCTGTACTTATTATAAGGAATCACGTGTTGATATTGTGCTTGAACAGATGGGCTTGCTAAAGAATCTGTGCTTTCATTATGGCAAGACTAATTGGAGAAGAGTGTTTATGAAGGTTTTATGGATTGTTACGTTAGACCACCGACAGTAACGTGTTGCCAGGTAACCATCGTGGTTTTAATCACTCGCTCAGTCACGATGTGAAAGCCCCACATTTCATGTGACATCGATGTTCTGTAGTTTGATATCTACTGTCACCTTGTTATCGTGACACATACTGTATGTATCAACCCAAAGCTGCAGCACAAACAATAGAAACACTACTATAGACCTTCTGCTTTCCCATTTCACTCTCTGAGACCCAAACATAGATGCAAATGAAGAAAACATTTCATTACCCTGCAAAAATACCTGGAATACGCTTCTGATTATCAAAATGTTGTTGTGGTTTTTTTCAAGTTTGTAGAATTTTCTGGAAATGTTGCAACATTTGTCTTAAATGGGAGAAAAATGTGTGGTAAGAAAACTGTGAAATTCTATTAAAATCACATCAAAATGGAGCAAAAGCATTTACATGTGAAGGGAAACATTGTGTAATGATACTGTATCTACATCTGAAATATTTTGTCTGAAATAGCCAAATTGATCAACTTTACAAATTCCATTATTTTTCTTATTTTGCGATCAAAAGCATACACTATTAAATAGTCCCCTGCAAAACACCAGTCTCAACGTCAACAGTGAAGAGGCGACTCCGGGATGCTGGCCTTCTAGGTAGAGTTCCTCTGTCCAGTCTCAACGTCAACAGTGAAGAGGCGACTCCGGGATGCTGGCCTTCTAGGTAGAGTGCCTCTGTCCAGTCTCAACGTCAACAGTGAAGAGGCGACTCCGGGATGCTGGCCTTCTAGGTAGAGTGCCTCTGTCCAGTCTCAACGTCAACAGTGAAGAGGCGACTCCGGGATGCTGGCCTTCTAGGTAGAGTGCCTCTGTCCAGTCTCAACGTCAACAGTGAAGAGGCGACTCCGGGATGCTGGCCTTCTAGGTAGAGTTCCTCTGTCCAGTCTCAACATCAACAGTGAAGAGGCGACTCCGGGATGCTGGCCTTCTAGGCAGAGTTCCTCTGTCCAGTCTCAACGTCAACAGTGAAGAGGCGACTCCGGGATGCTGGCCTTCTAGGTAGAGTTCCTCTGTCCAGTCTCAACGTCAACAGTGAAGAGGCGACTCCGGGATGCTGGCCTTCTAGGTAGAGTGCCTCTGTCCAGTCTCAACGTCAACAGTGAAGAGGCGACTCCGGGATGCTGGCCTTCTAGGTAGAGTTCCTCTGTCCAGTCTCAACGTCAACAGTGAAGAGGCGACTCCGGGATGCTGGCCTTCTAGGTAGAGTTCCTCTGCCCAGTCTCAACGTCAACAGTGAAGAGGCGACTCCGAGATGCTGGCCTTCTAGGTAGAGTTCCTCTGTCCAGTCTCAACGTCAACAGTGAAGAGGCGACTCCGGGATGCTGGCCTTCTAGGTAGAGTTCCTCTGTCCAGTCTCAACGTCAACAGTGAAGAGGCGACTCCGAGATGCTGGCCTTCTAGGTAGAGTTCCTCTGTCCAGTCTCAACGTCAACAGTGAAGAGGCGACTCCGGGATGCTGGCCTTCTAGGTAGAGTTCCTCTGTCCAGTCTCAACGTCAACAGTGAAGAGGCGACTCCGGGATGCTGGTCTTCTGGGTAGAGTTCCTCTGTCCAGTCTCAACGTCAACAGTGAAGAGGCGACTCCGGGATGCTGGCCTTCTAGGTAGAGTTCCTCTGTCCAGTCTCAATGTCAACAGTGAAGAGGCGACTCCGGGATGCTGGCCTTCTAGGCAGAGTTGCAAAGACAAAGACATATCTCAGACTGGCCAATAAAAATAAAATATTAAGATGGGCAAAAGAACACAGACACTGGACAGAGGAACTCTGCCTACAAGGCCAGCATCCCGGAGTCGCTTCTACACTGTCGACGTTGAGACTGGACAGAGGAACTCTACCTAGAAGGCCAGCATCCCGGAGTCGCCTCTTCACTGTCGACGTTGAGACTGGACAGAGGAACTCTGCCTACAAGGCCAGCATCCCGGAGTCGCCTCTTCACTGTCGACGTTGAGACTGGACAGAGGAACTCTGCCTACAAGGCCAGCATCCCGGAGTCACCTCTTCACTGTCGACGTTGAGACTGGACAGAGGAACTCTGCCTACAATGCCAGCATCCCGGAGTCACCTCTTCACTGTCGACGTTGAGACTGGACAGAGGAACTCTGCCTAGAAGGCCAGCATCCCGGAGTCACCTCTTCACTGTCGACGTTGAGACTGGACAGAGGAACTCTGCCTACAAGGCCAGCATCCCGGAGTCGCCTCTTCACTGTTGACGTTGAGACTGGACAGAGGAACTCTGCCTACAAGGCCAGCATCCCGGAGTCGCTTCTTCACTGTTGACGTTGAGACTGGACAGAGGAACTCTGCCTACAAGGCCAGCATCCCGGAGTCACCTCTTCACTGTCGACGTTGAGACTGGACAGAGGAACTCTGCCTAGAAGGCCAGCGTCACGGAGTCGCTTCTACACTGTCGACGTTGAGACTGTTGTTTTGCATAATTATTGAAGCTGCCAGTTGAGGACTTGTGAGGCGTCTGTTTCTCAAACTAGACACTCTAATGTACTTGTCCTCTTGCTCAGTTGTGCACCAGGGCCTCCCACTCCTCTTTCTATTCTGGTTAGAGCCAGTTTGCACTGTTCTGTGAAGGGAGTAGTACACAGTGTTGTACGAGATCTTCAGTTTCTTGGCAATTCTCGCATGGAATAACCTTCATTTAAAAAGACTGATGAGTTTCATAAGAAAGTTCTTTGTTTCTGGCCATTTTGAGCCTGTAATCGAACCCACAAATGCTGATGCTCCAGATACTCAACTGGTCTAAAGAAGGCCAGTTTTGTTGCTTCTTTAATCAGCACGACAGTTTTCAGCTGTGCTAACATAATTACAAAAGAGTTTTCTAATGATCAATTCGCCTTTTAACATTATAAACTTGGATTAGCTAACACAACGTACCATTGGAACACAGGAGTGATGGTTGCTGATAATGGGCCTCTGTACACCTATGTAGATATTCCATTAAAAAAACAGCCGTTTCCAGCTACAATAGTCATTTATAACATTAACAATGTCTACACTGTATTTCTGGTCAATTTGATGTTATTTTAATGGACAAAATGTTTACTTTTCTTTCAATAACAAGGACATTTCTAAGTGACCCCAAACTTTTGAACGGTGGTGTATCTTTTTGAAAGGATCACCTATTCTGGGGGTTTTCCTATGTATGTATGTATGTATGTATGTATGTGTGTATGTGTGTATGTGTGTGTGTGCGTGTGTGCGTGTGTGCGTGTGTGCGTGTGTGTGTGTGTGTGTGTGTATGTATGTATGTATGTATGTATGTAAGTTACTTTCAGTAATATTTGGTTGTCCTTTCTGGCTTCATCTGGAGAGATAACCTCCTATCTTACTTCTTTACCATATAACGAATGGTCGTCACGGCAGTATTCTAACCTCACAATCCATACGTTTTTAAAAGATATATTCATTTCTGTTATTTTGATGTGTAGAGGAGGCATCGAATTTTAGCCCTGTGTGTCAGATCAAACCTGTTTCTATCAGTATATTAATGTAGCCCTGTGTGTCAGATCAAACCCTATTCTATCAGTATATTAATGTAGCCCTGTGTGTCAGATCAAACCCTATTCTATCAGTATATTAATGTAGCCCTGTGTGTCAGATCAAACCTGTTTCTATCAGTATATTAATGTAGCCCTGTGTGTCAGATCAAACCCTATTCTATCAGTATATTAATGTAGCCCTGTGTGTCAGATCAAACCCTATTCTATCAGTATATTAATGTAGCCCTGTGTGTCAGATCAAACCTGTTTCTATCAGTATATTAATGTAGCCCTGTGTGTCAGATCAAACCCTATTCTATCAGTATATTAATGTAGCCCTGTGTGTCAGATCAAACCCTATTCTATCAGTATATTAATGTAGCCCTGTGTGTCAGATCAAACCTGTTTCTATCAGTATATTAATGTAGCCCTGTGTGTCAGATCAAACCCTATTCTATCAGTATATTAATGTAGCCCTGTGTGTCAGATCAAACCCTATTCTATCAGTATATTAATGTAGCCCTGTGTGTCAGGTCAAACCTTTCACCTTTCTTCAACATTTCCAAAGCGACCTCTATCTCAGGTTTAGATTGTTTGTTACCCTCTGTATTTTGTTCTTCATAATCATGACATATTAGAGAAGACAGGAAAAAAAGATGTCATGTAATGGCCTACAACATATGCTTGTGTAGGGGACTAGTCGGATGTGAGATGAGTGGACCATATTTCTACCGTTTCAGAGGCTGCTGATGCCAACATGTATCCTACTGACACAACAATACTACATAGAGGTACATGTGGGTCGAAGGAGATGAACTAGGTAGTGATGAAGGAGATGAACTAGGTAGTGATGAAGGAGATGAACTAGGTAGTGATGAAGGAGATGAACTAGGTAGTGATGAAGGAGATGAACTAGGTAGTGATGAAGGAGATGAACTAGGTAGTGAGGAAGGAGATGAACTAGGTAGTGATGAAGGAGATGAACTAGGTAGTGATGAAGGAGATGAACTAGGTAGTGATGAAGGAGATGAACTAGCTAGTGATGAAGGAGATGAACTAGCTAGTGATGAAGGAGATGAACTAGGTAGTGATGAAGGAGATGAACTAGGTAGTGATGAAGGAGATGAACTAGGTAGTGATGAAGGAGATGAACTAGGTAGTGTTGGATAGGATTCTTTTTTTAGATTAGGAAGCAATTTAGGAAACGTTGTATTTTTGCATCTTTGGGTCTCACAGTGTTACAAAATAGCAGTGGGGTGAAACCAGTGGAAGAGAAGTCTCTTTCCAGTCTCGCATATCTTAGGGAGCCTCGTGTACAGTAACCAACAGTGTAGTGTGTCTCTAAGCAAAAACAGCCTCAACTTCACCAGCTAGAGGTGTCAGCTAGTGGCTTGCAGGCAGCTGCTGTACTGTACTTCTATAGGAGGTAGAAGAGTCTCTATAGATTTATACTGTGTGCCAGAGCACTGCAGCCAGGCAGAATTATGAGGGATGCAAATAATGCAGGCTGGAAGGATGAAAGGATGACACACACACACACACACAAACAGACAGACAGACACACACACACAAACAGACAGACACACACATACACACACACACACAGAGAGAACGGATGAGAGGCTGGGGTGTTTGACCTACATACAAATGGGACAAAAAGCCTTCTCTGGAACCTGTGGGTGAAATGAAACACCATTCTTTCAACCCCAGAGGGAACACAGCAAATTCATTGTGATTGAATGAGGTTTGACCTCCGGAAGCAAATCAGTGTCAGGCTAGACGACGTGTTTAGGGTCTTTAGAAAGAGGCGTGCTAACAAGGACAGATTAGTTGGAGCTACAATAAGCATGGTGGTGGAGGAGCACTCAGACAGGAACACACGGCAGGCACGCTCCATCACACACACACACCCCTACACTAGCAATATGACACACCTTTAAAATACATATGGAGACAGCAGACACACCGTATACACAGACACACCGTACTCACACACAGACACACCGTACACACAGGCAGACACACCATACACACACACAGACACACCGTACTCACACACAGACACACCGTACTCACACACAGACACACCGTACACACAGGCAGACACACCGTACTCATACACAGACACACCGTACACACACAGACACAACGTACTCACACACAGACACACCGTACTCACACACAGACACACCGTACACACACACAGACACACCGTACTCACACACAGACACACCGTACACACACACAGACACACCGTACTCACACAGACACACCGTACTCACACACAGACACACCGTACTCATACACAGACACACCGTACACACACACAGACACACCGTACACACACACAGACACACCGTACACACACACAGACACACCGTACTCACACACAGACACACCGTACTCATACACAGACACACCGTACACACACACAGACACACCGTACACACACACAGACACACCGTACTCACACACAGACACACCGTACACACACACAGACACACCGTACTCACACAGACACACCGTACACACACACAGACACACCGTACACACACAGACACACCATACTCACACACCGTACTCACACACAAACACACCGTACACACACACAAACACACCGTACACACACACAAACACACCGTAAACACACATAGACACATCGTACACTCACACAGACACCCCGTACTCACACACAGACACGGTACACAGACACACCGTACACACACAACATACAGATACAAACTGGTGCACAAATGCAAACACACACACACACACATACCATACACACACACACGCACACCATACACACACACACACACACACACACACACACACACACACACACACACACACACACACACACACACACACACACACACACACACACACACAGTAGCCAACATGTATCCTCTTACACATTTAAATAAATGGCAGCGTCCAGGTGACAGAACAAACCTGGTCCTGAATCCTATTCAGTAGAATGATCATTGAACATTCCCTCCCTCTCTCTCTCTCTCTCGCTCTCCCTTTCCCCCTTTCAATACGTACCATTTGTCCAGACAAATATTTTTCTGCCAATTCTGCCCCACCAATGCACCATGATGAGCCTGCCTCTATGGCTCAGTGCTGGAAACCCACAGAACAGACAGAGGAGGCTACTTACCAGGACCGTCATGCACAGAATTCTAATTTAAGCTGCTCCACGTTGCCAAGGAAATCCAAAATGCCTCAGAGAGCAGGGCAGAGATTGAAGAGGCCATTGAAAGGAGGATTCAAAGGGAGAAATGGGATACCCGAGGCGAGATAAAAGGAGGTGAGTCCCCGGTGAGGAGCATGGGAGATGCCTGGGTCCTCCAGATGCTCTAAATCCACCTCCACTGATAGGCTTGCATGTAAACACAGGCTCCGGTGTCTCAGACACTCTAACATACATGCTGCACCGAGCTGAGTGAGACAGAGAGTGGGAGAGGGGAGAGAGGGAGAGGGGAGAGAGATAGAGGGGAGAGAGATAGAGGGGAGAGAGATAGAGGGAGGGGCCGCTGCTGAGCAAGGTGCAGGGAGGAGCTGCAATGCATTGGGAGGGAGGGAGGGAGGGAGGGAGGGATGGAGGGATGCTCTCTGATTGCATTGGCGATATGTTATGCTGTTTGCTTGAACGTCCCCATTTCCAGCTTGATTCAAATTAGCTGGGGAGCTGCAGAAAGAGGGTTAAGAAAGACAGAATGTGAATAATAAAAGTGAAAAATAAAATGAATAATGGAATATGGGGATAGAGGAAGATGGGGATAGAGGAAGATGGGGATAGAGGAAGATGGGGATAGAGGAAGATGGGGATAGAGGAAGATGGGAATAGAGGAAGATGGGGATAGAGGAAGATGGGAATAGAAGAAGATGGGGAAGGAGGGAGATGGGGATAGAGGAAGATCAAAAAAGGATATGTAGAAGAGGGTGAGAGATGGAAAGAAAGAGGGAAGGTGTAGGGAGACAGAGAGGGAGGGAGGAAGGTAGGTAGGGAGACATAGAAGGAGACAGAGAGGGAGGTAGGGAGACAGAGAGGGAGGTAGGGAGACAGAGAGGGAGGGAGGAAGGTAGGTAGGGAGACAGAGAGGGAGACAGAGATGGAGGTAGGGAGACAGAGAGGGGGGGAGGAAGGTAGGTAGGGAGACAGAGAGGGAGACAGAGATGGAGGTAGGGAGACAGAGAGGGAGGTAGGGAGACAGAGAGGGAGGGAGGAAGGTAGGTAGGGAGACAGAGAGGGAGACAGAGATGGAGGTAGGGAGACAGAGAGGGAGGTAGGGAGACAGAGAGGGAGGTAGGTAGGGAGACAGAGAGGGAGGTAGGGAGACAGAGAGGGAGGGAGGGAGACAGAGAGGGAGGGAGGGAGGGAGGGAGACAGAGAGGGAGGGAGGAAGGTAGGTAGGGAGACAGAGAGGGAGACAGAGATGGAGGTAGGGAGACAGAGAGGGAGGTAGGGAGACAGAGAGGGAGGGAGGTAGGGAGACAGAGAGGGAGGGAGGAAGGTGGGTAGGGAGACAGAGAGGGAGGGAGGAAGGTAGGTAGGGAGACAGAGAGGGAGACAGAGATGGAGGTAGGGAGACAGAGAGGGAGGGAGGTAGGGAGACAGAGAGGGAGGAAGGTAGGTAGGGAGACAGAGAGGGAGACAGAGATGGAGGTAGGGAGACAGAGAGGGAGGTAGGGAGACAGAGAGGGAGGGAGGAAGGTAGGTAGGTAGGGAGACAGAGAGGGAGACAGAGATGGAGGTAGGGAGACAGAGAGGGAGGTAGGGAGACAGAGAGGGAGGGAGGAAGGTAGGTAGGGAGACAGAGAGGGAGACAGAGATGGAGGTAGGGAGACAGAGAGGGAGGTAGGGAGACAGAGAGGGAGGTAGGTAGGTAGGTAGGGAGACAGAGAGGGAGGGAGGGAGACAGAGAGGGAGGGAGGGAGGGAGACAGAGAGGGAGGGAGGAAGGTAGGTAGGGAGACAGAGAGGGAGACAGAGATGGAGGTAGGGAGACAGAGAGGGAGGTAGGGAGACAGAGAGGGAGGGAGGTAGGGAGACAGAGAGGGAGGGAGGAAGGTGGGTAGGGAGACAGAGAGGGAGGGAGGAAGGTAGGTAGGGAGACAGAGAGGGAGACAGAGATGGAGGTAGGGAGACAGAGAGGGGGAGGAAGGTAGGTAGGGAGACAGAGAGGGAGACAGAGATGGAGGTAGGGAGACAGAGAGGGAGGTAGGGATACAGAGAGGGAGGGAGGGAGACAGAGAGGGAGGGAGGGAGGGAGACAGAGAGGGAGGGAGGAAGGTAGGTAGGGAGACAGAGAGGGAGACAGAGATGGAGGTAGGGAGACAGAGAGGGAGGTAGGGAGACAGAGAGGGAGGGAGGTAGGGAGACAGAGAGGGAGGGAGGAAGGTGGGTAGGGAGACAGAGAGGGAGGGAGGAAGGTAGGTAGGGAGACAGAGAGGGAGACAGAGATGGAGGTAGGGAGACAGAGAGGGAGGGAGGTAGGGAGACAGAGAGGGAGGAAGGTAGGTAGGGAGACAGAGAGGGAGACAGAGATGGAGGTAGGGAGACAGAGAGGGAGGTAGGGAGACAGAGAGGGAGGGAGGAAGGTAGGTAGGTAGGGAGACAGAGAGGGAGGTAGGGAGACAGAGAGGGAGGTAGGGAGACAGAGAGGGAGGGAGGAAGGTAGGTAGGGAGACAGAGAGGGAGACAGAGATGGAGGTAGGGAGACAGAGAGGGAGGTAGGGAGACAGAGAGGGAGGTAGGTAGGTAGGTAGGGAGACAGAGAGGGAGGTAGGGAGACAGAGAGGGAGGGAGGAAGGTAGGTAGGGAGACAGAGAGGGAGACAGAGATGGAGGTAGGGAGACAGAGAGGGAGGTAGGGAGACAGAGAGGGAGGGAGGTAGGGAGACAGAGAGGGAGGGAGGAAGGTGGGTAGGGAGACAGAGAGGGAGGGAGGAAGGTAGGTAGGGAGACAGAGAGGGAGACAGAGATGGAGGTAGGGAGACAGAGAGGGAGGGAGGTAGGGAGACAGAGAGGGAGGAAGGTAGGTAGGGAGACAGAGAGGGAGACAGAGATGGAGGTAGGGAGACAGAGAGGGAGGTAGGGAGACAGAGAGGGAGGGAGGAAGGTAGGTAGGGAGACAGAGAGGGAGGTAGGGAGACAGAGAGGGAGGTAGGGAGACAGAGAGGGAGGGAGGAAGGTAGGTAGGGAGACAGAGAGGGAGACAGAGATGGAGGTAGGGAGACAGAGAGGGAGGTAGGGAGACAGAGAGGGAGGTAGGTAGGTAGGTAGGGAGACAGAGAGGGAGGGAGGGAGACAGAGAGGGAGGGAGGGAGGGAGGGAGACAGAGAGGGAGGGAGGAAGGTAGGTAGGGAGACAGAGAGGGAGACAGAGATGGAGGTAGGGAGACAGAGAGGGAGGTAGGGAGACAGAGAGGGAGGGAGGTAGGGAGACAGAGAGGGAGGGAGGAAGGTGGGTAGGGAGACAGAGAGGGAGGGAGGAAGGTAGGTAGGGAGACAGAGAGAGGAGACAGAGATGGAGGTAGGGAGACAGAGAGGGAGGGAGGTAGGGAGACAGAGAGGGAGGAAGGTAGGTAGGGAGACAGAGAGGGAGGAAGGTAGGTAGGTAGGGAGACAGAGAGGGAGGTAGGGAGACAGAGAGGGAGGTAGGGAGACAGAGAGGGAGGGAGGAAGGTAGGTAGGGAGACAGAGAGGGAGACAGAGATGGAGGTAGGGAGACAGAGAGGGAGGTAGGGAGACAGAGAGGGAGGTAGGTAGGTAGGTAGGGAGACAGAGAGGGAGGGAGGGAGGGAGACAGAGAGGGAGGGAGGGAGGGAGGGAGACAGAGAGGGTGAGAGATGGAAAGAAAGAGGGAAGGGGTAGGGAGACAGAGAGGGAGGGAGGAAGGTAGGTAGGGAGACAGAGAGGGAGACAGAGATGGATGTAGGGAGACAGAGAGGGAGGTAGGGAGACAGAGAGGGAGGTAGGTAGGGAGACAGAGAGGGAGACAGAGATGGAGGTAGGGAGACAGAGAGGGAGGGAGGAAGGTAGGGAGGGAGACAGAGAGGGAGGGAGGAAGGTAGGTAGGGAGACAGAGAGGGAGGTAGGGAGACAGAGAGGGAGGTAGGGAGACAGAGAGGGAGGGAGGTAGGGAGACAGAGAGGAAGGTAGGTAGGGAGACAGAGAGGGAGGGAGGAAGGTAGGTAGGGAGACAGAGAGGGAGGGAGGTAGGGAGACAGAGAGGGAGACAGAGAGGGAGACAGAGAGGGAGGGAGGTAGGGAGACAGAGAGGGAGACAGAGAGGGAGGGAGGTAGGGAGACAGAGAGGGAGACAGAGAGGGAGGGAGGTAGGGAGACAGAGAGGGAGACAGAGAGGGAGGGAGGTAGGGAGACAGAGAGGGAGGGAGGTAGGGAGACAGAGAGGGAGACAGAGAGGGAGACAGAGAGAGAGACAGAGAGGGAGGGAGGTAGGGAGACAGAGAGGGAGACAGAGAGGGGGACAGAGAGGGAGACAGAGAGGGAGGGAGGTAGGGAGACAGAGAGGGAGACAGAGAGGGAGGGAGGTAGGGAGACAGAGAGGGAGGGAGGAAGGTAGGTAGGGAGACAGAGAGGGAGGGAGGAAGGTAGGTAGGGAGACAGAGAGGGAGACAGAGATGGAGGTAGGGAGACAGAGAGGGAGGGAGGTAGGGAGACAGAGAGGGAGGAAGGTAGGTAGGGAGACAGAGAGGGAGACAGAGATGGAGGTAGGGAGACAGAGAGGGAGGGAGGTAGGGAGACAGAGAGGGAGGGTGGTAGGGGGTGCTATCTTAAAACAAGGAAGGGGTAAGGAGACAGAGAGGGAGGGGGGTGGGTGCTATCCTAAAACAGGGGCAACAATGTAACAAATGAACTTCTATATCCCCACACTTTACTGTAGGGATGTGAGTGGGGATGAGTGTGTTAATGGGAGGAATATGAGCATGTCATTGTATTTAGTGGAGTGGGGATGAGTGTGTTAATGGGAGGAATATGAGCATGTCATTGTATTAGTGGAGTGGGGATGAGTGTGTTAATGGGAGGAATATGAGCATGTCATTGTATTAGTGGAGTGGGGATGAGTGTGTTAATGGGAGGAATATGAGCATGTCATTGTATTAGTGGAGTGGGGATGAGTGTGTTAATGGGAGGAATATGAGCATGTCATTGTATTTAGTGGAGTGGGGATGAGTGTGTTAATGGGAGGAATATGAGCATGTCATTGTATTTAGTGGAGTGGGGATGAGTGTGTTAATGGGAGGAATATGAGCATGTCATTGTATTAGTGGAGTGGGGATGAGTGTGTTAATGGGAGGAATATGAGCATGTCATTGTATTAGTGGAGTGGGGATGAGTGTGTTAATGGGAGGAATATGAGCATGTCATTGTATTAGTGGAGTGGGGATGAGTGTGTTAATGGGAGGAATATGAGCATGTCATTGTATTTAGTGGAATGGGGATGAGTGTGTTAATGGGAGGAATATGAGCATGTCATTGTATTAACAGAGAAAGAAAAGAGGAGAAGAAGAGATTAGTGCTCTGGCGCTGGGTTTTATTCCGTGCCCCAGACTCCTCCATCATTTCCTGTCACTAGTGGATGATGAATGCTACCTATTATACATAGAACAGTAATCATGAGGCACGTGGACCTTTAGAGTGTGACAGGAAGGCAGGCAGATCACTGAAGTGCTGCCTGGGAGGCAATGAGAGACACAGGGTTCTTGAGGTGAAGGGTGGGTGGTTGTGGGTAGTTTTGGGGCACACAGACTGGTAGGGATTGATAAAAGAGATTCAGGGCAGTGTGTGTTTGTTTGAGATTAACATTCAAATTACCAGGGGGTTGGTTGGTTGGTACTGTAGGAGGCGGGTATTGATGGCAAGGGGGTTAGGGAGCATGTTTATGATAGTTGGTGTTGGTGTTGGGAGTTTGAGGTTGAGGTGTTGTGTGGGGGGTAGATATGTCTACAACACATTGGATGAAGGCTTTTTGGCAGAGGTTTTGGAGGGCGGGTTTGTAGAAAAACATAAACACTAGAGTAAACATCAGCACAAATATAAACACTAGGGTAAATATCAACATAAACAAACACTAGAGTAAACATCAACACAAACATAAACACTAGGGTAAATATCAACACAAACATAAACACCAGTGTAAACATCAACACAAACATAAACATAAACACCAGTGTAAACATCAACACAAACACAAACACCAGTGTAAACATAAACACTAGTGTAAACATCAACACAAACATAAATATAAACACCAGTGTAAACATCAACACAAACACAAACACCAGTGTAAACATCAACAGAAACATAAAAACTGGTGTAAACATCAACACAAACAAACACTAGTGTAAACATCAACAGAAACACTAGTGTAAACATCAACAGAAACACTAGTGTAAACATCAACATAAACATAAACACTGGTGTAAACATCAACACAAACAAACACTAGTGTAAACATCAACAGAAACAGAAACACTGGTGTAAACATCAACACAAACACTAGTGTAAACATCAACAGAAACACTAGTGTAAACATCAACATAAACATAAACACTGGTGTAAACATCAACACAAACAAACACTAGTGTAAACATCAACAGAAACACTAGTGTAAACATCAACAGAAACACTAGTGTAAACATCAACAGAAACCATCTAAAAGTGCCAGTGTATTCAGTGGCTGAGAGACACACTTTCCTCACAGCAAGCCTTCTGACCCCACAGTTCACTACAGAATATATTTCAGTTTATTTATGGAGCTATATGTAGATATTACCTTCTAGGTGAACTGGTTTGCAAACTGCACTGTGGCTGTTTGATAGAGTCAATAATAAATCATGGTTTACAGACCGTCAGAAGTCTAACGATATAAACACATCTAATCTAATGGGAATATGACTAGAGGAAGAATTGCAATCAGAATGTCATGAACATTTCAACTCCAAACTCTTTATTAGAATCTAATAGACGTTCTGCTTTGCTACAGTATCAACCAGAGACATAGAGTAAGAGATGTGCTACAGTACATGGTATGTAATTCTGCTGTTTTATAAAGTAAATCATAAATGACTTTAGACCCCTCAAATTCAAATCTGGACGTGGAAGCCAGTTCGTTCCACTGCTTCTTTTTGTTTTCCTCGTGTAATCAGAGACTGATTTAGACCAGGGACACCAGCTGGGTGCAATTCAGTTTCAGGTTGAACAGATATCCTGTCACGTCTGCTCCCGCTCCCCCTCTCTGGCGCTCAAGGTCGCCAGGCTGCTCATTGTTACTCACACCTGTCACCAGGGAATGTTTTTATGTCTTTTTTATTTTTGGAGGGGTGACGTCGGGTCCGGGTGCCTCTGCCGAAGCAACCGGGGATGCCTCAGCCAGCTCGTCAGGCTCCCACGCCTCAGCCGGCTCGTCGGGCTCCCACGCCTCAGCCGGCTCGTCGAGCTCCCACGCCTCAGCCGGCTCGTCGGGCTCCCACGCCTCAGCCGGCCCGTCGGGCTCACCCAGGTAGGACGCCAGGTGGCGCCCTTAGAGGGGGGTTACTGTCACGTCTGCTCCCTCTCTCCCTCTCTGGTGCTCGAAGGTCGCCAGGCTGCTCATCATTACACACACCTGTCACCATCATTACGCGCACCAGCGCTTCATCGGACTCACCTGGATTCCATCACGTCATTGATTGCCTCCCTTATATCTGTCACTTCCTCAGTTTCGTTCCTGTGTTTGCATTGATGTTGTTTTGTTTCTCATCTCCAGCTGTTCATGTTTATTTTCATGTCTATTTATCATTAAATCCTCACCCTGTCCTTGCTTCCCGTCTCCCAGCGTCTGGTTACGGAACCGGTCCATATCCAGCAGTATTCCAGATTTGAATTCCCCTGCTATCGATTATCACAAGTCTAATGGTGTAAACATGTCTGATGTGATGGGAACATGAGGGGGATAAATGAAATGAAACTCCAAAATCTTTTTTTTTTCAGATCTTATCGACTGGTCACGGTAGTTCTTCACTATCGATTAGACATGTACATTATAAGCTGTACTGAGTATAAGAGTCATACACTGAGTACACAAAACATTAAAGACACCTGCTCCTTCCATGACATAGACTGACCAGATGAAAGCTGCAATCCCTTATTGATGTCACTTGTTAAATCCACTTCAACCAGTGTAGCCTTGAGACATGGTTGTGAATGTGTTCCATTCAGAGGGTGAATGGGAAAGACCAGAAACCTAGGCGCCTTTTGTGTCAAGAACTGCAACATTGTTGGGTTGTTCAAATCAAATTGTATTTGTCACATGTGCCAAATACAACAGACCTTACTGTGAAAAGCTTACTTACAAGCCCTTAACCAACAATGCAGTTTAAAGAAAATAGATTTAAGAAAATATTTACAAAATAAAATAAAATAAAAAATAGTTTAAAAAAGTTACACAATAAAATAACAATAATGAGGCTATATACAGAATGGTCCACCACCCAAAGGACATCAAGCCAACTTGACACAACTGTGGGAAACATTGGAGTCAACATGGGTCAGCATCCCTGTGGAACGTTTTCAACACCTTGTAGAGTCAACATGGGTCAGCATCCCTGTGGAACGTTTTCAACACCTTGTAGAGTCCCTGTGGAACGTTTTCAACACCTTGTAGAGTCAACATGGGTCAGCATGCCTGTGGAACGTTTTCAACACCTTGTAAAGTCAACATGGGTCAGCATCCCTGTGGAACGTTTTCAACACCTTGTAAAGTCAACATGGGTCAGCATCCATGTGGAACGTTTTCAACACCTTGTAGAGTCAACATGGGTCAGCATCCCTGTGGAACGTTTTCAACACCTTGTAGAGTCAACATGGGTCAGCATGCCTGTGGAACGTTTTCAACACCTTGTAAAGTCAACATGGGTCAGCATCCCTGTGGAACGTTTTCAACACCTTGTAAAGTCAACATGGGTCAGCATCCATGTGGAACGTTTTCAACACCTTGTAGAGTCAACATGGGTCAGCATCCCTGTGGAACGTTTTCAACACCTTGTAGAGTCAACATGGGTCAGCATCCCTGTGGAACGTTTTCAACACCTTGTAGAGTCAACATGGGTCAGCATCCCTGTGGAACGTTTTCAACACCTTGTAGAGTCAACATCCCTGGGTTTTCAACACCTTGCATCCCTGTGGAACGTTTTCAACACCTTGTAGAGTCAACATGGGTCAGCATCCCTGTGGAACGTCAACACCTTGGGTCAACATGGGTCATCCCTGTGGAACGTTTTCAACACCTTGTAGAGTCAACATGGGTCAGCATCCCTGTGGAACGTTTTCAACACCTTGTAGAGTCAACATGGGTCAGCATCCCTGTGGAACGTTTTCAACACCTTGTAAAGTCAACATGGGTCAGCATCCCTGTGGAACGTTTTCAACACCTTGTAGTCAACATGGGTCAGCATCCCTGTGGATTTTCAACACCTTGGGGGTCAGCATCCCTGTGGAACGTTTTCAACACCTTGTAGAGTCAACATGGGTCAGCATCCCTGTGGAACGTTTTCAACACCTTGTAGAGTCAACATGGGTCAGCATCCCTGTGGAACGTTTTCAACACCTTGTAGAGTCAACATGGGTCAGCATCCCTGTGGAACGTTTTCAACACCTTGTAGAGTCAACATGGGTCAGCATCCCTGTGGAACGTTTTCAACACCTTGTAGAGTCAACATGGGTCAGCATCCCTGTGGAACGTTTTCAACACCTTGTAGAGTCAACATGGGTCAGCATCCCTGTGGAACGTTTTCAACACCTTGTAGAGTCAACATGGGTCAGCATCCCTGTAGAGTCAACATGGGTCAGCATCCCTGTGGAACGTTTTCAACACCTTGTAGAGTCAACATGGGTCAGCATCCCTGTGGAACGTTTTCAACACCTTGTAGAGTCAACATGGGTCAGCATCCCTGTGGAACGTTTTCAACACCTTGTAGAGTCAACATGGGTCAGCATCCCTGTGGAACGTTTTCAACACCTTGTAGAGTCAACATGGGTCAGCATCCCTGTGGAACGTTTTCAACACCTTGTAGAGTCAACATGGGTCAGCATCCCTGTGGAACGTTTTCAACACCTTGTAAAGTCAACATGGGTCAGCATCCCTGTGGAACGTTTTCAACACCTTGTAAAGTCCACAACCCCGATGAATTGAGGCTGTTCTGAGGGTAAAAGGGGCGAGGGGTGCAACTCAATATTAGGAAGGTGTTCCTGATGTTTGTTTGGTACAGTCAGTGTGTACTCAGTTCTACTGAGTATGAGACATATATAGTATGAGACATATATAGCTCTACTGAGTATGAGATATATATAGTATGAGACATATATAGCTCTACTGAGTATGAGACATATATAGTATGAGACATATATAGCTCTACTGAGAATGAGACATATATAGTATGAGACATATATAGCTCTACTGAGTATGAGACATATATATTATGAGACATATATAGCTCTACTGAGTATGAGACATATATAGTATGAGACATACAGTGAGGCAAAAAAGTATTTAGTCAGCCACCAATTGTGCAAGTTCTCCCACTTAAAAATATGAGAGAGGCCTGTAATTTTCATCATAGGTGCACTTCAACTATGACAGACAAAATGAGAAAAGAAAATCCAGAAAATCACATTGTAGGATTTTTAATTAATTTATTTGCAAATTATGGTGTAAAATAAGTATTTGGTCAATAACAAAAGTTTATCTCAATACTTTGTTATATACCCTTTGTTGGCAATGACAGAGGTCAAACGTTCACTGCTCTAGAGGAGATCTGCATGGAGGAATGGGCCAAAATACCAGCAACAGCCCCAAAACATCACTGCTCTAGAGGAGATCTGCATGGAGGAATGGGCCAAAATACCAGCAACAGCCCCAAAACATCACTGCTCTAGAGGAGATCTGCATGGAGGAATGGGCCAAAATACCAGCAACAGCCCCAAAACATCACTGCTCTAGAGGAGATCTGCATGGGGGAATGGGCCAAAATACCAGCAACAGTGTGTGAAAACCTTGCGAAGACTTACAGAAAACGTTTGACCTCTGTCATTGCCAACAAAGGGTATATAACAAAGTATTGAGATAAACTTTAAGTGGGAGAACTTGCACAATTGGTGGCTGACTAAATACTTTTTTCCCCCACTGTATATATGTGTCATACTCAGTAGAGCTATATATGTCTCATACTATATATGTCTCATACTATATATGTCTCATTCTCAGTAGAGCTATATATGTCTCATACTCAGTAGAGCTATATATGTCTCATACTATATATGTCTCATACTATATATGTCTCATTCTCAGTAGAGCTATATATGTATCATACTATATATGTCTCATACTCAGTAGAGCTATATATATCTCATACTATATATGCCTCATACTCAATAGAGCTATATATGTCTCATACTATATATGTCTCATTCTCAGTAGAGCTATATATGTCTCATACTATATATGTCTCATTCTCAGTAGAGCTATATATGTATCATACTATATATGTCTCATACTCAGTAGAGCTATATATGTCTCATACTATATATGTCTCATACTCAATAGAGCTATATATGTCTCATACTATATATGTCTCATACTCAGTAGAGCTATATATGTATCATACTATATATGTCTCATACTCAGTAGAGCTATATATGTCTCATACTATATATGTCTTATACTATATATGTCTCATTCTCAGTAGAGCTATATATGTATCATACTATATATGTCTCATACTCAGTAGAGCTATATATATCTCATATTATATATGCCTCATACTCAATAGAGCTATATATGTCTCATACTATATATGTCTCATACTCAATAGAGCTATATATGTCTCATACTCAGTAGAGCTATATATGTCTCATACTCAGTAGAGCTACTGTATAGCTCTACTGAGACACACTCACCAGACAGTGTTTTAGGTACACCCACCTAGTACCGGTTTGGACCCCCCTTTGCCTCCAGAACAGCCTGAATTCTTTGGGTTGTTCTACAAGATGTCGGAAACATTCCACAGGGATGTTGATCCATGCTGACGTGATGACATCACACAAATGGTGAAGATTAGACGACGGTACATCCGTGCTGAGAACAGGCCGTTCCGTCTCATCCCAAATATGCTCTATTGGATTGAGGGCTGGGGACTCAGCTGTCATTTTCCAGGCAATGTTTTTCCACTCATCAATTGTCCAGTGTTGGTGATCGTGTGCCCACGTGTGCTGCTTCTTCTTGTTTTTAGCTGATAGGAGTGGAACCCGGTGTGGTTGTCTGCTGCAATAGCCCATCAGTGACAAGGACCGAAGAGTTGCCGTTCTGCACACCACTGTTGTACTGCGCCGTTCTTTGTCTGTTTGTGGCCCGCCTGTTAGCTTGCACCATTCTGCCATTCTCCTTCGACCTCTCTCATCAATGAGATGTTTTCGCCCACATGACTGCCGCTGACTGGATGTTTGTTGTTTGTCGCACCATTCTCTGTAAACCCTAGACACTGTCATGCGTAAAGATCTCAGGAGGGCGTCCGTTTCTGACATACTGGATCTAGTTCGCCTGGCACCTACGATCATACAACTCTCAAAGTCGTTGGGCCCATTCTTTTTTTTGGTTTGTTTGTTTTGTTTTTTGTTGTTGAATTTTTACCCCTTTTTCTCCCCAATTTCGTGGTATCCAATTGTTTAGTAGCTACTATCTTGTCTCATCAATAACAACTCCCGTAGGGGCTCGGGAGAGACGAAGGTTGAAAGTCATGCGTCCTCAAACCCAACCAAACCGCACTGCTTCTTAACACAGTGTGCATCCAACCCGGAAGCCAGCCGCACCAATATGTCGGAGGCAACAGCGTGCACCTTGGTTAGCGTGCACTGCGCCCGGCCCGCCACAGGAGTCGCTGGTGCGCGATGAGACAAGGATATCCCTACCGGCCAAGCCCTCCCTAACCGACGACGCTAGGCCAATTGTGCGTCGCCCCACGGACCTCCCGGTCGCGGCTGGTTACGACAGAGCCTGGGCACGAACCCAGGGTTTCTGGTTGCACAGCTGGCGCTGCAGTACAGTGCCCTTAACGACTGCGCCACCCGGGAGGCCCTCATGCCCATTCTAACGTTCAATCAAACATTTACTGAATGCTTCAATTCCTGTCTGCTTTATATAGCAAGCCACAACCACGTAACTCACTGTCTGTAGGAGCCACCCAGTGAATGGGATGGTGTACCTAATAAAGTGGCCTGAGTGTATTTTGTCCTACTGAGTATAGGAGACACACTACATGACCAAAGGTATGTGGACACTTAATATGGAGCTGGTCCCCACTTTGCTGCTTTAACAGCCTCCACTCTTCTGAGAAGTCTTTCCACTAGATGTTGGTACATTGCTGCTATAACAGCCTCCACTCTTCTGAGAAGGCTTTCCACTAGATGTTGGTACATTGCTGCTATAACAGCCTCCACTCTTCTGAGAAGGCTTTCCACTAGATGTTGGAACATTGCTGCAGGAGCATTAGTGAGGTCAGGCACTGATGTTGGGTGATTAGGCCTGGTTCGCAGTCGATCTTCCCATTCATCCCAAAGGTGTTTGATGGGGTTGAAGTCAGGGCTCTGATCTCGACCAACCATTTCTGTATAAACCTCGTTTAGTGCACGGGGGTATTGTCATGCTGAAACAGGAAACTGTTGCCACAAAGATGGAAGCACAGAATTGTCTAGAATGTCATTGTATGCTGTAGCGTTAAGATTTATCTTCACTGGAACTAAGGGGCCCGAACCATGTAGAACAGCCCCAGACCATTATTCCTCCTCCACCAAACTTTACAGTTGGCACTATGCATTCGGACAGGTAGCGTTCTCCTGGCATTCGCCAAACCCAGATTGGTCCGTCGGACTGCCAGATGGTGTAGCGTGATTCATCACTCCAGAGAACGCGTTTCCACTGCTCCAGAGTCCAATGGCGGCAAGCTTTACACCCCTCCAGCCGACGCTTGGCATTGCGCATGGTGATCTTACACTTGTGTGTGGCTGCTCAGCCATGGAAACCCCAACGAACAGTTATTTTGCTGACGTTGCTTCCAGAGGCCAGTTTAGAACAAGGTAGTGAGTGTTGCTGCTGAGGACAGATGATTTTTACACGTTTCAGCACTTGGTCGGTCCCGTTCTGTGAACTTGTGTGGCCTACCACTTCATGGCTTAGCCGTTGTTGCTACTAGAGGTTTCGACTTCACAATATCAGCACTTCCAGTTAACCAGGGCAGTAATTTGACAAACTGACTTACTGGTAAGGTGGCATCCTATGAAGATGTCACGTTGAAAGCCACTGAGCTCTTCAGTGAGGCCATTCTACTGCCAATGTTTCCCTATGGAGATTGCATGACTGGGTGCTCAATGGTAAACATCTATCAGCAACAGGTGAGCCTGGAATAGTCTAATCCACTAATTTGAAGGGGTGTCCACATACTTTTGTATATATAGTGTATATAGCCCTTCCCGAGTGTAACCTTTTCCACTGCTGTGTGAAAGAGAAAGCAGACACATCTGAATAGAGCTCTCATAACTCCAGTGAGTCTTACAAAGCCATTCATTATTGACTGCCACCTGCAGCAAATCCTGATCTTTTGTCCAATCCCCCCCCAGGAGACTGTGGGAATCCAGACTTTCTCCAGCTTCCCTCTAATCAAGCTGTATTTGTCCTCCAAAAAGGCATCTTGTCCCATTGGAATAATAACATGACAGTTGAGCAGCTCCCATATGAGACCCAAGTCCCCGGTAACATATGTCCAACAGTTTGTTAGAGACAAACAACACTTATGATCTTTTTAGGCAGCTGGTTTTCATGCCCCCCCCCCCAACATGTCTCCAGTCTGTTTACAGATGGAAATTGGATCATGGGTAATAGTGTAAATCCTGTATAATCACCATGCATAATGTTTCAGTTTCAGTGTTTCTCCAGACAGTGCTTCAGGGGGAAAATAATGTCATAGTCTACTTGAAACCTTGTACGTTCACTCATTCATTCTACTTGTCTGTCCATATTATTTCTTTGTGCTTTTATTGTTCTCCTTTATTGAGATATATACTTGTTTCTCAGGGGGGGATTAAGTCTATCAACAAGTCAAACTGACAGCGTGCTGGAGGACATAGAGAGACAGAGGTACAGACATTGGGGAACAGATGATAACGTAGCAGTCATTTCTGCAGTGTGTTTGTGTTTTTAGGTTGCTTTGTATCGTCTTGTGCTCTGTTGTGGTGTGTTGTGTATGTTGTGTTGTGTATGTTGTGATGTGTATGGTGTGTTATGTATGGTGTGGTGTGTTGTGTGTGGTGTGTATGTTGTGTATGTTGTGTTGTGTATGGTGTGTTATGTATGGTGTGGTGTGTTGTGTGTGGTGTGTATGTTGTGTATGTTGTGTTGTGTATGGTGTGTTATGTATGGTGTGGTGTGTATGTTGTGTATGTTGTGTTGTGTATGGTGTGTTATGTATGGTGTGGTGTGTTGTGTGTGGTGTGTATGTTGTGTATGTTGTGGTGTGTATGGTGTGTTATGTATGGTGTGTTGTGTATGGTGTGTATGTTGTGGTGTGTATGTTGTGGTGTGTATATTGTGTATGGTGTGTTGCGTATGTTGTGGTGTGTATGGTGTGTTGTGTTGCATATGGTGTGTTTATGTTGTGTTGCATTGTATATGGTGTGTAGTGTGTTGTGTATGGTGTGTTGTGTTGTATATGGTGTGTAGTGTGTTGTATATGGTGTGTTGTGTATGGTGTGTTGTATATGGTGTGTTTTTTATGGTGTGTTGTGTATGGTGTGTTGTATATGGTGTGTTGTGTATGGTGTGTTGTGTATGGTGTGTTTTGTATGGTGTGTTGTGTATGGTGTGTTGTATATGGTGTGTTGTGTATGGTGTGTTGTGTATGGTGTGTTTTGTATGGTGTGTTGTATATGGTGTGTAGTGTGTTTCGTATGGTGTGTTGTATATGGTGTGTTGTGTATGGTGTGTTGTATATGGTGTGTTGTCTATGGTGTGTTGTATATGGTGTGTTTTGTATGGTGTGTTGTGTATGGTGTGTTTTGTATGGTGTGTTGTGTATGGTGTATTGTGTGTAGTGTGTTGTGTATGGTGTATGGTGTGTAGTGTGTTGTGTATGGTGTATGGTGTGTAGTGTGTTGTATATGGTGTGTTGTGTATGGTGTGTTGTATATGGTGTGTTTTGTATGGTGTGTTGTGTATGGTGTGTTTTGTATGGTGTGTTGTGTATGGTGTGTTTTGTATGGTGTGTTGTGTATGGTGTGTTTTGTATGGTGTGTTGTGTTGTATATGGTGTGTAGTGTGTTGTATATGGTGTGTAGTGTGTTGTGTATGGTGTGTTGTATATGGTGTTACTCAGGCAGTCTCTGCCGGCAGCCTCCTTTAGTTCTCAGACTGGACAGCCCCGGTGCATCAAAGCGAAATGAATGACCTCATTACAGGGTGGATGCAATCTCTGTATCACAGCCAAGGTGGAACAGCAAATTGAATCACAGGGAAGAGTCTGCCCAAGCCATTGTCTGTACTCAGGTACTGCCAAGATTAAACAACACTGGGACTTGGTGCTAGCTTTATTGGCTTTCTGATGGATACTGACCCTGCTCTGAGACTGGTGAAGGATGACGTTGACACCAGGAGGTGTGAAGAGAAAGGGGATGATATACAAACCTACTCTTTTAATGGGCCAAGAGAGAAATGTACTGGGATGACAATGCACACACTGTATACAGATTGTTCTATTGTGTTTTTGACTGTATGTTTGTTTATTCCATGTGGAACTCTGTGTTTGTGACGCACTGCTTTGCTTTATCTTGGCCAGATCGCAGTTGTAAATGAGAACTTGTTCTCAACTGGCCTACCTGGTTAAATAAAGATTTTAAAAATTGAAAGAGGGTTACACACTGATACATGATCAGGGATTGATCTAGATTGTTTTAAGATGTCTATGGTGAGTATGTATTCAGGAGAGGTGTTCAGATAGCAGAGACAGAACTTGACCACTAGATCATCTTGATGGAATCTGATTTCCTATTATGATCTCAGGTTCTAGAATGTACACTGCCTAGTGAAAGTATTCACATTCTAGAATGTATTACAGTACACTGCCTAGTGAAAGTATTCACATTCTAGAATGTATTACAGTACACTGCCTAGTGAAAGTATTCACATTCTAGAATGTATTACAGTACACTGCCTAGTGAAAGTATTCACATCCTAGAATGTTTTACAGTACACTGCCTAGTGAAAGTATTCACATTCTAGAATGTATTACAGTACACTGCCTAGTGAAAGTATTCACATCCTAGAATGTTTTACAGTACACTGCCTAGTGAAAGTATTCACATCCTAGAATGTATTACAGTACACTGCCTAGTGAAAGTATTCACATCCTAGAATGTATTACAGTACACTGCCTACTGAAAGTATTCACATCCTAGAATGTATTACAGTACACTGCCTAGTGAAAGTATTCACATCCTAGAATGTATTACAGTACACTGCCTAGTGAAAGTATTCACATCCTAGAATGTATTACAGTACACTGCCTAGTGAAAGTATTCACATCCTAGAATGTATTACAGTACACTGCCTAGTGAAAGTATTCACATCCTAGAATGTATTACAGTACACTGCCTAGTGAAAGTATTCACATCCTAGAATGTATTACAGTACACTGCCTAGTGAAAGTATTCACATCCTAGAATGTTTTACAGTACACTGCCTAGTGAAAGTATTCACATCCTAGAATGTATTACAGTACACTGCCTAGTGAAAGTATTCACATCCTAGAATGTATTACAGTACACTGCCTAGTGAAAGTATTCACATCCTAGAATGTTTTACAGTACACTGCCTAGTGAAAGTATTCACATCCTAGAATGTATTACAGTACACTGCCTAGTGAAAGTATTCACATCCTAGAATGTATTACAGTACACTGCCTAGTGAAAGTATTCACATCCTAGATTGTATTACAGTACACTGCCTAGTGAAATTATTCACATCCTAGAATGTATTACAGTACACTGCCTGTCTTTGCATAGTTTTCAGATGTTGTTATTGAAATGTATTCTGAGGTTTGCGCTAACGCATACTACACTATTAACTTTTTAAATAGAATAAATTGGACAATTGAGAAACTGACGATCATATCACCCAGACACTGTGGAGATCAGGTCATCTCTCCTAACTGACGATCATATCACCCAGACACTGTGGAGATCAGGTCATCTCTCCTATCTGACGATCATATCACCCAGACACTGTGGAGATCAGGTCACCTCTCCTAACTGACGATCATATCACCCAGACACTGTGGAGATCAGGTCATCTCTCCTATCTGACGATCATATCACCCAGACATGGTGGAGATCAGGTCATCTCTCCTAACTGACGATCATATCACCCAGACACTGTGGAGATCAGGTCATCTCTCCTATCTGAGCAGCTGGAGAAGAATGAAACTGCACAACAAAATGTTTCTACTTTCACTAGACACTGTAATTTCCCCACACCCACAGATATTATGGAAATGTTCGTAAGGCCTATTGTAGTAGGAATCATTGGACCCATTATATTTAAAAAGCTCATAATGATACCAGCGCAACAGCACTGACAAGTACTGTCATTTGACATTTAACAAGAGAACTGCCAGGCACACTAAATGTTACATCCAGAGCTTATTACTGCATGTCCGGTAGATCATTTGTGTGATCTCCTCAGATGTAAATGCCAAATGCACAGTAAATGTCACAGAGACCTCTATGTACTGGGACTATTCCTATGTCTATCCGTCATCAACATCTGTGACTGGGAGGTATAAACATTTAGTGGACTTACTAATAAGCCTAAACGAGAACATCCTCTGGCAACTTACCCTCAGGTGGAGACTACATTTACCCCCAGGTGGAGACTACATTTACCCCCAGGTGGAGACTACATTTACCCCCGGGTGGAGACTACATTTACCCCCAGGTGGAGACTACATTTACCCCCAGGTGGAGACTGCATTTACCCCCAGGTGGAGACTACATTTACCCCCAGGTGGAGACTACATTTACCCCCAGGTAGAGACTACATTTACCCCCAGGTGGAGATGACATTTACCCCCAGGTGGAGACTACATTTATCCCCAGGTGGAGACTACATTTACCCCCAGGTGGAGACTACATTTACCCCCAGGTGGAGACTACATTTACCCCCGGGTGGAGACTACATTTACCCCCGGGTGGAGACTACATTTACCCCCGGGTGGAGACTACATTTACCCCCAGGTGGAGAAAACATTTACCCCCAGGTGGAGACTACATTTACCCCCAGGTGGAGACTACATTTACCCCCAGGTGGAGACTACATTTACCCCCAGGTGGAGACTACATTTACCCCCAGGTGGAGACTACATTTACCCCCAGGTGGAGACTACATTTACCCCCAGGTGGAGATGACATTTACCCCCCGGTGGAGACTACATTTACCCCCGGGTGGAGACTACATTTACCCCCAGGTGGAGACTGCATTTACCCCCAGGTGGAGACTACATTTACCCTAAGGTAGAGACTACATTTACCCCCAGGTGGAGAAAACATTTACCCCCAGGTGGAAGCTACATTTACCCCCGGGTGGAGACTACATTTACCCCCAGGTGGAGAAAACATTTACCCCCAGGTGGAAGCTACATTTACCCCCGGGTGGAGACTACATTTACCCCCAGGTGGAGACTACATTTACCCCCAGGTGGAGACTACATTTACCCCAGGTGGAGACTACATTTACCCCCAGGTGGAGACTACATTTACCCTAAGGTAGAGACTACATTTACCCACAGGTGGAGAAAACATTTAGCCCCAGGTGGAGAAAACATTTAGCCCCAGGTGGAGAAAACATTTACCCCCAGGTGGAGAAAACATTTACCCCAGGTGGAAGCTACATTTACCCCCAGGTGGAGACTACATTTACCCCCAGGTAGAGACTACATTTACCCCCAGGTGGAGAAAACATTTACCCCCAGGTGGAGAAAACATTTACCCCCAGGTGGAGAAAACATTTACCCCCAGGTGGAGAAAACATTTACCCCAGGTGGAAGCTACATTTCTTTCAAAAAGACTACTGATCAAGAATAAACCGAAGAAGGCTTATCTTTCCATGGCAGTATACAGCACACCGACCTGTGGCAGTATACGTCACACCAACCCGTGGCAGTATACATCACACCAACCCGTGGCAGTATACAGCACACCGACCCGTGGCAGTATACGTCACACCGACCCGTGGCAGTATACATCACACCGACCCGTGGCAGTATACATCACACCGACCCGTGGCAGTATACATCACACCGACCCGTGGCAGTATACATTACACCGACCCGTGGCAGTATACGTCACACCAACCCGTGGCAGTATACGTCACACCAACCCGTGGCAGTATACATCACACCAACCCGTGGCAGTATATACAGCACACCAACCCGTGGCAGTATACATCACACCAACCCGTGGCAGTATATACGGCACACCAACCCGTGGCAGTATACGTCACACCAACCCGTGGCAGTATACGTCACACCAACCCGTGGCAGTATACAGCACACCAACCCGTGGCAGTATACGTCACACCAACCCGTGGCAGTATACGGCACACCAACCCGTGGCAGTATATACGGCACACCAACCCGTGGCAGTATACGTCACACCAACCCGTGGCAGTATATACGGCACACCAACCCGTGGCAGTATATGTCACACCAACCCGTGGCAGTATACATCACACCAACCCGTGGCAGTATACGTCACACCAACCCGTGGCAGTATACATCACACCAACCCGTGGCAGTATACGTCACACCGACCCGTGGCAGTATATACGGCACACCAACCCGTGGCAGTATATGTCACACCGACCCGTGGCAGTATATACGGCACACCAACCCGTGGCAGTATATACGGCACACCAACCCGTGGCAGTATACATCACACCGACCCGTGGCAGTATATACGGCACACCAACCCGTGGCAGTATACGGCACACCGACCCGTGGCAGTATATACGGCACACCAACCCGTGGCAGTATACGTCACACCGACCCGTGGCAGTATACATCACACCGACCCGTGGCAGTATACAGCACACCAACCCGTGGCAGTATACAGCACACCAACCCGTGGCAGTATACAGCACACCAACCCGTGGCAGTATACGTCACACCAACCCGTGGCAGTATACATCACACCAACCCGTGGCAGTATACATCACACCAACCCGTGGCAGTATACATCACACCAACCCGTGGCAGTATACAGCACACCAACCCGTGGCAGTATACATCACACCAACCCGTGGCAGTATACATCACACCAACCCGTGGCAGTATACATCACACCAACCCGTGGCAGTATACATCACACCAACCCGTGACAGTATATACATCACACCAACCCGTGGCAGTATACATCACACCAACCCGTGGCAGTATACAGCACACCAACCCGTGGCAGTATACATCACACCAACCCGTGGCAGTATACAGCACACCAACCCGTGGCAGTATACATCACACCAACCCGTGGCAGTATACAGGCACACCAACCCACCAACCCGTGGCAGTATACAGCACACCAACCCGTGGCAGTATACATCACACCAACCCGTGGCAGTATACATCACACCAACCCGTGGCAGTATACATCACACCAACCCGTGGCAGTATACATCACACCAACCCGTGGCAGTATACATCACACCAACCCGTGAGTAGGATGGAGTCTTTCTACATGCTTCCTAATGATGGTGACTTTTATGTATAATTGTATGAAAGGTTTGTGTCCCAAGACACTTTTAAACCAACTTCACAAACTCACTACGACAGCATGTTGACCATTAACACTGGATGAAACCATGAGGTCCAGACAGCTGGCCTTGGAGGAGGACGTGCAGAATGTAATCCCTGTCCCTGTATAATTATCAACAGAGTTCATACGTTTTATTTCCTGTGGGTAATGTAATCCCTGTTGCTCTATCCAGACAATGGCATATGGCCAACTCCTTCTTGACATTTTGATGACTCATCTGCATCTCCTTGTGTGTTATTAGTATTATGTTGATTAGCTATCAGGTCAGACAGTGCAGTGACTGAGAAAGAAGGGGAGAGAAATGAGGCAGCAGGTGGAGACAGACTGCTATGTTTGCATTAAATTATATTGGTTTTATTAGTAAATATCTTAAATAAAAATGCTCACTTCATCTACAACGGTGTGGTAAACAGCTAAGTAAATTAGATATTTGTCATTGTGTCACCATGGACTGGTTTAAGCCTGGATACATGAATGCACATTAAACATTGTTGTTAATAATGAATGTGTATATTCATATACACTTCTAAAGGCAGTTAGACAGTGTTTGTAATGACTTCAAAAGCTCTTTGAGTAGAGCAGTAACAGTAGATATGAGTTGAGCTGCGGGGAGACTTCTAAGTTCAGCCTGTGGCTACATATCATCAGTCTTCAAAGTGGAAAGCCACAACAGGAAATGTGTCAGGACATGAGCAGTGTGGTAGTGCAGTGCTTTTCAGCTGTGGACTATGACAGGACTTGTACATCCATCCGTCAAGGCATACCTACCAGGCTTATAGTAGATTACAGTCTCGGGGTGAAGAGGACACAGGAGAAAGGCCAAAGTGAATGTACTGGTATTCCAATTAAAGAGATCCATCTTCTGGGTTAGAACGGCTATGGTAGTCGGGCTGACATCAAATCAAAGTGTATTGGTAGTGTACACAGTTTATCAGATTTAATAGCGGGTGCAGTGAATTGCTTGTGTTACTAGTTCCTGAAAGTGCAGCAAAAATGTCAAACAAGTATACAACTATTAATCCACTGGCAACATACACTTTTATTTTGGTATATATATATATAAGCTGTTTTACATATTTATAAGGAAACATGTAACGCTATCGCCTTAGCAACAAAGGAATCCCTTCTACAGCAGACATTTATATTGCTATACGATATTTCAAATACTTTTGAAATTTAAATTATCAAGTTTAAATATTTGTAATTATACTTTACATCTAACAAACAAAACGTGACGTGTAATGCCTCATGGTGCAGTTTGAAGGAAGTTGAAGGTAGTTCGGTGAGGCATTGCTAACTAGCGTTAGCACAATGACTGTAAGTCTATAGGTACAGCTAGCAGAGACATAAAAATGGTATCCATGAGTTCATGTGCCTCTGGGTAAGTAGAAAAAGGGCGTAATTGCCAAAATGTAGCACTATCCCTTTAAGACTTTACCAACTGTATTTATACTGTAGTACAGAGGGCCGGTTTCCTGGACACAGATTTAGCATAGTCCTGGGCAGAAAAACAAGTTGAAAGGAGAATATCCATATAAAGTGCTCTTTAGTCCAGGACTTATGTCCGGTTCTGGGCAAACGGGCCTTAAGTATGATCCTTCAACTGTCACTAATCAATACTATTGAAATGTGTCAGACTCTAAGGCTGTTACGGTGTCCATTTTAGGACAGCATCACCTGTCCATGGGAGTTGTCCTAGAATGGATACTGTACCCCTGTCAACAGTCCTTTACTTGGTGGTACACAGAGCAACGGTTAAAACAACAACTGATATTAAAACCCAGAAACCAAAAATGCTTTTGCGCAGTGCAAAATACACAGCTAGCAGCTCAAAAGAACTGCACGCAGGACAGCGGGCGTACTGTAAGCGCTGACTGAAATGTTCACTTCACCTCTCCAACCCTCACTTCAACTACCACAGTGCATTAAGGCACCAGCACTTTGAGCTGAGCGTAACCTCAACATAGGACAACACATGGCAGCATGGGTCTGTGAGCTAGCATGCAATACACAACTTAAAATGGAAAAAACACCCCTATAATCATTCCTATACACTCTTATTTTGTTATATGATTTTAAAACACATTCTAAAATCATAACACAGCATTTCATCTGAGTAAGCCTATGGAAGAGTTCAAGTTGAGGTTTTCAGGTAGGGGGGGAAAGATCACGCCAAGGCATTTGGATCCAGCTGAAATAAGGCCAAGATGTCGAGCATGGCCTGTTTGATGAGGTTTCCAAAACGATGAGAGTCCTATTGGACAGAGAGGAAACTAGTTAGAACAGACACGTTCTATAACAAGCTGATAGAAGGGACACGTTCTATAACAAGCTGATAGAAGGGACACGTTCTATAACAAGCTGATAGAAGGGACACGTTCTATAACAAGCTGATAGAAGGGACACGTTCTATAACAAGCTGATAGAACGGACACGTTCTATAACAAGCTGATAGAAGGGACACGTTCTATAACAAGCTGATAGAAGGGACACGTTCTATAACAAGCTGATAGAAGGGACACGTTCTATAACAAGCTGATAGAAGGGACACGTTCTATAACAAGCTGATAGAAGGGACACGTTCTATAACAAGCTGATAGAACAGACACGTTCTATAACAAGCTGATAGAACAGACACGTTCTATAACAAGCTGATAGAAGGGACACGTTCTATAACAAGCTGATAGAAGGGACACGTTCTATAACAAGCTGATAGAAGGGACACGTTCTATAACAAGCTGATAGAAGGGACACGTTCTATAACAAGCTGATAGAAGGGACATTCTATAACAAGCTGATAGAATGGACACGTTCTATAACAAGCTGATAGAAGGGACACGTTCTATAACAAGCTGATAGAAGGGACACGTTCTATAACAAGCTGATAGAAGGGACACGTTCTATAACAAGCTGATACAATAACACTTAAGAATGGACACATTCTAAGGCAAACTGATACAAATGAACCTATATGGATATGCAGTTGGAATCAATAGTGGCTGGTCTGCCATGAAATTTAGGTCTGTATGTTACCCAGGCGATAGCGATGTCTTTGTTTCAAGTGAGGACAGCGGATTGAAAGCAACATTGAAGATAGGCCATGTGGATCAGCCAACTCACCGTCTCAGGACTCGAGTGCTTGCTGGAGATGTGGAAGTTAATGAGGTTTTCTCCCAAGATGATGTAGGACACACCATATCCATCATCTGCCACCTGACACACAAAGAGAGAAAACACAATCAGCGTTTGGAAAAGGATTACACTGCAGCACAGAGATAATCACACTATATCCTACTGGATTTTCAATTGCTAAAATTAGAGAAAACTTGGGCCCTTTAAGAAGAAAAAAAATAAAGATTTTTTTTTACAGGCTTTCCCCCACTATTTTGCAGATTTTACAGAGTTACAATTGGAATTAATTAGGCCCCTAATCTATGGATTTCACATGACTGGGAATACAGATATGCATCTGTTGGTCATAGAAACCTTAAAAAACGTGGTTGTGGTTTGGTAAGAAGAATGCCCCTTACCCTACAGGTTTGATGACTACCTCTGAGGGTTTAGAGCTTGAGGTAGTCACCTCATACAGGTACTGGGGAGAATGGCTAGACGGTATACTGTCCTGTCCCGTCTCATACAGGTACTGGGGAGAATGGCTAGACGGTATACTGTCCTGTCCCGTCTCATACAGGTACTGGGGAGAATGGCTAGACGGTATACTGTCCTGTCCCGTCTCATACAGGTACTGGGGAGAATGGCTAGACGGTACACTGTCCTGTCCCGTCTCATACAGGTACTGGGGAGAATGGCTAGACGGTATACTGTCCTGTCCCGTCTCATACAGGTACTGGGGAGAATGGCTAGACGGTATACTGTCCTGTCCCGTCTCATACAGGTACTGGGGAGAATGGCTAGACGGTACACTGTCCTGTCCCGTCTCATACAGGTACTGGGGAGAATGGCTAGACGGTATACTGTCCTGTCCCGTCTCATACAGGTACTGGGGAGAATGGCTAGACGGTATACTGTCCTGTCCCGTCTCATACAGGTACTGGGGAGAATGGCTAGACGGTATACTGTCCTGTCCCGTCTCATACAGGTACTGGGGAGAATGGCTAGACGGTACACTGTCCTGTCCCGTCTCATACAGGTACTGGGGAGAATGGCTAGACGGTATACTGTCCTGTCCCGTCTCAGCACATATCCAAGCTGCAGGCTAAAGTTAAAACTAGACTTGGATTCCTCCATCGTAATCGCTCCTCTTTCACCCCAGCTGCCAAACGAACCCTGATTCAGATGACCATCCTACCCATGCTAGATTACAGAGACGTAATATAGATCGGCAGGTAAGGGTGCTCTCGGCGGCTAGATGTTCTTTACCATTCGGCCACCAGATTTACCACCAAAGCTCCTTACAGGACACATCACTGCTCTCTATACTCCTCTGCAAACTGTCCATCTCTGTATACCCGGAGCAAGACCCACTGGTTGATGCTTATTTATAAAACCCTCTATGGTCTCACTTCCCTCTATCTGAGATATCTACTGTAGCCCTCATCCTCCACATACAACACCCGTTCTGCCAGTCACATTCTGTTAAAGGTCCCCAAAGCACACACATCCCTGTAGTCGCTCCTCTTTTCAGTTCGCTGCAGCTAGCGACTGGAACAGGCTGCAACAAAACACTCAAACTGGACAGTTTTATCTCCATCTCTTCATTCAAAGACTCAATCATGGACACGCTTACTGACAGTTGTGGCTGCTTTGCATAATGTATTGCGTAGGATTTTTGAGCACCAGGATGAAGAACACAGACAATAAGATTGTGCGATTATGTTTTAAGGCGGCGTATCACTCCCGAATCTGGTCTGAAAACATCTGACAATATTTAATGCTACTTTAAAGCCTAATTGATTTTGAGTAGAGGGCCCTTTTGAGGTCAGGCAGGAAACTCACCGGACCAAAACCTCCCCCACTGGACACATACTCTGGGTGTCTGGCCAGGTCAAACAACTCCACCTGCTGGAGGGGAGTCTGACTGGTGGACAGCCTCCAGGGCTCCGACAGCACCTAGGGGAGAGGACACACACACGCTTTAACATACAAACCTCTCAAAGGAAAACTAACTGTAGAAACACACAAAGACCTCCATTCCCACTTTAAAGACGAATAGTAACATCCACAAGTCAAAATACTGCATGTGACCTCTTTGAGGAAGGCCGAGTCCTCCCCCAGGTACTTGGAGACCACGTAGAGACAGAAGAGGTGGCGGTCGATGCCTCCTCCAGTCATGGCCAGCCGGTAGAGCTGCTGGTGTCTCGTCGCAGCTTCCTTCAACAGTTTCAGTCGCAGCTCTCTCTACAGAGAAGACAAGGAAGGGTAGGAGGAGACAAAAGGAAAAGGGGCAGACCTATTCAGTCGCAGCTCTCTCTACAGAGAAGACAAGGAAGGGTAGGAGGAGACTAAAGGAAAGGGGCAGACCTATTCAGTTACACAACTGAATGCATTCAACCAAAATGTGTCTGAAACAGAGGGGTAAAGGGGTACTAAGGAAAGGTGGAATCTGTCTCTTTTGGCCAAACACATCCAGATATCACAATCTAACCATTTCTCCCATGAGCAAAGATATGGAAATAGTTTAAATTTCTCCCATGAGCAAAGATATGGAAATAGTTGGTTGCATTTTTGGGAGGCATACATTTTTCTTTGTATATATATATATAGATTTTTTTTATGCCAAAAAATATGTATATTTCACGAGGACTGACCCACAACTTTCCAGTTCCTGTAACACTCACAGATCCACCATCACAGTGGAACCAAGGTGCTTACCGGGTTGTCTTCCACCATGGAGCGGGCGAAGGCACAGGTCTCCACGGTGCAGGAACGCACCGTCTCTGTGCGACCCTCTCGGAACATGCGTGTCATGGACGCCTCGTACGTTAGACAGAACCTCCCCTTGTCCTGGAAGACAAATTCTAGTTCATCAAATTTAATAAAACATTTATCCATTCAGGGGTGAATAAGGAAAGTCAGGTCACATTATTTTAAGAGTAAAGACTCAGTTAACAGTCCTGTAATGTGGTTATAACATATTATAACTAGAGTAAAGACTCAGTTAACAGTCCTGTAATGTGGTTATAACATATTATAACTAGAGTACAGACTCAGTTAACAGTCCTGTAATGTGTGGTTATAACATTATAACTAGAGTAAAGACTCAGTTAACAGTCCTGTAATGTGGTTATAACATATTATAACTAGAGTAAAGACTCAGTTAACAGTCCTGTAATGTGGTTATAACATATTATAACTAGAGTAAAGACTCAGTTAACAGTCCTGTAATGTGGTTATAACATTATAACTAGAGTAAAGACTCAGTTAACAGTCCTAACAGTCCTGTTAACAGTCCTGTAATGTGGTTATAACATTATAACTAGAGTACAGACTCAGTTAACAGTCCTGTAATGTGGTTATAACATATTATAACTAGAGTAAAGACTCAGTTAACAGTCCTGTAATGTGTGGTTATAACATATTATAACGAGTACAGACTCAGTTAACAGTCCTGTAATGTGGTTATAACATATTATAACTAGAGTAAAGACTCAGTTAACAGTCCTGTAATGTGGTTATAACATTATAACTAGAGTACAGACTCAGTTAACAGTCCTGTAATGTGGTTATAACATATTATAACTAGAGTACAGACTCAGTTAACAGTCCTGTAATGTGGTTATAACATATTATAACTAGAGTACAGACTCAGTTAACAGTCCTGTAACATTTGAGTCTTGTCATGTTTGGTTAATAAATAATAAAAGTATGTTTGTTATAGCTATCGTCCTTGTTAAGGAGGATTTTTATCTCATCAAACTACAGATTGTTGACAGCTACTTACAGCATCATCTCTTAACACTGGTATTCATTCACACGTCCTAAAGAAGCTACATTCCCAACCTGGGTTTTATTATATCAATCCTACCCTCCCTCCTTCCAATTGCCTAGTTGGCTAATCAGCCAACGGACTAATCCAATCAGCTGATCCTCTTTACTGTTGCCAGTCAACAGGGGCAGAGATAAGGACCCTACCCTGAAGTGAGCCAGCTGCAGGGCGATCTGGATGAAGGCATCGGGGCTGGTGCGACACTTTTTGATCAGGCCCTTCCCGAAGCAATTGAAGGGGATGATGTGGGAGTCGACGTCGTCTGCCAGGGCCTTGGCCACCATCAGAGAGCTGGCGATGGCCGTCTGACACTGAGGCACCGCACACGGGGAACAAAGACACTGAGAATCAGCCCACTTCACTTGGGGTCTCTGATGTGTTTGATCAAAGAGCCTCAGTTCTTGATTTCATTTGAAGATTTGAGATGAGACAGTTGAAGGGGGGGCGGGGGGGGTCCTCAGAAAATTAGAGCTCAGGTGGCTTAAAGATGTGAAATGTGAAGGTATTTCTACTGTCTAATCTATTATCACACTTGTACCAAACAGACAGGATCACTGGGGATTAGATTTGATCATTATAACAATCAAACAGAATGGAAAGGCCTGTGTGTGCATTACTGATGTGCATTAATTGATGACAATTCTGAAAACAATAAATCACGTTTGAAAAGGGGAACATCCCTACAATATTGTAGTTTAACCCAAACCCCCTGTGGTAGGCTACCTCAGCTGGGATGTTCCACTGCAGCCTCTGAGGGCCTGGGAGGGACGGGTGGGGGTTTCCTTTGCAGTGGCCTTCCTCTGTGTAACCCAGCTTCACAGGGTCCATCGACAGCACATGCTACAATTGGACAATAACATCATTTAGAGACATGCACCATTTGTTCTGCCAGCTAGCGATTCCTGATAACCTACACAGACACAGTGTAAACATTAACACAACTAAAGAAGCAGAAGGGCTCTACTCTGCCAGCTAGCGATTCCTGATAACCTACACAGACACAGTGTAAACATGAACACAACTAAAGCAGCAGAAGGGCTCTACTCTGCCAGCTAGCGATTCCTGATAACCTACACAGTGTAAACATGAACACAACTAAAGCAGCAGAAGGGCTCTACTCTGCCAGCTAGCGATTCCTGATAACCTACACAGACACAGTGTAAACATGAACACAACTAAAGAAGCAGAAGGGCTCTACTCTGCCAGCTAGCGATTCCTGATAACCTACACAGACACAGTGTAAACATGAACACAACTAAAGAAGCAGAAGGGCTCTACTCTGCCAGCTAGCGATTCCTGATAACCTACACAGACACACTGTAAACATGAACACAACTAAAGAAGCAGAAGGGCTCTACTCTGCCAGCTAGCGATTCCTGATAACCTACACAGACACACTGTAAACATGAACACAACTAAAGAAGCAGAAGGGCTCTACTCTGCCAGCTAGCGATTCCTGATAACCTACACAGACACAGTGTAAACATGAACACAACTAAAGCAGCAGAAGGGCTCTACTCTGCCAGCTAGCGATTCCTGATAACCTACACAGACACAGTGTAAACATGAACACAACTAAAGAAGCAGAAGGGCTCTACTCTGCCAGCTAGCGATTCCTGATAACCTACACAGACACAGTGTAAACATGAACACAACTAAAGCAGCAGAAGGGCTCTACTCTGCCAGCTAGCGATTCCTGATAACCACAGACACAGTGTACACATGAACACAACTAAAGCAGCAGAAGGGCTCTACTCTGACAGCACTTCCTGATAACCTACACACTGTAAACATGAACACAACTAAAGAAGCAGAAGGGCTCTACTCTGCCAGCTAGCGATTCCTGATAACCTACACAGACACACTGTAAACATGAACACAACTAAAGCAGCAGAAGGGCTCTACTCTGCCAGCTAGCGATTCCTGATAACCTACACAGACACAGTGTAAACATGAACACAACTAAAGCAGCAGAAGGGCTCTACTCTGACAGCTAGCGATTCCTGATAACCTACACAGACACACTGTAAACATGAACACAACTAAAGCAGCAGAAGGGCTCTACTCTGACAGCTAGCGATTCCTGATAACCTACACAGACACACTGTAAACATGAACACAACTAAAGCAGCAGAAGGGCTCTACTCTGACAGCTAGTGATTCCTGATAACCTACACAGAACACAACTAAAGAAAACATGAAGCAGTGATTCCTGATAACCTAAAGACACACTGTAAACATGAACACAACTAAAGGCTCTACTCTGCCAGCTAGTGATTCCTGATAACCTACACAGACACACTGTAAACATGAACACAACTAAAGAAGCAGAAGGGCTCTACTCTGCCAGCTAGCGATTCCTGATAACCTACACAGACACACTGTAAACATGAACACAACTAAAGAAGCAGAAGGGCTCTACTCTGACAGCTAGCGATTCCTGATAACCTACACAGACACACTGTAAACATGAACACAACTAAAGAAGCAGAAGGGCTCTACTCTGACAGCTAGCGATTCCTGATAACCTACACAGACACACTGTAAACATGAACACAACTAAAGAAGCAGAAGGGCTCTACTCTGACAGCTAGTGATTCCTGATAACCTACACAGACACACTGTAAACATGAACACAACTAAAGCAGCAGAAGGGCTCTACTCTGACAGCTAGTGATTCCTGATAACCTACAGACACACTGTAAACATGAACACAACTAAAGAAGCAGAAGGGCTCTACTCTGACAGCTAGTGATTCCTGATAACCTACACAGACACACTGTAAACATGAACAACTAAAGCAGCAGAAGGGCTCTACTCTGCCAGCTACCTCCCAGAGGTGCCCTATGATGGGGGCATCTGCCCAGCTGTGCTCTGCGTTCAGACCCATGGTTCCGTTCCTGAACACGATGAGGTTGAAGGACTTGTCAAACCACCTACAGAAAAAAAGACAAACACAAACCAGTGCTTGAGGATGGAGTAAGATACAAACTCTTAGTATTTCATTATAGAATATTTATTCATTATACAAGCATTTAAAAGTGATTTAATTCATAAGCATTCATAGCATTTATGAAAATGTCTTAACAATTGATAAACATTCAGTAACATTCATAAGTAGTTATAACAGCTTATTCTTGACCATGTTTGTAAAGGGTCATCTGTAGAATAACTGAGGTCTCAGGTAGATGATAATAATAACATTTCATTTGTAGAGCGCATTTCCCACACTCCCTGTGCATAACATGAAGGATTGGAGCCCTCGGTCTCACCTGTCGTAACATTTGCCGTGCAGCAGGGACTTGGCGTAGCTGTCCAGGGATCGGACAGGATCGTCAGCCTTGTACCGCTGCTCTGTGTCGTCCAGGGTCACAAAGAAGGCAGCCTTCTCCACAGTGTCCAGGGCCTGCTGGTTCCTGCCCTGTCTCAGGTAGGCCTCGCGGGCCTCCGCCCAGGGCACCCTGCCAGGCGGGGGGAACATACCATTGAGGAAACTGTTTGATCAAATCATTTATTACTGACAGTGGATTTTCACACTGCCTTCAATAGTTGGGTTGATCCAATTCGGTCTGTTTGGGGGTTGGGATTGAAGTGGGGTATGGGTGGGGGCGTGGGGTATGGGGGGAGCACGGGGAATGGGGGGCGTGGGGAATGGGGGCGTGGGGTATGGGGGGCGTGGCGTATGGGGGTGTGGGGTATGGGGGGGCGTGGCGTATGGGGGCGTGGGGTATGGGGGGTGGCGTATGGGGGTATGGGGGGTGGGGTATGGGGGCGTGGGGTATGGGGGCGTGGGGTATGGGGGCGTGGGGTATGGGGGGCGTGGGGTATGGGGGCGTGGGGTATGGGGGCGTGGGGTATGGGGGGGGGCGTGGGGTATGGGGGCGGGGTATGGGGGCGTGGGGTATGGGGGCGTGGGGTATGGGGGCGTGGGGTATGGTGGGGCGTGGGGTATGGGGGGGCGTGGGGTATGGGGGGCGTGGGGTATGGTGGGGCGTGGGGTATGGGGGTGTGGGGTATGGGGGCGTGGGGTATGGTGGGGCGTGGGGTATGGGGGCGTGGGGTATGGGGGCGTGGGGTATGGGGGGTGTGGGGTATGGGGGCGTGGGGTATGGTGGGGCGTGGGGTATGGGGGGGGCGTTATGGGGGCGTTATGGGGGCGTGGGCGTTTTTTTTTTTTTTTTTTACATTTCTGTGAAATCCTCATGTCTTACTCATTGTTGGATCCAAATGTACTATATTGAATATTATATGAATACTATCATAAAAAAAAAAATTTTGGGGCCAATTCGGGTGCAATCATTTAAGTTAATTTCTCAGAAACGATTTCAAAACAATGAGATGGTGTGTGTTTGTTAAGGTGTCTCTCAGTTGGTTGAGCATGGCTCTGGTAACGGGCACTTCCAGTCCAGCTGGGCTACCCATAGGAAAATGGACACGTCGCGTTAGATAAAAGCCTCTGCTAAATGCATACATTACATGTGTAGTGTTAGCGTACCTGTCCCCAGCAGTGAGGGCGGCCAGGCACTCCTCCCCCGGCTGGGGTTCAGAGGGGTCAGCCAGGATACGCTCCATCTGTTGCTCTACGGCCCTGGGCGACAGCACCTTACCGTCGTAGAACATGGGCACCTTGAAGTAGCGCCCCCGGTGGTACACCACGATGTGCCTGCTGTCCTGCATATGCTGGATGGTGTCTGGACAAGCACAAGGGTAGAGAGGGACAACTTTGTGTAACTTCCAACTAAAACCTAAACAAGAATATGATTATGGCTTAAAAGGAACTCTGATAAACTATTCACACAATTTGGACCTACTGAATAATTAGCACAACAAACAGGTGGAAACTGCAGTACAACATGTGTAAAAAGGGGTTTTCTAGCAACTAAGACAGAGTATCAAGCAGATACCTTGGAGAGACTAAATGTGCTTTGAACTGTTGTTTCAAGTGAAAGACTTGTGAGAGTGGCTCTAAAGCACAAACTATGGTTGATGTCATTTCCAAGCAGCAGTCAGAACTGCAGTGGGATTCTTTGGCATGAAACAAAAGTTTAAAAAACACACAATGAAGAGGATTGCAATGAATCATGGGAGTCTACGGGGGGGTGGTCTAATTCAGGACACTTTGTAGCCTCGGTCACAAAAAAAATAGCCGGTTTTATTCCAGGGCCCAAATAGCCAATCTGTTATGTCAACTTGGCATTGAGAAAACAGCTCCATCCTGCGATGCCAGTTGGCCTGTATGAAAGTGAAAGTCTGTGTACATTTAATATTCACGTTGCTAAATAATAAAATGATCAAATCATCTGTTCAATATGCAATTGGTTCCACCAATTTGGTTGGTTGTTAGAACTGCTTTAGTCTGTGTGATTGAGAGACTGGGGAGGAAGAAGTGGCCATCTACCTGTATCTACGCCTGGGATACGACTGGTGTTGAACATACGCTCATATTGCGCTGAGCACATTGGAATGGTATTTTGAAGCATGAGCTGAAAGGCAAAAAGAAAAAAAAAATGAAAAATGATCAAAGCACGAAAGCCTGCTCTCCTAGAAACTGACGGGAGGGGAGCTACAGGGGTGGGGGGTGGTGGAGGAACCAGAACGGCTCACGGGACAATTTCTCCCACGGAAGAGAAGAAAGACAGATGGGTGGGGATTTTTAAAAAATACAAAAAAATGAAGGGCATGATTGGAGGGGATGGGGAAGGGTTTGAGATAGCTGATCCTATTTCACCAGCATGTTAGACTTGAGAAATATGGTTGTCTGGGTCAAAATAAACTATATTTCTGGACAATAACACTAGGTGCAAAAACAGTCATTCTAATAACTTATGAATGCAGAGGCCAAATGAGTGATACACAAGTTTGTTTTTATGGAACATGCTGGTGAAACAGGAATTCCATGGGGACAGGAATGGGTGGGAGGGATAAGGGGTGAGCTGGATCCAAAGTTGGTCTGTGACAATAACGCTCCCTCCTCTTACCCCGTTCCAGGCCTGGGAGGCGGGACGTATTGAACAAGCGCTCCCATTGAGCGGAGCAAAGAGGAACTCTTTTATCCAGTGCAAAGAGCTGCACCAGAGAAAACATCCCGTCCGCAAGTGTGAAACAGAAACAACCATATTTATGTCATTTGGTATTAAATACAGAGGGAAGAGGAACACACATTATGGTCATAAAGCAAATAGATAAGAAGCAGTGACCAAAAGTGAAGGATATTTACCGGTTTGATCTGCGCTCGGTCCAGCATTCTCCTGTACAGCATGATGGCATGGATAGCATTGCCTGCCCGAGCAGCCTGCAGACTGGTGGGGAACACATACAGGAAGTCCTAAGAGAGAGGAGTGAGAATGGAGAAAAAGATGACAATCACTGAATGAATGAGAAAAAAAAATCTACAATGGATAAAGAGAAATATTGCCAAGAGAATCTGGTCAAATAGAGTCTGATGAAATTGCCAAATTGGTAAACACCCATAAACAAACTTATCAAAGACAGTACAGTATGAAAATAGGCTAAAAGTGCTTCTCCAATAGAAATCCCTGATCAAACGTGTAGGCGATGTCATGGAGGCGATGGCTAGCTAAGCTCATGAGTAGAAACACGTCATCGGGTCTAACGGTCGTCTCGCGCCGAACTGAGCATGTGCAGGCTGTCCTCTCAAAAGTACTCCTTCCATATAACATTTAAAAACGCCACTCGCACATCTGAGCTGTCTTTGTTGCAGGTGCATGGTGACAGTTGAATAAGATGAGAAAAAAAGAGGAAACCTGCACACTGCTCTCGCTAGCGTCACCGCTCTCATTAGGATCACTGCTCTCGCTAGTATCACCGCTCTCGCTAGTATCACTGCTCTCGCTAGTATCACTGCTCTCGCTAGCGTCACCGCTCTCATTAGGATCACTGCTCTCGCTAGTATCACTGCTCTCACTAGTCTTCCATGGCACAGAGTATATAAAACAATGCTAGATTCAAGACTCACTGGACCCATATTTACTTTCTATCTCTTTTTGATTTTAATTTGTTTATACCTTCCGGAAACCTGCCTCACCCAATGTGATACGGAATCGCTATTATTTTTAATTTTTAGAACACACTCAAGAACCTCCAGAAGCTAACCAGCTAACTAGCTACAAGCTATTTAGTCATTGTTAGTTTTTTAAAAACCTGGATAACACTCGCCAGTCCAGATTCCCTGCCCCATCCACCGCTGCCCCCTGGACACTGATCTCTTGGCTACATAGCTGACGCACGCTGGATTGTCCATTAATCACGGTACTCCTTTCTGCTTGTTTGTTTTATCTGTCGGCCCCGTTGCCTAGTCAACGCCATTTTACCTGCTGTTGTTGTGCTAGCTGATTAGCTGTTGTCTCACCTAATGTTTTGGCTAGCTTTCCCAATTCAACACCTGTGATTACTGTATGCCTCGCTGTATGTCTCTCTCAAATGTCAATATGCCTTGTATACTGTTGTTCAGGTTAGTTATCATTGTTTTAGTTCACAATGGAGCCCCTAGTTCCACTCTTCATACCCCTGATACCTCCTTTGTCCCACCTCCCACACATGCGGTGACCTCACCCATTACAACCAGCATGTCCAGAGATACAACCTCTCTCATCATCACCCAGTGCCTGGGCTTACCTCCGCTGTACCCGCACCCCACCATACCCCTGTCTGCGCATTATGCCCTGAATATATTCTACCATGCCCAGAAACCTGCTCCTCTTATTCTCTGACCCCAACGCTCTAGGCGACCAGTTTTGATAGCCTTTAGCCGCACCCTCATACTACTCCTTCTCTGTTCCGCGGGTGATGTGGAGGTAAACCCAGGCCCTGCATGTCCCCAGGCACCCTCCTTTGTTGACTTCTGTGATCGAAAAAGCCTTGGTTTCATGCATGTCAACATCAGAAGCCTCCTCCCTAAGTTTGTTTTACTCACTGCTTTAGCACACTCTGCTAACCCTGATGTCCTTGCCGTGTCTGAATCCTGGCTCAGGAAGGCCACCAAAAATTCTGAGATTTCCATACCCAACTATAACATCTTCCGTCAAGATAGAACTGCCAAAGGGGGAGGAGTTGCAGTCTACTGCAGAGATAGCCTGCGAAGTAATGTCGTACTTTCCAGGTCCATACCCAAACAGTTCGAACTACTAATTTTGAAAATTACTCTCTCCAGAAATAAGTCTCTCACTGTTGCAGCCTGCAACTGAGGCTAGGTAACACGGTCACCACCGATAAATCCATGATTATCGAAAACTTCAATAAGCATTTCTCAACGGCTGGCCATGCCTTCCGCCTGGCTACTCCAACCTCGGCCAACAGCTCCGCCCCCCCCCCCCGCAGCTCCTCGCCCCAAGCCTCTCCAGGTTCTCCTTTACCCAAATCCAGATAGCAGATGTTCTGAAAGAGCTGCAAAACCTGGACCCGTACAAATCAGCTGGGCTTGACAATCTGGACCCTCTATTTCTGAAACTATCCGCCGCCATTGTCGCAACCCCTATTACCAGCCTGTTCAACCCCTCTTTCATATCGTCTGAGATCCCCAAGGATTGGAAAGCTGCCGCAGTCATCCCCCTCTTCAAAGGGGGAGACACCCTGGACCCAAACTGTTACAGACCTATATCCATCCTGCCCTGCCTATCTAAGGTCTTCGAAAGCCAAGTCAACAAACAGGTCACTGACCATCTCGAATCCCACCGTACCTTCTCCGCTGTGCAATCTGGTTTCCGAGCCGGTCACGGGTGCACCTCAGCCACACTCAAGGTACTAAACGATATCATAACCGCCATCGATAAAAGACAGTGCTGTGCAGCCGTCTTCATCGACCTTGCCAAGGCTTTCGACTCTGTCAATCACCATATCCTTATCGGCAGACTCAGTAGCCTCGGTTTTTCGGATGACTGCCTTGCCTGGTTCACCAATTACTTTGCAGACAGAGTTCAGTGTGTCAAATCGGAGGGCATGCTGTCCGGTCCTCTGGCAGTCTCTATGGGGGTGCCACAGGGTTCAATTCTCGGGCCGACTCTTTTCTCTGTATATATCAATGATGTTGCTCTTGCTGCGGGCGATTCCCTGATCCACCTCTACGCAGACGACACCATTCTATATACTTTCGGCCCGTCATGGGACACTGTGCTATCTAACCTCCAAATGAGCTTCAATGCCATACAACACTCCTTCCGTGGCCTCCAACTGCTCTTAAACGCTAGTAAAACCAAATGCATGCTTTTCAACCGATCGCTGCCTGCACCCGCATGCCCGACTAGCATCACCACCCTGGATGGTTCCGACCTTGAATATGTGGACATCTATAAGTACCTAGGTGTCTGGCTAGACTGCAAACTATCCTTCCAGACTCATATCAAACATCTCCAATCGAAAATCAAATCAAGAGTCGGCTTTCTATTCCGCAACAAAGCCTCCTTCACTCACGCCGCCAAGCTTACCCTAGTAAAACTGACTATCCTACCGATCCTCGACTTCGGCGATGTCATCTACAAAATGGCTTCCAACACTCTACTCAGCAAACTGGATGCAGTCTATCACAGTGCCATCCGTTTTGTCACTAAAGCACCTTATACCACCCACCACTGCGACTTGTATGCTCTAGTCTGCTGGCCCTCGTTACATATTCGTCGCCAGACCCACTGGCTCCAGGTCATCTACAAGTCCATGCTAGGTAAAGCTCCGCCTTATCTCAGTTCACTGGTCACGATGGCAACACCCATCCGTAGCACGCGCTCCAGCAGGTGTATCTCACTGATCATCCCTAAAGCCAACACCTCATTTGGCCGCCTTTCGTTCCAGTACTCTGCTGCCTGTGACTGGAACGAATTGCAAAAATCGCTGAAGTTGGAGACTTATCTCCCTCACCAACTTCAAACATCAGCTATCTGAGCAGCTAACCGATCGCTGCAGCTGTACATAGTCTATTGGTAAATAGTCCACCCATTTTCACCTACCTCATCCCCATACTGTTTTTATTTATTTACTTTTCTGCTCTTTTGCACACCAATATCTCTACCTGTACATGACCATCTGATCATTTATCACTCCAGTGTTAATCTGCAAAATTGTAATTATTTGCCTACCTCCTCATGCCTTTTGCACACATTGTATATAGACGCCCCCGTTTTTTGCTACTGTGTTATTGACCTGTTAATTGTTTACTCCATGTGTAACTCTGTGTTGTCTGTTCACACTGCTATGCTTTATCTTGGCCAGGTCGCAGTTGCAAATGAGAACTTGTTCTCAACTAGCCTACCTGGTTAAATAAAAAATAAAATAAAAAATAAAAAAAGACTATTGTACAGAATTCTTGCAACCAACAAAATGTTGAATATTTGGGGCATACAATCATCGCAGCTCTGCAGATTTTGTTGTGAGGATACAGAATCAATAGACCATTTGTTTTGGTATTGCCCTCAGGTAGCCTGTTTCTGGTCTCAGGTTCAGGAATGGCTGAAAAATCAGAACATTAATCTCAAATTTACCCTAGAAATAGCATTGTTGGGAGATCTGGAGAGACCAGATCTTCAACTCGCAATCTGTGGATTCTATTCGATTAGATAGACTCAAAGTGTGTTAGACATCACAACATAGTTGAAAGATATATGGTGCATAGAAATCTGAAGAGGGTGGCCAGCAGAGATAGGTGGGATGGGCTGAGGGGAGGAGCTGAGGGTTAAGATGAGGAACTGGAGACAAGTGGGAGTGGAGTTGCTGACTGGGGGATAGAATGACAGTCAAAGACTAAAGTAAAAAATTATATTGCCTGAGGCTGATGCCGCGCAGGTGCTTGTACACATGCATATACACACACGCATATACACACACGCATTCAAATGCACACTTGTGCACACACACACGTAAATATTGCCACACATGCACCGAAATGTATCCAGTTGGCCTTGCTGTTTAGATTACCGTTGTCCTTGATGTCTGTTTTCCTTTGGTTTTCTCTTTTGTTCATTGTGTTGGTTTGGGCATTGGGGGACGGTGGCTTGGGAGGGTTTTAGGTGTGTGGAATTGTGGGAGAGGTTTTTTCAGAGGGGTGGGGGGCTATGGGGGTCTTGGATGGTTGAGGGGCAGCTCTCAGGAACTATGGGGGGGGCTTGGTGGCCTGGTGGTTGGGGGCTTGGCCCGGTGGCCGACAGGTTGCTGGTTCAAGATCAGTCAATGTGCCCTGGTTGCTCCTGTGAGTTGCTCTGGATGGGAGTCTTTTAGATGACTGAATGTAATGTAAATGTTAAGCAGCTTCGCTGCAGGTAGATATGTATATTTTAATGTTTTTTGACAAAAATTAAAACGTGTCAGTTTCACAAGGTTGGAGTAATAACATGTTCATCTACTTAAGACATTGGCTCCAATCTAGTTTGTGCCTTTACATTTCGAGAAAATAAATAACTTTTGAATCATTTTTCACTTCTCAAACCCCAGCCTGGTCTGTCTGGTTTCACAAGCGTTCCCGGAAGTCTCGTGATGTTGCACCCCTGGGTTCAGTAAGTCTGTGATATTATTACATTCCTAGCAGCTTGATTATATATAATGCTAGTTCTGACTCTTACCATTGCATAGTAGTTGCTGTTGACCATGATTGGTCCACGGCCTCTTAGGTAGATGTACTCCTCCCACCAGTCACTGACCTGAGAACAGCAAGACAAGCAGGAAGATGGACATGTCGGAATCATACGAAAAGCTATGGAAAATTAATGAAGCTATCTAAGAAAATCTGATGAAAACAATATTTAATGAAATGTGACTTACATAGTTTGTAGCCCACCAGGATTTGAGTTTCAGGTACCACTGAAGTTTAGGACCCAGGCCTTTCTCAAAATCCTTGGCAAGACCCTCCATCCTCGAGTACTGTTCGTCGTCCATGAGCGGATGGGCAGATTCAAGGTACTGGCAGAGGAAACATGTATGACAATCTAACATTGCACACCTTCAGGAGTTCTATAAAATAGCCACATTGTACCCCTCTAGTAAATGGTTTTAATTATTATTATTATATATATATATATTTTTAAAGATGGTTAAGTGGAGCTGTGTTTTGTTTCTGTCACTCACTCTATTGATGGTGTCTTTCACCGAGGGCAGAGGGAGCTGTGGTAACGATGTCTGGAAGCTGTACAACTGGGGATTCCGCCTCCCGGAGAAGAGTTTCACCAGTACCTGCACTCACAATTATGGGCTGGTCTGTTAAAGGAGAAGTCTACCTTCAAATAAAAAGGATCATATATATTTTTTCTTTCCACCAGTCTTCTGTTTATTTGGTCTGGGGGAGATATTTCTGACATATGATATTCTAGGTATAATATTTCTGTAGCCTCCACCTCTACCCTGCATTGGTTTCCCACGAGGCAACAACTGACATGGTCGTTTGCAGTCGACTCACCAGCCAGATGCGTGTCCTCCATGACACGGTGCCGTGATGGGCATACATCCATCCATGCCAGGAGAGCAGCCACTTGAGTGCAGTTCGCATGGTGAAGAAAATAGCCACCCAGAGCCCTGTGCCAACTAGCACCCCACCAACCACCTGTTGTTTCTCAAAGGACATGTAGCGACTGCAAGGAGAGAGGCAAAGCATCACTTACTGGCCATAAACATCAGGCAATTGTCATTTTATCTATGGTGATTCTAGATTTTTCAAAGTTTAGTCAGCATCCTTGGATAGCGAGTTGAGACTTTACCTAACAGGCAGGTGAGCACCCACTTTGGTGAACAGTGCCAAGGAAGGGTCAGCTTGGACGTACTTTGCCCTCCCCATGTACAGCCCCACCACTAACATCAGGCCGGTGGGACTGCCAGGGTACACCCCGGTCATCACCCCATTCTGTGGAGGAAATGATATTCATCTGTTTAGACACATCAACGTCACTGTTGGTTGTATTTACGTGATCTGATGCTGTTGAATGTCTGTATAACTTGGTATTGGTTTGCCTGATGGCAAATTTCCCTTGAGACAAAGTTTGGATACAATTTCAGTGTTGGAGCACCTTGAAGCGGATAAACTTTTTCTTCCAGGAATGCAGGCCAGACAGGTAGATTTGTCTCAGGGCCTCGTGGCTCAACTGCAGATCAATGCCATCTGGAGAGACGGTGAACTGGAACGCCACAGCCTGATGAGCTTCTGCCATGACTCTGCCAGAGGTATTATACAGTCGAAAACACATGACAAAACATCACCAAAACATCATCACATGATAAAAACTGAAGAACACAGGCAACTAGAATAAAAATGACCTTCCCTCGTAAGCTACTAGGTAGAAAGGACCCACCCACTCTCATGAGCAACTTAGAAAGAACCTTCTCTCAAACAGATGTGACAAGTGGGTGAGAAACATTTGTTCCATTCAGTGAGCAAAAATCTTGTAGCGTGATGGTGTGATAAAGCAGTGCTATTTGAGTTTGGCCAATGACAGATGCGCAGCACGACTGCATAAAACACAGCCTGAAACGCAACCAACCTGAATCATGGTCTCCAAGCAAGGTATCAGCACAGATAGAAGGGGTTAGTTATAAATATCTTTGATGTCAGCTAACGTTAGCTAGCTAACGTTAATTCCGGATCAACTTTGTGAATTCCAAGGCAGAAAGATACTAGCCAGTTGCCTTGTTTGGTTAATATAGCTAGTTGTGACATTCATCCGTTAACTAACTGTCCGCTTATACTGCCATTAGCTAACTAGCTAGCAGCAAATTGTGGGACGCGCTGGCTCGTTAGCTATGTTAACGTTAGCTAGCTAGATAACGTTAGTCAGACAGCTAGCTAGCTAAATAGTTTGATAGCAGGTTAAATCAACAATCAAACTCACGTAGTATCTTCAAATAGCTCCTTTTGAAATATGTTTTAGTTCAAAATCATTTCAGCAGCGATTTCAACGACACCAAGTAAGCTAGCTACTACACGCTGGGTAGTGCGCTACGTCGGACGCTCTGGCACGTTCCAGGGGGCATATTCAAGGCTGACTGTCAATCCCAAGGGGCCACGGTTCCGGTCTAGAATCACGGTTTCGACTGCTCCTACAGTTTGGCTTCGGTACTGCAGTTTAACTGACACCCGTCCCAGAAAGCGAATTTCCATACACGACCACATAGTGGTCAGATTTGAAAATGCATAATAAAGACACTATGGGCAGGAGCTCACCAGAGATGAGTACCAGCACCTCACTTTCTACTGTTCGTCTTTGTAGAATGTTAGCTCAAAAAGTATTGTGGAGCTCGTGCACCTAAAGTTTGTACCAGAACCTATTTCAGTCCAAGTCAAGCACTCCACTTTAGTCATCAGCTTTGTGAACAAAACATCCATTGAATGAATTAATTAATTCAAATAATTGTCACCGACGCAGATTTAAAAAATGTATCACTCCCCGCCAAAGATATTAAACATCCAATGTCTGCCATGTTTTTGGATGACGTAGTCGCTGTTTGCGGCACGGCGGGTTGTCCAGTACCTGCCTATCCTTTCTTTGGATTGGTGGATACATCTCATTAGTGTAATTATTTTTTGAATATTTGATGAGGGTTGTTGAAAACAACTGCCTCTATTCAATTAAGAGACATGCTATGCTACCAGCCTCATGTCATTGTAACAGTATAGCTTTCCGTCACTCTTCTTGCCCCTACCTGGTCTCGAACCTGGGCTCTGCACACATCGAGAACAGCCACCCTCGAATCGTCGTTACCCATCGCTCCAAAAAAGCCGCAAGGGGAACGACTACTTCGAGGTCTCAGAGCGGGTGAAGTCACCGATTGAAACGCTATTGGCGCACAACACCGCTAACTAGCTAGCCATTTCACATCGGTTACACTATGTTTAAACAATATGGCATGATGGGGTGCGGTATATTGCCGATATACCAAGGCTAAAGGCTGTTCTTGCGCGCAACGCAGAGTGCCTGGATACAGCCCTTGGACGTGGTGTATTGGCAATGTTGTCCAAAATACATTTTGGAAACAAATGTTTAACATAATTTAACTAGGCAAGTTATTGTGCAAGTCATTGTTATTAAGGATTTGTAACTAACGTTGTAGTCTGATACTAGCTACCAAAATCGATTAAGTAAAGTTATTTTGCAAGCTATTTAAAAAAAAAAATCAAAACGCTAGCTTAATTCTGTATGGAGCCATAACTAGCTAACGAGTATAATCATTTGAAAATAAATCATTCACCTGCTAAGACCAAGTAACAGACATAAATCCCATGATTTAATGATCACCCAGTTAGATCTGGAGTTTTAGTAGAACCACGACTGAAGGTAGAAAATCATTTATTTGGCTTTATTCTGTACCGCCCTTCAATTAATGTAAAATCTAAACAATTTACAATTGTCTGTACGAGTCACAGAGAGGGTAGTATAGACTTACTTTTGTAGGTATTAATTGAGGGACACAGTCTTGTCGTCCGTCAGGTCCTCTGTAGCCAGTTCCTGCACCCTCACGGACACCGTGTTGTGGTAGAGCTTGAAGAACCTGCCAAGGTGTTGGGATGCACTGCACCAGCGTCACTGTGGCCTCCAGCCTTGCCCATGGCATGCTGCAGCACTATCCACAGTTGATTGGCCAGGTCGTCCGACAGGCCGTACACCTTGACTAAGTACAGTGCATTTGGAAAGCATTAAGAAAGACCCCTTGACTTTTTCTACATTTTGTTACGTTACAGCCTTATTCTAAAATTGATTAAATTGTTTTTTTCCCCCTCATCAATCTACACACAATACCCCATAATGACAAAGCAAAAACAGGTTTTTACACATTTTAGCCCTGAGACACCCCTCCCGATGACTCCTACCAATGCACTTAGTACCTATAGTTGGGTCTCCGGTTAGGTTACTTTATACCAGCCACTCAGGTTCCCGATAGACTAATTAACCAGATGCTAAAAATCCTCAATTAATCAAGTCTATTTCAGAAACCTAGAGTAAAACGCCATGTATTTGTATTTATTATGGATCCCCATTAGCTGCTGCCAAAGCAACATCTACTCTTCCTGGGGTCCAGCAACATTAAAGCAGTTTATACAATTTTAAAAACATTACAATACATTCACAGATTTCACAACACACTGTGTGCCCTTAGGCCCCTACTCCACCACTACCACATAGCTACAGTACTAAATCCATGTGTATGAATAGTGTGTGTGTGTGTGTCTGTGCCAATGTTTGTGTTTCGTTGTCTCCGCTGTTCCATAAGGTGTTTTTTTCATCTGTTTTTTAAAATCTAACATAACTGCTTGTATCAGTTACTTGATGTGGAATAGAGATCCATGTAGTCATGGCCCAGTGTAGTACTGTGTGCCTCCCATAGTCTGTTCTGGACTTGCGGACTGTGAAGAGACCTCTTGTGGCATGTCTTGTGGGGTATGCATGGGTGTCCGATAGAGGTCAACCGATTATGATTTTTTTCAACGCCGATACCGGTGCTGATTATTGGAGGGCCAAAAAAAGCAGATACCGATTAATCGGACAATTCTTTTGTTGTTTTAATAATGACAATTACAGCAATACTGAATGAACACTTATTGTAACTTAATATAATACATCAATAAAATCAATTTAGCCACAAATAAATAATGAAACATGTTCAATTTGGTTTAAATAATGCAAAAACAAAGTTTTTCAGAAGAAAGTAAAAGTGCAATATGTGCCATGTAAGAAAGCTAACGTTTAAGTTCCTTGCTCAGAACATGAGAATATATGAAAGCTGGTGTTTCCTTTTAACATGAGTCTTCAATATTCCCAGGTAAGAAGTTTTAGGTTGTAGTTATTATAGGACTTATAGGACTATTTCTCTCTATACGATTTGTATTTCATATACCTTTGACTATTGGATGTTCTTATAGGCACTTTAGGCTCCTACCTGGGCTCTAACCAGGAACACATCGACAACAACCACGCTCGAAGCAGCGTTACCCATCGCTCCACAAAATCTGCGGCCCTTGCAGCGCAAGGGGAACAACTACTCCAAGTCTCAGAGCGAGTGACGTTTGAAACGCTATTAGCGCGCACCCCGCTAACTAGCTATCCATTTCACATTTGTTACACCAGCCTCATCTCGGGAGTTGATAGGCTTGAAGTCATAAACAGTGCAATGCTTGAAGCATTGCGAAGAGCTGCTGGCAAAACGCACAAAAGTACTGTTTGAATGAATGCTTACGAGCCTGCTGGTGCCTACCATCGCTCAGTCAGACTGCTCTATCAAATCATAGACTTAATTATAACATAATAACACACAGAAATACGAGCCTTAGGTCATTAATATGGTCGAATCCGGAAACTATCATCTCGAAAACAAAACGTTTATTCTTTCAGTGAAATACGGAACCGTTCCATATTTTATCTAACGGGTGGCATCCATAAGTCTAAATATTCCTGTTACATTGCACAACCTTCAATGTTATGTCATAATTACGTAAAATTCTGGAAAATTAGTTCGCAACGAGCCAGGCGGCCCAAACTGTTGCATATACCCTGACTCTGCGTGCAATGAACGTAAGAGAAGTGATTCAATTTCACCTGGTTAATATTGCCTGCTAACCTGGATTTCTTTTAGCTAAATATGTAGGTTTAAAATATATACTTCTGTGTATTGATTTTAAGAAAGGCATTGATGTTTATGGTTAGGTACAGTCGTGCAACAATTGTGCTTTTTTTTCCCCCCGCAAATGCCCTTTTGTTAAATCATCCCCCATTTGGCGAAGTTGGCTGTCTTTGTTAGAAAGAAATAGTCTTCACACAGTTCGCAACGAGCCAGGTGGCCCAAACTGCTGCATATACCCTGACTGTTGCAAGAGAAGTGACACATTTTCCCTAGTTAAAAGAAATTCATGTTAGCAGGCAATATTAACTAAATATGCAGGTTTAGAAATATATACTTGTGTAATGATTTTAAGAAAGGCATTGGTGTTTATGGTTAGGTACACGTTGGAGCAACGACAGTCCTTTTTCGCGAATGCGCACCGCATCGATTATATGCAACGCAGGACACGCTAGATAAACTAGTAATATCATCAACCATGTGTAGTTAACTAGTGATTGTGATTGATTGATTGTTTTATATAAGATAAGTATAATGCTAGCTAGCAACTTACCTTGGCTACTTACTGCATTCGCGTAACAGGCAGGCTCCTCGTGGAGTGTATTGTAAAGCAGGTGGTTAGAGCGTTGGACTAGTTAACTGTAAGGTTGCAAGATTGAGTCCTCGAGCTGATAAGGTAAAAATGTGTCATTCTGCCCCTGAACAAGGCAGTTAACCCACCGTTCCTAGGCCGCCATTTAAAATAAGAATGTGTTCTTAACTGACTTGCCTAGTTAAATAAAGGTGTAAAAAAAAGGACAAATCGGTGTCCAAAAATACCGATTTCCGATTGTTATGATAACTTGAAATCGGCCCTAATTAATCGGCCATTCCGATTAATCAGTCGACCTCTAGTGTCCGAGCTGTGTGCCAGTAGTTTAGACAGACAGCTCGGTGCATTCAACATGTCAATACCTCTCATAAATACAGTGTGGCAAAAAAGTATTTAGTCAGCCACCAATTGTGCAAAAGTTTGTGCAAAAGTTCTCACACTTAAAAAGATGAGAGAGGCCTGTAATTTTCATCATAGGTACACTTCAACTATGACAGACAAAATGAGAAAAAATCCAGAAAATCACATTGTAGGATTTTAATGAATTTATTTGCAATTTATGGTGGAAAATAACTATTAAACCCATTTTTTTTTGTCTCCTACTGTATATTTACTAATCACCCTTTAATATCTCCTACTGTATATTTACTAATCACCCTTTAATATCTCCTACTGTATATTTACTAATCACCCTTTAATATCTCCTACTGTATATTTACTAATCACCCTTTAATATTTACTCACTTTAATATATCCTACTGTATATTTACTAATCACCCTTTAATATCTCCTACTGTATATTTACTAATCACCCTTTAATATCTCCTACTGTATATTTACTAATCACCCTTTAATATCTCCTACTGTATATTTACTAATCACCCTTTAATATCTCCTACTGTATATTTACTAATCACCCTTTAATATCTCCTACTGTATATTTACTAATCACCCTTTAATATCTCCTACTGTATATTTACTAATCACCCTTTAATATCTCCTACTGTATATTTACTAATCACCCTTTAATATCTCCTACTGTATATTTACTAATCACCCTCTCCTACTGTATATTTACTAATCACCCTTTAATATCTCCTACTGTATATTTACTAATCACCCTTTAATATCTCCTACTGTATATTTACTAATCACCCTTTAATATCTCCTACTGTATATTTACTAATCACCCTTTAATATCTCCTACTGTATATTTACTAATCACCCTTTAATATCTCCTACTGTATATTTACTAATCCCCTTTAATATCTCCTACTGTATATTTACTAATCACCCTTTAATATCTCCTACTGTATATTTACTAATCACCCTTTAATATCTCCTACTGTATATTTACTAATCACCCTTTAATATCTCCTACTGTATATTTACTAATCACCCTTTAATATCTCCTACTGTATATTTACTAATCACCCTTTAATATCTCCTACTGTATATTTCCCCATGTTTTCTAACATTTAACATATTTAACCTTTACATTATTATTTTACTAAATTCTAGTCCCAATTTGTTTCTTCTTCTTTTCTTTAATCAATGTCAATTCCCTCTCAATGTTCATTCTTCATTGTGCTCTGTGTGTAAGTGAAAGTTAAACTTCTTTGTGTGTGTGTGTGTGTGTGTGTTGTATGCAAGTGGGTCCTTCCTACCCATGCCCTCTGTCACTAAAATGCCTACTACTCTTGACAACACGATGTGGTTGGCTGATACTTAAAATACCTATCCAGAAAATAGAATGTGTACATTGCACAGTAATATGACTATTGCTAATATTTTATATCACCACGGGTTCAGTGGAGGCTCCTCAGAGGGCCATCCTCCTCAGTGAATTATTATTATTTATTTTTTTAACTAGTGAAACATTAAAAAATGTATCCTTTTTACATAAAACTATACTGAATATATTCACGTCACTAAATAATTGATTAATACACACTGTTTTGCAATGAAGATCTACAGTGGCCTAAACAGCACTCTGTTGGGTATTACCGGGGTGTAGCCAGAGGACAGCTAGTTTCCGTCCTCCTCTGGGTACATTGACTGCAAAACAAAACCTAGGAGGCTCATCGTTTTCACCCCCTTCCATAGACTTACATAGTATTATGACAACTTCCGGAGGATGTCCTCCAACCTATCACAGCTCTTACTGCATGAACTGACATGCTGTCCACCCAATCAAAGGATCAGAGAATCTAGTACTGAAAGCATAAGCTACAGCTAGCTAGCACTACAATGCATAAAATGTGGTGAATAGTTGACTCAAAGAGAGAGAAAGACAATAGTTGAACAGTTTTGAACTAATTTATTTATTTAAAAATGAAGTAGAAGCGAGAGGAAGAGAGCTAGCTATATTTAGTTGTATTCTTTTCACTTTCACTAAGCTAGCGAATGCAGCTAGCTAGTTTAGCCTACTCAAACACCCAGCTCAAACAGAGAGGGATGATATGTTAGCTAGCTTGGCTATGGCTATGGTCTGGTCACAGACAGCTGATGTGTTGTGCACTGAAGTCCACAAGCGAACTGAAAAGGTAAGAGGAGGACAGCATGTAGATGTGAAAAGGAATTATGCAAAAAACAAAATGTTCATGCTTAACATAGCCTTGCAGTCCACCTTTTTGGTATTTTGTACCAGTTTCCATCACTGTGGTAAAGCGGCCTTTACTGGTTCTAACAGTTTACCTTTCTTGCTGCCAGCTCTTTGCAAACTGTTGGGGAAAAAAATGTATTTGACCAAATACATTGCTATTTCTCTGTAAACAAATTAACAACAGACTTTCAGCATGCTTATAGAGAAGGGCACTCAACATGTACTGCACTGACACAAATGACTGATGATTGGTTGAGTGAAATTTATAATAAGAAGATTGTGGGAGCTTACAGTTTTTTTTAACCTTTATTTAACTAGGCAAGTCAGTTAAGAACAAATTCTTATTTACAATGACGGCCTAGGAACAGTGGGTTAGCTGCCTTGTTCAGGGGCAGAACGACAGATTTTTACCTTGTCAGCTCGGGGATTCAATCTAGCAACTTTTCGGTTACTGTCCCAATGCTCTAACCACTAGGCTACCTGCAGCCCCCACCATAACCTGTTGTTGAGAAAACGTATGTGGCGTTTCAACATCTGCCATATCGTGGATTTAGAGCTGTCTAATAGAACTCAGAGGGTTTTCTTTAATGGAAGCTTCACTAAGGTCAAACATGAAAAGTGTGGTGTACCACAGGGCAGCTCTGTAGGCCTTCTACTCTTTTCTATTTTTACCAATGACCTGCCACTGGCATTAAACAAAGCATGTGTCCATGAAGGCTGATAATTCAACCTAATAAGCATTAGCAACTACAGTCTTGCTCTTCATTGTAATCAAAGGGATAATATAAATTCTATGCATGCCAGTCTCTCTTGGCTATGAGTTGTGGAAAGACTGACTATGTCACTTCTTGTTTTTATAAGAAAAATGGTAAATTCCAAATTGTTTGCATAGTCAACTTACACACACGCTGACACACACGCTTACCCCACCAGACATGCCACCAGGGGTCTTTTCACAGTCCCCAGGTCCAGAACAAATTCAAGGAAACGTCCAGTATTATACAGAGCCATGAGTGCATGGAACTCCCTTCCATCTTATAGTGCAAGTGAACAGCAAACCTGGTTTCAAAAAACAAATAAAGCAACACATCACGGCACAACGCTTCTCCCCCATGTGACCTACTTGATGTGTGTATGTTATGACATGTACTGTATGTGTAACTGATAGATGCGTGCACACATTAATGTTTTTAAATATATGTCAATTGTAAAGTATTTTGTGTCTTTTTCGTTATGTTTTGGACCCCAGTTAGACTAGCTGTCGCCAATCAAACGATATAAAGGTTTTCAAGCTATTGAAGATTTTATTTTTTACATTGAATTTATTTTGGGTAACAGACATATACAACTAAATGTACAACGTGGACCCAGAGGATATCACTTGAAAGTATTCCTTAAAACGCTTGTTTCCAAAGTGGTCTTCGATGGTAAAAACAATTACACATGCAATGATTAAAAGGCAAGACAAAATTACAAACCACCATAAATACATTCATTTATATTGACATACTAAAAAGTGTCACTCTTCATTGCCCTTTTCCCAAACCTTAAAAACCAACCATATTAATTTCACATTAACACAATCTATTCATTACACATCATTCAAATGAATCCACCTGACCAGCAGTAGGGGCCACAAGGGGCAGTGGAGGGGTTTCCCAGCAGTAGGGGCCACAAGGGGCAGTGGAGGGGTTTCCCAGCAGTAGGGGCCACAAGGGGCAGTGGAGGGGTTTCCCAGCAGTAGGGGCCACAAGGGGCAGTGGAGGGGTTTCCCAGCAGTAGGGGCCACAAGGGGCAGTGGAGGGGTTTCCCAGCAGTAGGGGCCACAAGGGGCAGTGGAGGGGTTTCCCAGCAGTAGGGGCCACAAGGGGCAGTGGAGGGGTTTCCCAGCAGTAGGGGCCACAAGGGGCAGTGGAGGGGTTTCCCAGCAGTAGGGGCCACAAGGGGCAGTGGAGGGGTTTCTCTTACTTAGACAACCTTGTCCAAATGAATCCACCTGACCAGCAGTAGGGGCCACAAGGGGCAGTGGAGGGGTTTCTCTTACTTAGACAACCTTGTCCAAATGAATCCACCTGACCAGCAGTAGGGGCCACAAGGGGCAGTGGAGGGGTTTCTCTTACTTAGACAACCTTCTCCAAATGAATCCACCTGACCAGCAGTAGGGGCCACAAGGGGCAGTGGAGGGGTTTCTCTTACTTAGACAACCTTGTCCAAATGAATCCACCTGACCAGCAGTAGGGGCCACAAGGGGCAGTGGAGGGGTTTCTCTTACTTAGACAACCTTGTCCAAATGAATCCACCTGACCAGCAGTAGGGGCCACAAGGGGCAGTGGAGGGGTTTCTCTTACTTAGACAACCTTCTCCAAATGAAAACCTTTTGCCTGCTTTTTAATGCTATTTCTAATTTTTCTTTGCTTGATCTCTAAGGGAAGGCTATTCCATAGACAAATGTCTGTATAGAGAAACGTGCTCCTCGCAGTACTTTTTACTCTTGTGATTTTACAAGACATAACACTAGCTCTGGTATTGTAACTGTGGTGGTTATAGACCATATCAATGTGGTTTTTCATATAACCTGGGGCACGATAATTTAAGATGTCAAACATATGATTAAGTTTGCAAAACATTTAATAATGGATTGGATTTAAATGGCACTTTTCTAGACCCCCAAAGGTCTTTATAGTGTAAGGGAAAACTCACCATCCTAACCCCACTTATATACTATTTAAAAAATATATACAATTATTGGCCCATCCACCCCCCTCTTCAGAGGACAAAAGTAACTTTGTTTGAAATGTTTGTTTTTACAGATATTGCTACAAATACATTATTCATACACGGTTCTTGTATAGACAGTATTACATGATAGGAATACAGTTTGATCTACACATTAAATTATACTCATCATTACATACTCTTGCAATACGGGCCACGGGTTCTTTAGTGATCAGAGTTAGAACAGCCGTTTCAAAGTCTCATCTTCAATACGGGCCACGGGGTCTTAGTGACCACAGAGTTAGAACAGCCGTTTCAAAGTCTCATCTTCAATAAGGGCCACGGGGTCTTAGTGACCACAGAGTTAGAACAGCCGTTTCAAAGTCTCATCTTCAATAAGGGCCACGGGTCTTAGTGACCACAGAGTTAGAACAGCCGTTTCAAAGTCTCATCTTCAATAAGGGCCACGGGTCTTAGTGACCACAGAGTTAGAACAGCCGTTTCAAAGTCTCATTTACATTTTAAGTCATTTAGCAGACGCTCTTATCCAGAGCTTCAATAAGGGCCACGGGGTCTTAAGTGATCAGAGTTAGAACAGCCGTTTCAAAGTCTCATCTTCAATAAGGGCCACGGGTCTTAGTGACCACAGAGTTAGAACACCCATTTCAAAGTCTCATCTTCAATAAGGGCCAGGGGTCTTAGTGACCACAGAGTTAGAACACCCATTTCAAAGTCTCATCTTCAATAAGGGCCACGGGTCTTAGTGACCACAGAGTTAGAACACCCGTTTCAAAGTCTCATCTTCAGTTTTATTGAGGAGCATTCCATTGTTAGTGTAGTATTTCAACGTTATTAAAATGAAATGAATGTTGTAAAAGTGTATGGTATAAATTAGTGCTCTGTCTTTGAACTTACTGCCTTGTTCATTTCAGCAGCATACGTCTCTTTGGCTTTTGCCTTTCCCCTGGTGGCATTCATACATCTTTGTGCAACTTACCTACCCATTTGCCCAAAACTTTGATCCTTTCTCAATGTTATGCATTTTAGTGACATTGCCAATTCGTGTTGCCGAATGTCTTTTAGTAATTTGGTTCAGACTTGAACACAATATATTCCATTTCGAAAACGAGGCGGTTCCCGTGAACCGGAATTCGCGTCATCACACTCCCTTATCTGATTGGTCGGGTAAGCGAGTCTTCTGATCCGGCATCCTCGTAATCACACTTCCTCAAATGATTGGTTGTGACTGTGGTAACTAGTGACGACCATAAAAAACGGGAGGCAACGCCGGTGTCCTGAGAATACAGCCATTGGTCTAGACTAGACTAGAGAGAGAGAGAGAGAGTACGTCCGGGCACGTTATTGTTGCATCAGAAATTGCAGACTGTTGACATGTCAAGCTCGGGAGAGTTAGGTAAGTGCTGAAATCGATGTATGTTTTTCATGTTTCCAAATATCAGCAGCGTCTCTTCAAGGCAAATGCGTGTTCTCAGAATATAAATTATTGCAGGATATTGGATGTTGGCTACGGTAAGGCTAGCTATTTATATAGTCAATGAAATGAATGCCATTCTACACATCTATAGCGTCATTGTGAAAATGGTACACAGCATCATCTGGAGATGTGTGTAACAAAAGTTAAACATTCACCTTCTGCTACCATTTCTATCAAGCCGTCTACGCATCCAATTTGATGCATACGTGATGCAACAGCCAATCTGGTGGACACTTTCGGTGTGATCAAGCGTCACGAATGTATTTAAATCAAAGTGCCGTCCAGCTAGTAGTACTATTGATGGTTATATTACCGTATTACTGGAAAGGGCTGAATCAAGCTTTCGCTTTCACAGTGAATGTCCAGAACATGAGTCATGAGAGTGACGGTAGATCTGGGTATTCTGTGAAAATAGTCGTGACCGGTGTACTGGTGGCTGCGTGATGCTCGGTACACCGGTCACGACTATTTTAGTAGAATAACGTTACTCATAGCTTACTGTCACTGTCTCCAGCTGTTGACATTGGTCGTGTGCTGGGAAGAAAATGTTCTGTATTGTCACATACACCGGATAGGTACAGTGAAAAGTGACATTCATTGTGAAAGCGAAAATTCAATTCAACCTTTTCCAGGAAATCTGTAGAACAACAATCAATTGTACAAGCTAGCTAGATGGCTTGTGGAAATATCTGCTACTACTGCTAGCTAGTGGTCTACAAACAGTCTCTCGACATAGGGATCTCTCCATTGGTAACCCTCCTGTTGTGTTCCGGTCGAATTGGACCGATTAACAAGGTTTTGTTTCTCTGAAAAATGTAGTTAATTTAATCTGATTGTCATAAGGTTCCATAACTTTGTCCACACAGGGCATCTGAACACACCAAATACATTTTGATGATGTTCATTACATTTTGGGTGTTTTATTTAACTTTTGTACACCTGTGGTGTTCCTGGTCAAAAATAACTGGTTATTAGAAATGAATAGGTGAGACTACAATTAGTGTATACAATTTTGTTCAGGCACATGTCCATTCCTCAGATGGACACACTTCCATCTCCCAGACCCCGGCATCCATGTGTATTTGAGCACACACACCCCACACCCCTTCTTGGTTTCCATGGCAGCCCCCACGGGAACCTTTCCCCCAAGGGATCCACACCTGTTGGCATTTTCACAAACAATCGCAACATTGTTTCAATAATATATAGAGCTTTTCTCACAGCTCTGGTATATAAAGCTTTTTTGAGTCCTTGCTCACAATTAATTCTGTGGCAGCACAATGACCAAACGATATGCTGTATGTGGGGCTCTTGATCATATATTTGATCATGACACTGGTGAGGAGGAGAGAGTCCTTGTTAAACTTTGACAAAAGTAGTCTGTGATAAAAAGCACAATATGTTTCATCTGAGTATTTATTATAGTCAAAATAATCCATACATTATTATTATTTTAAACTCAAAAACGAGTTGTATGAGCTCAGGTCAATGAGGCCTACTGGCCATAAATAGCAAGTAGAAAGAAGTTCAACACTTGTAATGTTCACAAGAACTTGATGAAAAGATCTAACACAACATTAGGTGATAATATATGTATTATCAGATTTCCTCCAGCGCTGTTATGATCGTAGTACAGCTGTGTGCTAACATAACCAATGATGTGGTCAAAACACCAACATGAAAGGAACAACAGGAGGGTTAACGGGAGACGTTCAGATTTCCTCCAGCGCTGTTATGATCGTAGTACAGCTGTGTCCTAACATAACCAATGATGTGGTCAAAACACCAACATGAAAGGAACAACAGGAGGGTTAACGGGAGACGTTCAGATTTCCTCCAGCGCTGTTATGATCGTAGTACAGCTGTGTCCTAACATAACCAATGATGTGGTCAAAACACCAACATGAAAGGAACAACAGGAGGGTTAACGGGAGACGCGTTCAGATTTCCTCCAGCGCTGTTATGATCGTAGTAGCTGTGTCCTAACATAACCAATGATGTGGTCAAAACACCAACATGAAAGGAACAACAACAGGAGGGTTAACGGGAGACGTTCAGATTTCCTCCAGCGCTGTTATGATCGTAGTACAGCTGTGTCCTAACATAACCAATGATGTGGTCAAAACACCAACATGGAAGGAACAACAACAGGAGGGTTAACGGGAGACGTTCAGATTTCCTCCAGCGCTGTTATGATCGTAGTACAGCTGTGTCCTAACATAACCAATGATGTGGTCAAAACACCAACATGGAAGGTTAATACAGCATTGTTTACATTGTCATTTGAGTATTTGTAAATTAACCATGAATATACTGTGTACATAAGGCACATCTCATTGCATCCTGTAACTCTGAACAGGTTAGACTCCCATCCCCCAGTTCACCAAACAAAGTGGCAGGGTCAGGTTATTGAAATGAAAGCTTGGGCCTTTAAGTTAATACACCAAATCAGATGAAATAGCCAAAGCTCTTAGCCAGTTGTCAACTTTCAGATTGCACTGATCAGCAAGAGGGTTTATTAGCAAATACAGCAGCACAACGTTCTTGGGCATCAATTCTTTGCCTTGTCTAGAGACGAAACCAATCCGAAATTAGTTTTGGTTTTTCAATGGTGTCTTGTCTGTGGGTGAATGTGTGCTGTCTTGTTTTCCACAGCCTTTGATTATGGCTTCTTGCTGCACACAAGTGAGGAGGCCACAGCCACCGTGGCTCTGAATGAGTACCTGAGCTCCCGCAGCTACCTGGCTGGGTTCAGCCCCTCTCGGGTGGACCAGGAGGTCTTTGAGCTCCTGCACAGGCCCCCGGCCCCGCAGCACGTGCACGCTCTGCGCTGGTACAGGCACATAGCAGCCCTGCAGCGGGAGACCCCCAGCCCAGATAGCAGCAGTGAGTAGAGTCCAGGGCCCATGGACAGGATAGGGATGCTCCCCTTAGACTAGAGTAGTCCACTGCACAAGGGCAGTCATGGCCCCCCCCTAGACTAGACCGATAGTGCATGGTCACTTTGGAATGTCGGTAAGGTTAGCTATTTAAATAGTCAATTAAATTAATGGCAATCTACCTATGATCAGGCATCCCAAATGTATTTAAATCAGGGATGGGCACCTTTGAGGGGGTGGGGGCGGGGGCCACACAAAAACAGATCTCATCATCAGGGGCTGGAGTGGTTTGCGGGTAAAGGTTGCATTTCGCTTTCACAATGAATGTCACCTTTCACTGCACCTATCTGGTGTATGTGACAATACAACATTTTTTTTTTTTTCAGAACATGAGTTATGACAAGTCCTGGAGACGGTGACCGTAGCTAACAGTATTCTGTGAGAGTAGTCCTGACCGTTGTACTGTTGGCTTTGTGATGCTCGGTATACCAGTCACAACTATTTTCACAGAATACTCATAGCTACTGTCTCCAGCACTTGTTTAAAAAAAATATGTTTTATTGTCAAATACACCGGATGGGTACAGTGAAAGGGGACATTCATTGTGAAAGCGAAAGCGCAATTCAACCTTTTCCAGTAATACGGTAGTATAACCATAAATGGTACTTGCTGGTCACATTAGATTCAGGATTCTGGCAATACCCTTGTGTTCTGCTGACAGACCCTCTAAAATGAGATGCTACATTTAAAGCTGGTGGGCCTATCCTTCATTATTTCAGGAGCAGTACATTGGGCAAGAGCTTCATAGAAGCTTAATAGTGTCAGATATAGGCCAAGCCCCTGTTCAATATGGACTCATAGTGTCAGATACAGGCCAAGCCCCTGTTCAATATGGACTCATATGGTCAGATATAGCCCAAGCCCCTGTTCAATATGGACTCAGTGTCAGATATAGGCCAAGCCCCTGTTCAATATGGACTCGTATGGTCAGATATAGCCCAAGCCCCTGTTCAATATGGACTCATAGTGTCAGATATAGGCCAAGCCCCTGTTCAATATGGACTCATAGTGTCAGATATAGGCCAAGCCCCTGTTCAATATGGACTCATAGTGTCAGATATAGGCCAAGCCCCTGTTCAATATGGACTCATAGTGTCAGATATAGGCCAAGCCCCTGTTCAATATGGACTCATAGTGTCAGATATAGGCCAAGCCCCTGTTCAATATGGACTCATAGTGTCAGATATTTCCCAAGCCCCTGTTCAATATGGACTCATAGTGTCAGATACAGGCCAAGCCCCTGTTCAATATGGACTCATAGTGTCAGATATAGGCCAAGCCCCTGTTCAATATGGACTCATAGTGTCATATTTCCCAAGCCCCTGTTCAATATGGACTCATAGTGTCAGATATAGACCAAGCCCCTGTTCAATATGGACTCATAGTGTCAGATATAGCCCAAGCCCCTGTTCAATATGGACTCAGTGTCAGATATAGCCCAAGCCCCTGTTCAATATAGACTCATAGTGTCAGATATAGTCCAAGCCCCTGTTCAATATGGACCAATAATAACATTTGCATGATTAGCATTTTGCAATCATCGAAGTCTAACTGTCTTTTAGTCCTGTATTGATTTGTCAACAGTGTTAACGGCTAGTGGCAGGAAGACCACCATCCCTGAATTGTTTGATTTATTTTATTTATTGTGTTCCTTCCTGTGTGGGTTTTGTGTTTGTTTTTGACACGCACTTTGAGGGTTAGCTAGTGTGTTGCTTTCCACACCTCACCCCACGCAAACTAAGTCTACTGGTAGCAGGCCTGCATGTTTGATGAAGGCCCACAGACTGCATGGTGTTCCTGTCTGGAGACCAGGGGTGGTTGTCATCAGACTGCATGGTGTTCCTGTGCTCTGGAGACCAGGGGTGGTTGTCATCAGACTGCATGGTGTTCCTGTGCTCTGGAGACCAGGGGTGGTTGTCATCAGACTGCATTGTGTTCCTGTGCTCTGGAGACCAGGGGTGGTTGTCATCAGACTGCATGGTGTTCCTGTGCTCTGGAGACCAGGGGTGGTTGTCATCAGACTGCATGGTGTTCCTGTCTGGAGACCAGGGGTGGTTGTCATCAGACTGCATGGTGTTCCTGTCTGGAGACCAGGGGTGGTTGTCATCAGACTGCATTGTGTTCCTGTGCTCTGGAGACCAGGGGTGGTTGTCATCAGACTGCATGGTGTTCCTGTCTGGAGACCAGGGGTGGTTGTCATCAGACTGCATGGTGTTCCTGTGCTCTGGAGACCAGGGGTGGTTGTCATTAGACTGCATGGTGTTCCTGTGCTCTGGAGACCAGGGGTGGTTGTCATCAGACTGCATGGTGTTCCTGTGCTCTGGAGACCAGGGGTGGTTGTCATCAGACTGCATGGTGTTCCTGTCTGGAGACCAGGGGTGGTTGTCATCAGACTGCATGGTGTTCCTGTCTGGAGACCAGGGGTGGTTGTCATCAGACTGCATTGTGTTCCTGTGCTCTGGAGACCAGGGGTGGTTGTCATCAGACTGCATGGTGTTCCTGTCTGGAGACCAGGGGTGGTTGTCATCAGACTGCATGGTGTTCCTGTGCTCTGGAGACCAGGGGTGGTTGTCATCAGACTGCATGGTGTTCCTGTGCTCTGGAGACCAGGGGTGGTTGTCATCAGACTGCATGGTGTTCCTGTGCTCTGGAGACCAGGGGTGGTTGTCATCAGACTGCATGGTGTTCCTGTCTGGAGACCAGGGGTGGTTGCCATCAGAATGCATGGTGTTCCTGTGCTCTGGAGACCAGGGGTGGTTGTTATCAGACTGTATGGTGTTCCTGTGCTCTGGAGACCAGGGGTGGTTGTCATCAGACTGCATGGTGTTCCTGTCTGGAGACCAGGGGTGGTTGTCATCAGACTGCATGGTGTTCCTGTGCTCTGGAGACCAGGGGTGGTTGTCATCAGACTGCATGGTGTTCCTGTGCTTTGGAGACCAGGGGTGGTTGTCATCAGACTGCATGGTGTTCCTGTGCTCTGGAGACCAGGGGTGGTTGTTATCAGACTGCATGGTGTTCCTGTCTGGAGACCAGGGGTGGTTGTCATCAGACTGCATGGTGTTCCTGTCTGGAGACCAGGGGTGGTTGTCATCAGACTGCATGGTGTTCCTGTGCTCTGGAGACCAGGGGTGGTTGTCATCAGACTGCATGGTGTTCCTGTCTGGAGACCAGGGGTGGTTGTTATCAGACTGCATGGTGTTCCTGTCTGGAGACCAGGGGTGGTTGTCATCAGACTGCATGGTGTTCCTGTCTGGAGACCAGGGGTGGTTGTCATCAGACTGCATGGTGTTCCTGTCTGGAGACCAGGGGTGGTTGTCATCAGACTGCATGGTGTTCCTGTGCTTTGGAGACCAGGGGTGGTTGTCATCAGACTGCATGGTGTTCCTGTGCTCTGAAGACCAGGGGTGGTTGCCATCAGACTGCATGGTGTTCCTGTGCTCTGGAGACCAGGGGTGGTTGTCATCAGACTGCATGGTGTTCCTGTGCTCTGGAGACCAGGGGTGGTTGTCATCAGACTGCATGGTGTTCCTGTGCTCTGGAGACCAGGGGTGGTTGTCATCAGACTGCCTTGTGTTCCTGTGCTCTGGAGACCAGGGGTGGTTGCCATCAGAATAGAGTGGTGGCTTGCATACACTCAGACAGTTGCCCGCTCAAATCACAAAAAAGAATCCAGAGATTTGAGGGAATTCAATTCCATATGCCCTCTTCAGAGAAAAGTTTGCCTAATGTTCTTATTAAATATGCCCTCTGTTTTTTTAGTAAAGGGAAAGAGGGTCCAGCACCCCTGGTCTGCCCCAGCCGGGTCCAACCTGCCAAAGCTGCGACTCTACAACAGCCTCACACGCACCAAGGTGACTTGTTGACCTTCTTTTGTTTTGCTCGTTTTCGAGCCATTTTGGATGGCTGAATCCTTATGATCAAATAGGAAAGAAGGACACTGTATGTCAATGTACAACATAAAGGTTTACGTTTAGATCCCATCTCTGTAGCTCAGTTGGTAGAGCATGGCATTTGTGACGCCAGGGTAGTGGGTTCGATTCCAAAGACCATACATAGAATGTATGCATGACTGTCGCTTTGAATAAAAGTGTCTGCTAAATGTACTGTTATTAATACCAGACTGTTATTATTAGATAAAAGTGTCTGCTAAATGTACTGTTATTAATACCAGACTGTTATTATTGATAAAAGTAAAAATGTGTTATTAATATCAGACTGGTAGACTGTTATTAATACCAGACTGTTATTATTGGATAAAAGTGTCTGCTAAATAAAAGTGTCTCTGCTAAATGTATTAATATCTGTTATTAAAAAGTAAATGTACAGACTGGTATTATTGGATAAAAGTGTCTGCTAAATGTACTGTTATTAATACCAGACTGGTATTATTGGATAAAAGTGTCTGCTAAATGTACTGTTATTAATATCAGACTGGTATTATTGGATAAAAGTGTCTACTAAATGTACTGTTATTAATATCAGACTGGTATTATTGGATAAAAGTGTCTGCTAAATGTACTGTTATTAATACCAGACTGTTATTATTGCAGGAGCTGTTTGTTCCCCAGAATGGAAACAAGGTGTCGTGGTACTGCTGCGGACCCACTGTCTATGATGCCTCTCACATGGGACATGCCAGGTAAAGTTCACTTCAGGAAGTAACAAGACGACCAGTTTGTGACAGCCACACCTCACAGCAAAGAGCTGTTTACTCCAATAGGTTTAGTCCAATAGGTGTAGTCTATAGTACAATAGGTTTAGTCAAATAGGTGTAGTCTATAGTACAATAGGTGTAGTCCAATAGGTATAGTCTATAGTCCAATAGGTATAGTCTATAGTCCAATAGGTATAGTCTATAGTCCAATAGGTATAGTCTATAGTCCAATAGGTATAGTTTATAGTCCAATAGGTTTAGTCTATAGTCCAATAGGTTTAGTCCAATAGGTTTAGTATATAGTCCAATAGGTATAGTCCAATAGGTTTAGTCCAATAGGTATAGTCTATAGTCCAATAGGTATAGTCCAATAGGTTTAGTCTATAGTCCAATAGGTATAGTCTATAGTCCAATAGGTTTAGTCTATAGTCCAATAGGTTTAGTCTATAGTCCAATAGGTTTAGTCTATAGTCCAATAGGTGTAGTCTATAGTCCAATAGGTATAGTCTATAGGCCAATAGGTTTAGTCTATAGGCCAATAGGTGTAGTCTATAGTCCAATAGGTTTAGTATATAGTCCAATAGGTTTAGTCTATAGTCCAATAGGTATAGTCTATTGTCCAATAGGTTTAGTCTATAGTCCAATAGGTATAGTCCAATAGGTATAGTCTATCGTCCAATAGGTATAGTCCAATAGGTATAGTCTATAGTCCAATAGGTATAGTCTATAGTCCAATAGGTTTAGTCTATAGCCCAATATAAAATATTCCTGACCGTTGCCCTTGGCTTCGTGATGCTCGGTACAACACGGTAATTAATATTTTCACAGAATACTCCTAGCTACTGTCTCCATCGCTTGTCATGACTCATGTCCTGAAGATTATAATAATGATAGATGTATTGTCACATACACCGGATGGGTACAGTGAAAGGGGACAGTTATTTTGAAAGCGAAAGCGCAAGTCAACCTTTTCCAGGAATACGGTAGTATAACCATAAATGGTACTAGCTGGTCACATTAGATTCAGGCTTCTGGCTATAGTGCAATAGGTATAGTCTATAGTCCAATGGGTATAGTCGGGTATAGTCTATAGTCCAATGGGTATAGTCTATAGTCCAATAGGTTTAGTCTATAGTCCAATGGGTATAGTCGGGTATAGTCTATAGTCCAATGGGTATAGTCTATAGTCCAATGGGTATAGTCTATAGTCCAATAGGTTTAGTCTATAGTCCAACAGGTTTAGTCTATAGTGCAATAGGTATAGTCTATAGTCCAATAGGTTTAGTCTATAGTCCAATGGGTATAGTCTATAGTCCAATAGGTTTAGTCTATAGTCCAATAGGTTTAGTCTATAGTCCAATGGGTATAGTCTATAGTCCAATGGGTATAGTCCAATAGGTTTGGTCTATAGTCCAACAGGTTTAGTCTATAGTCCAACAGGTTTAGTCTATAGTCCAACAGGTTTAGTCTATAGTCCAATAGGTTTAGTCTATAGTCCAACAGGTTTAGTCTATAGTCCAACAGGTTTAGTCTATAGTCCAATAGGTTTAGTCTATAGTCCAACAGGTTTAGTCTATAGTCCAATAGGTATAGTCTATAGTCCAATGGGTATAGTCCAATAGGTTTAGTCTATAGTCCAATAGGTATAGTCTATAGTCCAATGGGTATAGTCCAATAGGTTTAGTCTATAGTCCAATAGGTTTAGTCTATAGTCCAATGGGTATAGTCCAATGGGTATAGTCTATAGTCCAATAGGTATAGTCTATAGTCCAATGGGTATAGTCTATAGTCCAATGGGTTTAGTCTATAGTCCAATGGGTATAGTCTATAGTCCAATAGGTATAGTCCAATAGGTTTAGTCTATAGTCCAACAGGTTTAGTCTATAGTCCAATAGGTATAGTCCAATAGGTTTAGTCTATAGTCCAATGGGTATAGTCCAATAGGTGTAGTCTATAGTCCAATAGGTTTAGTCTATAGTCCAATAGGTATAGTCCAATAGGTATAGTCCAATACGTTTAGTCTATAGTCCAATGGGTATAGTCCAATAGGTGTAGTCTATAGTCCAATAGGTTTAGTCTATAGTCCAATAGGTATAGTCCAATAGGTTTAGTCTATAGTCCAATAGGTATAGTCCAATAGGTTTAGTCTATAGTCCAATAGGTTTAGTCTATTGTCCAATAGGTATAGTATGTTGTCCAATAGGTTTAGTCTATAGTCCAATAGGTATAGTCTATAGTCCAATAGGTTTAGTCTATAGTCCAATAGGTTTAGTCTATAGTCCAATGGGTATAGTCCAATAGGTTTAGTCTATAGTCCAATGGGTATTGTCCAATAGGTTTAGTCTATAGTCCAATGGGTATTGTCCAATAGGTTTAGTCTATAGTCCAATATGTATAGTCCAATAGGTTTAGTCTATAGTCCAATAGGTTTAGTCTATAGTCCAATAGGTTAGTCTATAGTCCAATAGGTTTAGTCTATAGTCCAATAGGTTTAGTCTATAGTCCAATAGGTTTATTAGTCCAGTAGGCACAAATAGAAGAAGAAACCAGAAATATGTCATGAAAATGCAGGTGAGGTGGCAAACCTGATAAGGGCTCACAACTCACCTAACTGGCATTAAAATGATTTTAAAGGTGCAGTATGTACCTGACCGACCCGACCAAATTCACATAGAACAGATCTACAGCTTCTTAGACTATTTTTCTATGTGTGGTATTTCTATGCTTCCCGTTCTTAAGTTTTGTTTTTGCATCGTTTACTTTGGGTTTTGTACAGCTGCTTCAAACAGCTGAAAATACAACCGTTTGTGGTTATGGGAAATGTATTTTAGTGGTTTAGATGGTACGATGAGTCTCTACACTACACTTGTTTGTTTTGTCACAGAAAATGAAATTAGGCAAACTATTTGAATTTTAGCAACCAGTAAATGGGGGGGGGGGGGGTGATTTCTGCATCGTGCATCTTTAATGATTACATTTTGATAATGACATTTTTATGGAACAAAGGGTCATACTTTCCTGACTCATAACTGGTTCTGGAAAATAATAGTCTAGAACGAACACTATTTCCTGCTGTGGAACCTTTAGATCAGTTTCAGTGTTTGAATGTTAAGATGTGCGTCCAAATCAAATGATTTGATCCCTTTTTGTTTTTCAGATCTTACATATCTTTTGATATCCTCCGAAGGATTCTGATGAACTATTTCAAATATGACGTGTTCTACTGCATGAACATTACGGACATAGACGACAAGGTAACCAGCAGTGGTACAAAACGACATGTCTCGCCCTTCTGTTGTGAAAACTGAACCGTTGGCTGAATGGTTAGCGATCATTTGTCTGTGTGTCAGATCATCAGGCGGGCCAGACAGAACTACCTTCTGGACCAGTACAGAGAGAAGAAGCCAGCGGCTGCCCAGGTACTGCAGGATGTCCTTAGTGCCAGAGGGGTAAGACATCAAACTCTTTATAGTGTCTAGAAAGTTCATGACATATGAATCTGTCATTATTTACAGGTGTGGCTACGTGATTGGTCATCTGTGGACCAGTGGCATGTTCTGGGCATACTCTCAAGTTCTAAAGTTCACCTCTGTAATGGGGGGGTGAGAATGAACCGTCCCATATATATAGAGAGAGTGGTGAACTTGGGCGCTGGATGCCACATTACCACCTCTAACATCCCATTCACTCCATATCATTTGCAGCCCTTCCAGGCCAAGCTGGCCGAGACCACAGACCCAGACAAGAAACAGATGCTGGAGAGGCTGGACTCTGCCGTCGCTGCTGCTCTGGGACCCCTGCAGGGGGCGGTGGAGAGCAAGGCTGGGGAGGCTGACATACAACGCCTGGCTCAGGTAAGATCTCCTCCCTGCTCTACAACATGGATCTCTACGGTTCCTGACAAGTCTAATACACTTCCAGAGGTTTGGACTGAGTTACCTAGTCAACTCACATTTGATTGTCTCGACACAGTCGAGGGGAGGACAGGCTCATAATAATGGCCTGGAACGGAGCACATGGAATGGCATCAAACACCTGGAAACCATGGAAACACCTGGAAACCATGGAAACATGGAAACACCTGGAAACCATGGAAACCATGTGTTGGGTGTGTTTGATACCATTCCACTCCAGTCATTACCACGAGCCTGTCCTCCCTGATTAAGGTGACACCAACCTCCCGTGTGACTCACTTTACGAAAAAGAACACCAGAGACAACCGAAGTCAAATGTGTTCTTTTGGTTCTTTTTGAAGGTGTTACTGGAGAAGGCCAAAGACCTGCTGTCTGATTGGTTGGATGCTCAATTTGGCAGTCAGGTGACCGAGAACTCCATCTTCTCTCTTCTTCCAAAGTTCTGGGAAGGGGAGTACCACAACGACATGGATGCCTTGAATGTAGGTGGAAGCACACACAACCCATATTTTATCATTCATATAACATTTATATTTATAAAAAATTGTTAATTGTATTTTACTATGAACTTTTCTGATGTCAATGCACATTATCAGATGAGTCATCATGAATGTAGGTGGAAGCACATAACTATTATGTCACATGACCTGAATTTGAACCTTTTTATTTTTATTTAAGGTGTTTTTATCAAACTGTCCTCTTTTCTTTTTATGTCAGGTGGTTCAGCACCATCCTCAGATAATGTCTTCTCATTTCTGGATAAGAGTTAAAACACAGGATCAAATCTTTTCTTTTTATGTCAGGTGGTTCAGCACCATCCTCAGATAATGTCTTCTCATTTCTGGATAAGAGTTAAAACACAGGATCAAATCTTTTCTTTTTATGTCAGGTGGTTCAAACACAGGATCAAATCTTTTCTTTTTATGTCAGGTGGTTCAGCACCATCCTCAGATAATGTCTTCTCATTTCTGGATAAGAGTTAAAACACAGGATCAAATCTTTTCTTTTTATGTCAGGTGGTTCAGCACCATCCTCAGATAATGTCTTCTCATTTCTGGATAAGAGTTAAAACACAGGATCAAATCTTTTCTTTTTATGTCAGGTGGTTCAGCACCATCCTCAGATAATGTCTTCTCATTTCTGGATAAGAGTTAAAACACAGGATCAAATCTTTTCTTTTTATGTCAGGTGGTTCAGCACCATCCTCAGATAATGTCTTCTCATTTCTGGATAAGAGTTAAAACACAGGATCAAATCTTTTCTTTTTATGTCAGGTGGTTCAGGATAATGTCTTCTCATTTCTGGATAAGATCAAATCAAATTTTTCTTTTTATGTCAGGTGGTTCAGCACCATCCTCATTTCTGATAATGTCTTTTCTTTTTATGTCATTTCTGGGATAAGAGTTAAAACACAGGATCAAATCTTTTGGATAAGAGTTAAAACACAGGATTTTTATGTCAGGTGGTTCAGCACCATCCTCAGATAATGTCTTCTCATTTCTGGATAAGAGTTAAAACACAGGATCAAATCTTTTCTTTTTATGTCATGGTTCAGCACCATCCTCAGATAATGTCTTCTCATTTCTGGATGGTTCAGCAAATCCATCAGGTGGTTCTCAGATAATGTCTTCTTTTTATGTCATTTCTGGATAAGAGTTAAAACACAGGATCAAATCTTTTCTTTTTATGTCAGGTGGTTCAGCACCATCCTCAGATAATGTCTTCTCATTTCTGGATAAGAGTTAAAACACAGGATCAAATCTTTTTATGTCAGGTGGTTCAGCACCATCCTCAGATTATTTCTGCAAAAACACAGGGCCCCATATCTTCATTTCTGGAAAGAGTTAAAACACAGGATCAAATATGTCAGTATTTTAGCAGTAATATAACATGAATATTTGGATAATTAAAACACAGGATAAATCTTTTCTTTTTATTTTTCACTCCTCATTAAATTTCTGGATGACTTAAAACACAGGATCAAATCTTTTCTTTTTATGTGGTGGTTCCAATCCTGATAATGTCTTCTCATTTCTGATTAAAACACAGGATGACTGATTCCTTCCATTTCTGGATAAGAGTTAAAACACAGGATCAAATCTTTTCTGTCAGGTTTAACCCCCTTCTCATTTCTGGTCCTTCCCCCAGACGTAATGTCTTCATTTCTGGATAAGAGTTAAAACACAGGATCAAATCTTTTCTTTTTTATGTCAGCAGCAGTATCTGCCCAGAGATCGTGGACTTTGTGAAGAAGATCCTAAAATGGCACAAGGGAGAGATCCTCAGATAATGTCTTCTGTTATCATTAAGGCCACCCTCCTCTAATTAGTTGTAAAACAACTCTCAGTTCATCCTTCTGGGTTCTTTTGATTTTCCCGTCGGCAGGTACGAGTCCAACGGTTCAGTTTATTTTGACACAGCCAAGTTTGCCACCAGCCAGAAGCACGCGTACGGCAAGCTGGTACCTGAGGCGGTCGGCGACATGAAAGCTCTGCAGGAGGGAGAGGGTAATAATATCAATCATTTATAAAGAGCTTTTAAAAAAACACAAAGTGCTACAATGTATGTGAGTTATTGGTCGTCCTCTGTGTCCTGCAGGAGATCTGAGTGTCTCAGCAGACCAGCTCAGTGAGAAGAGGTCGCAGAATGACTTTGCCCTGTGGAAGGCCTCTAAGCCAGGGGAGCCGTCCTGGGACTCACCCTGGGGAAAGGGTCGGCCTGGCTGGCATATCGAATGTTCCGCTATGGCTGGTTCCATCTTGGGAGAGTCCATGGACATCCACGGGGGAGGGTTTGACCTCCGATTCCCCCATCACGATAATGAGTTGGCTCAGTCCGAGGTAAGGGTTTCGTCTCGAGTGATCTGTTTCTATGACATGGACAGTGATCTGTTTCTATGACATGGACAGTGGTCGGTTTCTATGACATGGACAGTGTTCTGTTTCTATGACATGGACAGGGATCTGTTTCTATGACATGGACAGTGGTCTGTTTCTATGACATGGACAGTGGTCTGTTTCTATGACATGGACAGTGGTCTGTTTCTATGACATGGACAGTGTTCTGTTTCTATGACATGGACAGGGATCTGTTTCTATGACATGGACAGTGGTCTGTTTCTATGACATGGACAGTGATCTGTTTCTATGACATGGACAGTGTTCTGTTTCTATGACATGGACAGTGGTCTGTTTCTATGACATGGACAGTGGTCTGTTTCTATGACATGGACAGTGGTCTGTTTCTATGACATGGACAGTGTTCTGTTTCTATGACATGGACAGTGATCTGTTTCTATGACATGGACAGTGGTCTGTTTCTATGACATGGACAGGGATCTGTTTCTATGACATGGACAGTGATCTGTTTCTATGACATGGACAGGGATCTGTTTCTATGACATGGACAGTGGTCTGTTTCTATGACATGGACAGGGATCTGTTTCTATGACATGGACAGGGATCTGTTTCTATGACATGGACAGTGATCTGTTTCTATGACATGGACAGGGATCTGTTTCTATGACATGGACAGTGGTCTGTTTCTATGACATGGACAGGGATCTGTTTCTATGACATGGACAGTGGTTTCTATGACATGGACAGGGATCTGTTTCTATGACATGGACAGGTGGACATCTGTTTCTATGACATGGACAGTGGTCTGTTTCTATGACATGGACAGTGGTCTGTTTCTATGACATGGACAGTGGTCTGTTTCTATGACATGGACAGTGGTCTGTTTCTATGACATGGACAGTGGTCTGTTTCTATGACATGGACAGTGGTCTGTTTCTATGACATGGACAGTGATCTGTTTCTATGACATGGACAGGGATCTGTTTCTATGACATGGACAGGGATCTGTTTCTATGACATGGACAGTGGTCTGTTTCTATGACATGGACAGTGGTCTGTTTCTATGACATGGACAGTGGTCTGTTTCTATGACATGGACAGTGTTCTGTTTCTATGACATGGACAGTGGTCTGTTTCTATGACATGGACAGTGTTCTGTTTCTATGACATGGACAGTGTTCTGTTTCTATGACATGGACAGTGTTCTGTTTCTATGACATGGACAGTGTTCTGTTTGTGCACTCTAAGTGTGCACTTGTTCACTCCCCCTCTAGGATTTGAAAGCATTGGCCTATAGTAGCAGCAAAGTCCACAAGGGCGAGTGAAGGAGTGTACACTTCAGGGGAGAAGGGTAGGGAATTGGAATGTAACCGTAGTATTCCAGTTGAATAACAAGCAGGATACCTGTCCACGCAGGCTTACTTTGAGAACGACCACTGGGTTCGCTACTTCCTGCACACTGGTCACCTGACCATCGCAGGTTGCAAGATGTCCAAATCTCTCAAGAACTTCATCACCATCAAGGATGCCCTGGCGAAGAACACAGGTGAAGAAACTTCTCAGTAGCCATTAAAACAATAGCATTATGTTCATGTGGGTGTCAGGAGTGTGTGTGTGTGTGCAAGCTAACAGCTGTTCTCTGTGTGTTCCCCTCAGCTCGGCAGCTCCGTCTAGCCTTCCTGATGCATTCCTGGAAGGACACCCTGGATTACTCCTCCAACACCATGGAGTCGGCTGTCCACTACGAGAAATTCCTGAATGTAAGTGATCATATAGCCTAGAGGTACTTCTCTATAGTCTTAAACGGGTAGGTCAACATTTTGGCATCTAAGTCCTTTTATGTATCTGTGTGTAGTTTCTGGAGCCCAGGGCCTGCGTTATGGACAGGACTTAGGGGGCTTGGCCCACACTACCGTACCTCCTTACTACCGTACCTCCTTACTACCGTACCTCCTCACTACCGTACCTCCTCACTACCGTACCTCCTTACTACCGTACCTCCTTACTACCGTACCTCCTCACTACCGTACCTCCTCACTACCGTACCTCCTCACTACCGTACCTCCTCACTACCGTACCTCCTTACTACCGTACCTCCTTACTACCGTACCTCCTCACTACCGTACCTCCTCACTACCGTACCTCCTCACTACCGTACCTCCTTACTACCGTACCTCCTTACTACCGTACCTCCTTGCCCGTCTAAATAATATATTTCAATATTAATTATTTATTTGAGTGATGGGCGCTAACAAGCATCTGAGCGAAACAGCGCCCCTCTGTCTCAGTATGTGTGGCCCATGTTATCATTTTTTGGGGCCAGACTGCATCAGATACCTGGGCTACATATAAGCTGCTTTGCCCACTGGGATGTTTTCTCCGGTGAGATAGTTTCAGACAATTGAAGGGGTGTTGCCCGGTGCACTGTTCGAATGCTGTAATTTTTATTTGATTTATTTTAACTAGGCAACTCAGTTAAGAACAAATTCTTATTTTCAATGACAACCTAGGAACAGTGGGTTAACGGTTACTAGTCCAACGCTCTAACCACTAGGCTACCCTGCCGCCCCTCCACTCTAACCACTAGGCTACCCTGCCGCCCCTCCACTCTAACCACTAGGCTACCCTGCCGCCCTCCACTCTAACCACTAGGCTACCCTGCCGCCCCTCCACTCTAACCACTAGGCTACCCTGCCGCCCCTCCACTCTAACCACTAGGCTACCCTGCCGCCCCTCCACTCTAACCACTAGGCTACCCTGCCGCCCCTCCACTCTAACCACTAGGCTACCCTGCCGCCCCTCCACTCTAACCACTAGGCTACCCTGCCGCCCCTCCACTCTAACCACTAGGCTACCCTGCCGCCCCTCCACTCTAACCACTAGGCTACCCTGCCGCCCCTCCACTCTAACCACTAGGCTACCCTGCCGCCCCTCCACTCTAACCACTAGGCTACCCTGCCGCCCCTCCACTCTAACCACTAGGCTACCCTGCCGCCCCTCCACTCTAACCACTAGGCTACCCTGCCGCCCCTCCACTCTAACCACTAGGCTACCCTGCCGCCCCTCCACTCTAACCACTAGGCTACCCTGCCGCCCCTCCACTCTAACCACTAGGCTACCCTGCCACCCCTCCACTCTAACCACTAGGCTACCCTGCCGCCCCTCCACTCTAACCACTAGGCTGCCCTGCCACCCCTCCACTCTAACCACTAGGCTACCCTGCCGCCCCTCCACTCTAACCACTAGGCTACCCTGCCGCCCTCCACTCTAACCACTAGGCTGCCCTGCCACCCCTCCACTCTAACCACTAGGCTACCCTGCCGCCCCTCCACTCTAACCACTAGGCTACCCTGCCGCCCCTCCACTCTAACCACTAGGCTGCCCTGCCACCCCTCCACTCTAACCACTAGGCTACCCTGCCGCCCTGAATAATTATTTGGGACAAATGTACAAAGGTAACATACTTTTTTTTTGAAGTGATTTGTTTAACAATCGGATGAAAACATCATGACTGGTTGTATTCAAGCCACATTTACTACTATACTATAAAACCCATAAAAGAAAATGATGACATGCAATACTCTTTCTGGCCAGATAGCATCAGATACATGGGTTAAACATACTGAGACAGAGGGGCGCTGTCTCGCTGCTTGTTGGAGCGCGTCTCTGTCAATTGTGGAAGTCAAATGCCTGTCCAACTGATTCATTCTGGCGCCGGCTCTGATAGGGCCCTCGCCAACTCCTCCAAATGCCTGTCCAACTGATTCATGGGGCCATCGCCAACTCCTCCATTGTCCCTGTCTGCAGACTGGAAGTGTACAGGAGCAGTTAGCGGCTGCTCTGATAGGGCCATCGCCAACTCCTCCAAATGCCTGTCCAACTGATTCATTCTGGCGCCGGCTCTGATAGGGCCATCGCCAACTCCTCCATTGTCCCTGTCTGCAGACTGGAAGTGTACAGGAGCAGCTAGCGTGTTAGTGTGTTAGCGTGTTAGTGTAGGAGTATTTATTTTCATGAAATTGTTTTAGTTTTTCTTCTACTCTCCGGCTCGAAGGACTCAAAGTGCACCTGTTTGAGTCCGCTGACCACAAGGGGACTTTTTCAGTTGGTCCTCTTCCTCTCCTCAACAGGAGGTTTTCAGTTAGTCCTCTTCCTCTCCTCAACAGGAGGTTTTCAGTTAGTCCTCTTCCTCTCCTCAACAGGAGAGTTAGTTCTTCCCTCTTCCTCAACAGGAGGTTTTCAGTTAGTCCTCTTCCTCAACAGGAGGTTTTCAGTTAGTCCTCTTCCTCAACAGGAGTTTTTCAGTTAGTCCTCTTCCTCTCCTCAACAGGAGGTTTTCATTTAGTCCTCTTCCTCTCCTCAACAGGAGGTTTTCAGTTAGTCCTCTTCCTCAACAGGAGGTTTTCAGTTAGTCCTCTTCCTCTCCTCAACAGGAGGTTTTCAGTTAGTCCTCTTCCTCTCCTCAACAGGAGGTTTTCAGTTAGTCCTCTTCCTCTCCTCAACAGGAGGTTTTCAGTTAGTCCTCTTCCTCTCCTCAACAGGAGGTTTTCAGTTAGTCCTCTTCCTCTCCTCAACAGGAGTTTTTCAGTTAGTCCTCTTCCTCAACAGGAGGTTTTCAGTTAGTCCTCTTCCTCTCCTCAACAGGAGGTTTTCATTTAGTCCTCTTCCTCTCCTCAACAGGAGGTTTTCAGTTAGTCCTCTTCCTCTCCTCAACAGGAGGTTTTCAGTTAGTCCTCTCCTCAACAGGAGGTTTTCAGTTAGTCCTCTTCCTCTCCTCAACAGGAGGTTTTCAGTTAGTCCTCTTCCTCTCCTCAACAGGAGTTTTTCCTCAACGTCAAAGACATTCTGCGAGCTCCCTGTGACGTCACCGGACAGTTTGAGAAGTGGGAGGCAGCAGAGATGGAGCTCAACGAGAGGTGAGAGGTCACAAGCCTAGTGTTAATAATCGATACGACTTTGTTTCGAAACATCTGAAGGCTTCAAGCTTCATAACAGGATTTTGGTAAAGAGTTCTGATATGACCTTAGTAGTCATTAGTCATTCCATGTAATGTCATGTTTTATGACAAACCTGTGTTGCAGGTGTGAGGGAGTACTCACACAATGTACCACTTAATCATCTGTTCTGAATGACTGCCCCCTGGTGGCAGCTCCATGTGTAGACTAGAGAGGAAACCCCCACTAGCATTGGGCTTGTCTGTCTAGTTTCCATGAGAGTAAACCCCGCCCACTCCTCCATTGTCCCAGTCTGTAGTTTCCATGAGTAAACCCCGCCCACTCCTCCATTGTCCCTGTCTGTCTAGCTTCTATGAGAGTAAACCCCGCCCACTCCTCCATTGTCCCTGTCTGTCTAGCTTCTATGAGAGTAAACCCCGCCCACTCCTCCACTGTCCCTGTCTGTAGTTTCTATGAGAGTAAACCCCGCCCACTCCTCCACTGTCCCTGTCTGTAGTTTCTATGAGAGTAAACCCCGCCCACTCTTCCATTGTCCCTGTCTGTAGTTTCTATGAGAGTAAACCCCGCCCACTCCTCCATTGTCTGTCTGTAGTTTCTATGAGAGTAAACCCCGCCCACTCCTCCATTGTCCCTGTCTGTAGTTTCTATGAGAGTAAACCCCGCCCACTCCTCCATTGTCCCTGTCTGTAGTTTCTATGAGAGTAAACCCCGCCCACTCCTCCATTGTCCCTGTCTGTAGTTTCTATGAGAGTAAATCCCGCCCACTCCTCCATTGTCCCTGTCTGTAGTTTCTATGAGAGTAAACCCCGCCCACTCCTCCATTGTCCCTGTCTGTAGTTTCTATGAGAGTAAACCCCGCCCACTCCTCCATTGTCCCTGTCTGTAGTTTCTATGAGAGTAAACCCCGCCCACTCCTCCATTGTCCCTGTCTGTAGTTTCTATGAGAGTAAACCCCGCCCACTCCTCCATTGTCCCTGTCTGTAGTTTCTATGAGAGTAAACCCCGCCCACTCCTCCATTGTCCCTGTCTGTAGTTTCTATGAGAGGAAGGCAGCAGTCCACGCGGCGCTGTGTGACAACGTGGACACGCGCAGCACCATGGAGGAGATGAGGGCGCTGGTAACCCAGAGCAACACCTACATAGCCAGTAGGAAGAGCTCCAAACTGCAGCCCAACCGCATGCTGATGAAGAGCATCGCTCTCTACCTGACTGACATGCTCAAGGTGAGGGAGAGCTTGTGCAGCACACCAGGGGGTGTATTCATTCATTGCACACTGTTGCAAAATGTTGTTGCCACCAAAATGAGTTTCTATTGGACAAATTCAGTTCCTCCCTGTTTGGTTCCATTTGGTTCCTAGTGAATACACCCCAGTATTACACTCACAAGACCAGAAGTCGGTTGTGCCAGATAAACCCATTTTGAAGGGCATGACTAAACAACGGTGCCATCACATAAATCTCGTGAACACATTCAGTATTACAAATGAGAAGCGGCGATGTGGAAAGTGAAAACTGGGTCACGTGATATTTACACCACTATAGCTAAGATAGAAACCTATTCAGTCCCTTTCACTTATCAGGAGACCACATCCCTTTGTTCTGATGAAGTTCTCTAACCCTGTCTGTGCTGTAGACCTTCGGGGCCATTGAAGGGACCGAGCCTATTGGATTCCCAGTGGGAGGAGATGGTCACCATGTGGATGTAAGTATTGCCCTGGAGATACCAGGCTGCTATTGGATTCCCAGTAGGAGGAGATGGTCACCATGTGGATGTAAGTATTGCCCTGGAGATACCAGGCTGCTATTGGATTCCCAGTGGGAGGAGATGGTCACCATGTGGATGTAAGTGCCCTGGAGATACCAGGCTGCTATTGGATTCCCAGTAGGAGGAGATGGTCACCATGTGGATGTAAGTATTGCCCTGGAGATACCAGGCTGCTATTGGATTCCCAGTAGGAGGAGATGGTCACCATGTGGATGTAAGTATTGCCCTGGAGATACCAGGCTGCTATTGGATTCCCAGTAGGAGGAGATGGTCACCATGTGGATGTAAGTATTGCCCTGGAGATACCAGGCTGCTATTGGATTCCCAGTAGGAGGAGATGGTCACCATGTGGATGTAAGTATTGCCCTGGAGATACCAGGCTGCTATTGGATTCCCAGTAGGAGGAGATGGTCACCATGTGGATGTAAGTATTGCCCTGGAGATACCAGGCTGCTTCTCTGCAGTCGAGGTGCTTTCAACATGATCTACTGTTGGGATTGGCCACCACCATCTCTCCTCAGTTGGTAGTGGTCCTCTGTTGGTAGTGGTCCTCTGTTGCTCTGTTGGTAGTGGTCCTCTGTAGCTCAGTTGGTAGTGTATGGTGTTTGCGATGCCAGGATAGAGGGTTTGATTCCCGGGATCACCCATATGCATGTATGTATGACTAAGTCACTTTGGATTTTAAAATGAATCATATTGTTATCATTATATCCGTGTTCTCGTAGACGTTGTGATTCTGTGGACGTTTCTAGTCAAGCTAACTGAGGCTGCTTGCAGATGGAGACCACAGTGATGCCCTATCTGAAGGTGCTGTCAGACTTCAGAGAATCTGTTCGCAAAATTGCCAGAGAACAGAATGGTAAATACTTCCTCCCTCCCAAGTTATTCAACAAAAATACTAATAATTGAACACAGTTGCCTGCTGCTAGAAATGTGAGGCTTGTAGACGTGGTGACTGTCTGTGTTCTGACTGTCTGTGTTCTCTCTGTGTTCTCTCTGTCTGTGTTCTCAGTGACAGAGGTTCTACAGCTGTGTGACGTGGTCCGTAATGACACCTTACCTGAGCTGGGGGTGCGTCTAGAAGACCATGAAGGTAAATGCACTGACTACAATATGTACACACACACACTCTATAGATCAGCGAAAACTAGTAGCAACCACAGTGATGACTGGCTGTGTTGTCTTGTCATTGTCAGGCCTTCCCACTGTGGTGAAGCTGGTGGACAAAGAGACCCTGCTGAGGGAGAGGAATGAGAAAAAGAAGATGGAGGACGAGAAGAAGAACAAGAAAGAGGAGGCTGCCAAGAAGAAGCAGGAGCAGGAGGTTAGTAGGACCATAGAGATGGATAGAGGAAGACTCATCTCTGCTGGAAGTCCCTCAATGGGAGAGTCCTTTATCTATGGCAGGACCACTGTCTTCTGAGTCCTCCACTAACTGATCTGAGAGCAGTAATAATGTTACCAGCCTCCTGTCCTAGATGCAGGTATATTGATGTGACTCCTCTGCTAACTGATCTGAGAGCAGTAATACTGATGTTACCAGACTCATGTGTAGATGCAGGTATATTGATGTCTCCTCTGCTAACTGATCTGAGAACAGTAATACTGATGTTACCAGCCTCATGTCTAGATGTAGGTATATTGATGTGACTCCTCTGCTAACTGATCTGAGAACAGTAATACTGATGTTACCAGCCTCATGTCTAGATGTAGGTATATTGATGTGACTCCTCTGCTAACTGATCTGAGAGCAGTAATACTGATGTTACCAGCCTCATGTCTAGATGCAGGTATATTGATGTGAATCCTCTGCTAACTGATCTGAGAACAGTAATACTGATGTTACCAACCTCATATCTAGATGCAGGTATATTGATGTGTCTCCTCTGCTAACTGATCTGAGAACAGTAATACTGATGTTACCAGCCTCATGTCTAGATGCAGGTATATTGATGTGTCTCTGTTCATGGTTGTTTCATCACAGTTGGCCAAACTTGCGAAGATGAAAATCTCTCCTTGCGATATGTTCCGCTCTGAAACCGACAAGTATTCCAGCTTTGATGAGACGGTAAATATCCAACAACTGTAAACCTCCTTGATATCTGGAGTGGCTACAAGGCTTTATTGAACATTGAGTGTTTTAACAGACGCGTACTGCTCCTCCAACAGGGTTTCCCCACGCATGACGTGGAGGGGAAGGATCTCAGTAAGGGCCAGACCAAGAAGCTGCGGAAACTCCACGAGGCCCAGGAGAAACTGCACCAAGAGTATCTCCAGACCAATCAAAATGGCTGCTGAGAGTCCTGGGCCACGTTCAGTTGTCAAACGTTCTCGAATGTTGCAGATGGTTACGCCACTATTGTAGTCGACATGATTCCTTAATCTACACGTCAGAGAGAAGCATGTTTGTTCTACATTGCATATTTCTATCTGAACGTTCCCGAAACGTTGCGTCCTGCTGAACACGCCCCCTGGAGGACGCTGCTCCGCCCCCTCCCGCGCTCCGCCCATAGCGATAGTTCTGTCCTCATTTGTCGTTATTCAGTTCCTCAATCATTTTTTTATTTTTTGCTAAATCAACAATTCCCTGCATATTATGTGAGGGCTTGCAAATTTGACCAATCACCGCACTATCTCCGAATAAAGCAGTCAAATCGTCACAATATTATCGCATAAAATGTACCCATCACCGCAGTACAAAAAGAGAGCTTGCAATTTCAACCAATCACCTCACATTTACCGCGTAATATAGTTCATTCAAGCCACACGACAAAACTTTCCCCTCATCAGTGTATTTTCCAGACCAATTAGACTAAATCATCGTATATCACCTTGCAGAACTTTCCCCTCATCAGTGTATTTTCCAGACCAATTAGACTAAATCATCGTATATCACCTTGCAGAACTTTCCCCTCATCAGTGTATTTTCCAGACCAATTAGACTAAATCATTGTATATCACCTTGCAGAACTTTCCCCTCATCAGTGTATTTTCCAGACCAATTAGACTAAATCATCGTAAATCACCTTGCAGAATTGCAGCGGCAAAATAAAGCTTCTTTTTTTTTCTCTCAGAAAATTCCACAAAACAACAATCACTGTGAATTCCTGGAGGGTCTGACTATTGGTGATGCTGAGGCCAGAGAGACCCTGGGTGTGTTTCAATAGTCTAAATAATGATCTCCTCGTCTCCTCTTATCCTGAGTGGACAGGTCAGGACGGCGGAGGGTTATTTTCTCTCTCCTCTCCACCTCTTTTACATTAGAGCAGGTGAAAGGTGAGGAGATGAAACTGCATTCGACTATTGAGGTGCATCCACCCTCCCAGTGTTTTTAAGACCTTGAGACACAACCTGGGCTCCTTTGCACTGCACTCCATGGGGTCACTTTTAAAGGGTTGGTTCAATCAAAATCAGTAATGGATACATTTTTTGTTTTGTTTTTGTGATTGACTGCAACTACAGTTCGGATACAGTTTCTTTCACTTTTACAGCTACCACCAGCTATGATCGGTATTGATAACCTCAGTTTCACTTGTTTTAGCTTTAACTAAATTGCGTGCCAAAATGAACTCTGCGTAAAACCACGCCTGGGGGTAGTCGATAGCGACGCTAAAGTGTGTCTGTGGTTGCTTTAGCAAAGTAATAATAACCTACTATTTGTAGTTGTAGACACTCCCTGGCCCGACGACAACCTTGCAAGCTGAAGAAAATGATGACATTCAGGTGAACTATCCCTGTAGACAACAGTTTGTCTGTTGAAAGGGAAAATGAGTCCTCTGAAACCCTTTGTGGGCCCAGGCTTCCATGTGCTGTAGATCGACTCGTCACACAGTGATCGTTTTAGCTCTCCACTGCAAACTGCTATTCAGGGCTGTTATTGGTTGGCAGCGTGTCCTACAGCCGTCCAATGAGGTTTCATTTCCCTCTCTCCACCATGACTGCATATCATTCCTTTTTTAAAATTCTGATATTATGACTGAAAGGACAGTGAAGTTGATACACAGTGGAGTTGATACACAGTGAGGTTGATACACAGTGAAGTTGAATTAATATGCAGAAATTATCATAGAAACATCTGTTCCAGAGGCTTCCTTGGGGGTTTTGGTCTTTCACATGACAAAATAACATGCTTTGGTGCAGGTGTTAGTTAGGCATGTTGCAACGATAGCAGAGGGATGAGAAATCTTCTATAGGAATATGGAATTTGTGAGACGTTGAAATAAACATTTAAAATAAAGATTTTTAACCAAACATTATTTTGTTTCTTCAGTTTTTGAAATGGTTGAGCAAATACTAAATTGAGATTCTGCATAGCTAACACAACTACAGCAGTGACCATCTACTAGTTACTAATAGATTGGGTTTATTCCCCCCCCCCCACACACCACCTTCTGTTTGACAGAAACACAAAAATCACATCTGCAGAATCAACAAAGGATTGTATATGTAAGTGGCTTATTATGTAAGAGCTTATTTCTCAAATGTTGTGCACAGATGTGTTTACGTCCCTGTTAGTGAGCATTTCTCCTTTGCCAAGATAATCCATCCACCTGACAGGTGTGGCATATCAGCAAGCTGATTAAACACCATGATCATTACAAAGGACAATAAAAGGCCAGAGTCAAATGTGCCGTTTTTTTTTTTTTTTTTCATAAGAAAAATACTACAGATATCTCAAGTTTTGAGGAAGTGTGCAATTGGCATGTGACTGCAGGAATGTCCACCAGAGCTGTTGCCAGAGAATTGAATGTTTATTTCTCTACCATGAGCCGCCTCAATATTGTTTTAGAGAATTTGATAGTACATCCAACCGCCCTCACAACCACAGACCACGTGTATGGCGGCGTGTGTGCGGGCGGTTTGCTGACGTGAACAGAGTGCACCGTGGTGGTATGGTATGGGCCAGGCATAAGCTATGGACAATGAACACAATTGCATTTTATCAATGGCAATTTGAATGCACAAAGATCCCTGTAGCGAGATCCTGAGGCATATTGCCGTGCCATTCATTCACCGCCATCACCTCATGATTCATGCACAGCCCCATGTTGCAAGGATCTGTACACAATTCCTGGAAGCTGAAATTGTCCCAGTTCTTTCATGGCCTACATACTCACCAGACATGTCACCCATTGAGCATGTTTGGGATTATCTGGATCGACGTGTACGACAGCGTGTTCCAATATCCAGCAACTTCACACAGCCATTGAAGAGGAGTGGGACAAAATTCCACAGTCCACAATCAACATGAGGCAAATAGTGGTCACATCAGATACTGACTGGTTTTCTGATCCACGTCCCTACCTTTTTTTTAAGGCGTCTTTGAACAACATATTCATATCTGTATTCCCAGTCATGTGAAACCCATTGATTAGGACCTAATGAATATATTTCAATCAACTGGTTTCCTCATATGAACTGTAACTCAGTCAAATCTAGGATATTGTTGTATGTTGCATTTTTATATTTTTGTCCATTATGGAAATATAATTACATTCTCTGATAATATAAAATGATATTTAGGTCACTTTTAAAATGCCCTATGTATTTAAGTCTGTGGAATGTCATTCTCTGTGCTCGTCTTTGCTGTTGACCATATTTCTAAACATAAACACAAACACGACCATGTTCACGGCAAACTGGATGAACCCAAAAGAGGCCACTCCGTAGTTGTGATACAAGAAGCCTCCAATAGTGGGGCCGATGGTGCGGAGCAGAGACTGCACAGAGGCACACAGGCCCAGCATCGTGCCTGCAGAAGAGTGAATGGAACCAATCAGAAAAATGTCCAGAGCAAAACAGACAGAAGTTGCACTTCAATGCTCAACTGTTTCTTTCAGAATGTTACGACACCAAGTGTGATTCTTTCTCTGTAGGCAATTATTTATTTTTTTAACGTTTTTTGTTATTGTTAGGTTAGCCAATGATTTACTGTTTAACTGATGCCCCCCTTCACATTTCTCAACATATGTGTTTGAAACGCTTAATTGTCTCACCGGTATCGGAGGAAGGCACAGTCTTTGTCAGCATGCTGTCAGTGATGACGTTGAACACGCTGAGAGAAAACATCATGGGGAGGACGATGAAGCAGAACTGGAACACGTTGGCCATGAAGACCTGCCAAGGAGAGAACGAAACGTTAGCCATGAAGACCTGCCAAGGAGAGAACGAAACGTTAGCCATGAAGACCTGCCAAGGAGAGAATGAAACGTTAGCCATGAAGACCTGCCAAGGAGAGAACCAAACGTTAGCCATGAATACCTGCCAAGGAGAGAACCAAACATTAGCCATGAAGACCTGCCAAGGAGAGAACCAAACGTTAGCCATGAAGACCTGCCAAGGAGAGAACCAAACGTTAGCCATGAAGACCTGCCAAGGAGAGAACCAAACGTTAGCCATGAAGACCTGCCAAGGAGAGAACCAAACGTTAGCCATGAAGACCTGCCAAGGAGAGAACCAAACGTTAGCCATGAAGACCTGCCAAGGAGAGAACGTTAGCCATGAAGACCTGCCAAGGAGAGAACCAAACGTTAGCCATGAAGACCTGCCAAGGAGAGAACCAAACGTTAGCCATGAAGACCTGCCAAGGAGAGAACCAAACGTTAGCCATGAAGACCTGCCAAGGAGAGAACCAAACGTTAGCCATGAAGACCTGCCAAGGAGAGAACCAAACGTTAGCCATGAAGACCTGCCAAGGAGAGGACCAAACGTTAGCCATGAAGACCTGCCAAGGAGAGGACCAAAAGTTAGCCATGAAGACCTGCCAAGGAGAGGACCAAACGTTAGCCATGAAGACCTGCCAAGGAGAGAACCAAACGTTAGCCATGAAGACCTGCCAAGGAGAGAACCAAACGTTAGCCATGAAGACCTGCCAAGGAGAGAACCAAACGTTAGCCATGAAGACCTGCCAAGGAGAGAACCAAACGTTAGCCATGAAGACCTGCCAAGGAGAGAACCAAACGTTAGCCATGAAGACCTGCCAAGGAGAGAACCAAACGTTAGCCATGAAGACCTGCCAAGGAGAGAACCAAACGTTAGCCATGAAGACCTGCCAAAGAGTTAGCCATGAAGACCTGCCAAGGAGAGGACCAAACGTAAGCCATGAAGACCTGCCAAGGAGAGAACCAAACGTTAGCCATGAAGACCTGCCAAGGAGAGAGAGAACCAAAGACCTGCCAAGGAAGAAGCCATGAAGACCTGCCAAGGAGAGGACCAAAAGTTAGCCATAAAGACCTGCCAAGGAGAGGACCAAAAGTAAGCCATGAAGACCTGCCAAGGAGAGGACGAAACGTTAGCCATGAAGACCTGCCAAGGAGAGGACGAAACGTTAGCCATGAAGACCTGCCAAGGAGAGGACGAAACGTTAGCCATGAAGACCTGCCAAGGAGAGGACGAAACGTTAGCCATGAAGACCTGCCAAGGAGAGAACCAAACGTTAGCCATGAAGACCTGCCAAGGAGAGAACCAAACGTTAGCCATGAAGACCTGCCAAGGAGAGAACCAAACGTTAGCCATGAAGACCTGCCAAGAAGAGAACCAAACGTTAGCCATGAAGATCTGCCAAGGAGAGAACCAAACGTTAGCCATGAAGACCTGCCAAGGAGAGAACCAAACGTTAGCCATGAAGACCTGCCAAGGAGAGAACCAAACGTTAGCCATGAAGACCTGCCAAGGAGAGAACCAAACGTTAGCCATGAAGACCTGCCAAGGAGAGAACCAAACGTTAGCCATGAAGACCTGCCAAGGAGAGAACCAAACGTTAGCCATGAAGACCTGCCAAGGAGAGAACCAAACGTTAGCCATGAAGACCTGCCAAGGAGAGAACCAAACGTTAGCCATGAAGACCTGCCAAGGAGAGAACCAAACGTTAGCCATGAAGACCTGCCAAGGAGAGAACCAAACGTTAGCCATGAAGACCTGCCAAGGAGAGAACCAAACGTTAGCCTTTTAAGATCAAAAGTTTTACAAAAGAGTCATATTCATTAGGAACCAAATGGAAATAAAACGACTGAAAAGGGGAGAGACTGTGAAACCCCCCTTTTTTGTTGTTGTTGCTACGGTGAATACATACAACCCTGCATTTATCACAAGATGAAATGAATCCTCTGTACCTGAGCCAGGCCCACCAGACTTGACATGCCGATGGAGAGGAGAAGCAGTGAGTTCTCAGAGTACTTTGAGGTCAGCCGGCCAATCACTCCTCCTTGGATTACCTGGAAAAATTGGACCCAAAAAGTTTATTTCTCACCAGAGTTGCTCTATTAAATCCTGTTCCCACAAGGGAGGGGATTTGATGTCCTGGAGATTTCAGGAGAATTTAGCCACCTAAACTTTTAATTACTGTAAATACATTGTGTTGTCCTAACCAGGTACGTAGTGGTCGAATAATGTGGTGAACACTGATCGCCAGTCGAGCTGACGCGCAAACAACGTCATCACTAATTTAGCAGCACAGGTGCAAAACACCACAAAATAAAAAGAGGCTAGGGCCACAATGAGAGTCTAAAATAAACAAACTAACACTTTTCCTACTAACACTGACTTAGCTGATTAACTACTTCACTGAGGAAAAATGTACCTACTATGACTGAGCTGGGTGGGACAACCACATATATATATATTAAGATGACTGCACTAACTGTAAGTCACTCTGGATAACAGTCTCTGCTAAATGACTAAATATAATGTGTCTCTGGATAAGAGGTCTGCTAAATGACTAAATGTAATGTGTCTCTGGATAAGAGTGTCTGCTAAATGACTAAATATAATGTCTCTGGATAAGAGTGTCTGCTAAATGACTAAATGTAATGTGTCTCTGGATAAGAGTGTCTGTTAAATGACTAAATGTAATGTGTCTCTGGATAAGAGTGTCTGCTAAATGAATGTAAATGAAAATGATAAATGTAACTTTGGATAAGAGTGTCTGCTAAATGTGTACTCTGGATAAGAGTGTCTGCTAAATGACTAAATATAATGTGTCTCTGGATAAGAGTGTCTGCTAAATGACTAAATATAATGGAAGTGTCTCTGGATAAGAGTGTCTGTTAAATGACTAAATATAATGTGTCTCTGGATAAGAGTGTCTGTTAAATGACTAAATATAATGTGTCTCTGGATAAGAGTGTGTCTCTGGATAACTGTCTGCTGAATGACTAAATAGAATGTGTCTCTGGATAAGAGTGTCTGCTAAATGACTAAATGTAATGGAAGTGTCTCTGGATAAGAGTGTCTGCTAAATGACTAAATGTAATGTGTCTCTGGATAAGAGTCTCTGCTAAATGACTAAATGTAATGTGTCTCTGGATAAGAGTGTCTGCTAAATGACTAAATGTAATGTGTCTCTGGATAAGAGTGTCTGCTAAATGACTAAATGTAATGTGTCTCTGGATAAGAGTGTCTGCTAAATGACTAAATGTAATGTGTCTCTGGATAAGAGTATCTGCTAAATGACTAAATGTATATGTCGTGAGCATCCTTGCTCCATACCATTGACACGATCCCAAAGTAGGCCATAAGGTAGCCATTCTGCTCTGGTGCCAGCTGGAAGAAGTTCATGGCGATAACAGAGAACATGACCTGAAAGATACCTGAGACAGAATCCCTTGAGGTTGTTAAAAAGGACTCCATGCAAACACAGACAGACACACTAAAAAGACAATAACATGTAAATAAAATTAAAACAAATATATATATATATAAAGGTCATTAAACACTGAACATTGGTTGAGATGGGGTGTTGTAGTTTTTATTAAGCTTTTTTATTTTTATTTTATTTTATTAAGTTTTTATTAAACGCTGAACATAGATTTGCGTTAAATACTTTTCTCCAAATAAAATGTGTAGGTGAACTGTGTTACCTGCTTTTACCCTTTCACTACATCACTGGTTCCAGCTCTACAGCAACACATTCCTGCTAAGTGACTAGTTCTCCCTCAGATGAGTCTAAACTAAGACATCCTCACAGGTGGAGAATAAACAACTCTTATAGGTAACAGTGAAGGACACCCACCTGATGGCAGACCTGAGATGATCTTGACCATGAAGGTTTTGGCCACACCAGGGTACTTCATCAGTCTGGTGATCTCACCCAGGTCAAAGACTGACTTGGCATTGCTCTTCTCTGCAGGACCAGGAAAATATGTCACAAGCAACTCGCATATGAAGTCACGTGTCAAATACCACACATTATGGATGTCCCCACGTCACACAGGCCACAATGAGTGTCAGATAAAGCAGAAATTAGATTTTTTTGCACCCCCCACACACACACACAAACCCTTTAGAGTGAATAGTGTGTTGTGAGGTAGGTGTAGAGTCTTACTGTCTGTGTTGTCCTGTGGAGCTTGTATCTTAGTGTGTTTAGGGATAAACGTCCAAACCAACAGGAAGCTGATGAAGCTCCCTCCAGCAGCTACACAAGCAGCAAATGTCTCCCTGGAAAATCCAGAGCAGGGATGTCACACGGCTAAATTACAGCTCTCCGATTGGACTAGAATCGGATTCCAGCTCTTGGATTGGACTAGAATCGGTGAGCATTGAGGTGCTTCACTCACCCATAGCGTGTGCTGAGTGTACCGCCCAAGGTGGAGCCGGCAACCATGCCAATGCCAAAACAGAGGCCCAGCTTGCCAAGGGCCTCTGCCCGCTTGTCAGGTTCTGTCAGGTCAGTCACTACCATCTGGGCTCCTGGTGAGAGGCAGAGAGAGGAGCACAACAAGTCAGACTTATACACACTTTAGCGCTGGAACATATGGGGTATAGACAGACATATATGGATCTGTTAGAGGGCTGTCTAGTACAGTAGGTCCTATAGGATATGTTAGAGGGCTGTCTAGTACAGTAGGTCCTATAGGATCTGTTAGAGGGCTGTCTAGTACAGTAGGTCCTATAGGATCTGTTAGGGAGCTGTCTAGTACAGTAGGTCCTATAGGATATGTTAGAGGGCTGTCTAGTACAGTAGGTCCTATAGGATATGTTAGAGGGCTGTCTAGTACAGTAGATCCTATAGGATCTGTTAGAGGGCTGTCTAGTACAGTAGATCCTATAGGATCTGTTAGAGGGCTGTCTAGTACAGTAGGTCCTATAGGATCTGTTAGAGGGCTGCCTCAGAGTAGATCCTAGTACAGTAGGTCCTATAGGATCTGTTAGAGGGCTGTCTAGTACAGTAGGTCCTATAGGATCTGTTAGAGGGCTGCCTCAGAGTAGATCCTAGTACAGTAGGTCCTATAGGATCTGTTAGAGGGCTGTCTAGTACAGTAGATCCTATAGGATCTGTTAGAGGGCTGTCTAGTACAGTAGGTCCTATAGGATCTGTTAGAGGGCTGTCTAGTACAGTAGGTCCTATAGGATCTGTTAGAGGGCTGTCTAGTACAGTAGGTCCTATAGGATCTGTTAGAGGGCTGTCTAGTACAGTAGGTCCTATAGGATCTGTTAGAGGGCTGTCTAGTACAGTAGATCCTATAGGATCTGTTAGAGGGCTGTCTAGTACAGTAGGTCCTATAGGATCTGTTAGAGGGCTGCTGTCTAGTACAGTAGGTCCTATAGTCTGTTAGAGGGCCCTATAGGATCTGTTAGAGGGCTGCCTCAGAGTAGATCCTAGTACAGTAGGTCCTATAGGATCTGTTAGAGGGCTGTCTAGTACAGTAGATCCTATAGGATCTGTTAGAGGGCTGTCTAGTACAGTAGGTCCTATAGGATCTGTTAGAGGGCTGCCTCAGAGTAGATCCTAGTACAGTAGGTCCTATAGGATCTGTTAGAGGGCTGTCTAGTACAGTAGGTCCTATAGGATCTGTTAGAGGGCTGTCTAGTACAGTAGGTCCTATAGGATCTGTTAGAGGGCTGTCTAGTACAGTAGATCCTATAGGATCTGTTAGAGGGCTGTCTAGTACAGTAGGTCCTATAGGATCTGTTAGAGGGCTGCCTCAGAGTAGATCCTAGTACAGTAGGTCCTATAGGATCTGTTAGAGGGCTGTCTAGTACAGTAGATCATATAGGATCTGTTAAAGGGCTGTCTAGTACAGTAGGTTCTATAGGATCTGTTAGAGGGCTGTCTAATACAATAGATCCTAAAGGATCTGTTAGAGGGCTGTCTAGTACAATAGGTCCTATAGGATCTGTTAGAGAGCTGTCTAGTACAGTAGATCATATAGGATCTGTTAGAGGGCTGTCTAGTACAGTAGATCATATAGGATCTGTTAAAGGGCTGTCTAGTACAGTAGGTCCTATAGGATCTGTTAGAGAGCTATCTAGTACAGTAGGTCCTATAGGATCTGTTAGAGAGCTATCTAGTACAGTAGGTCCTATAGGATATGTTAGAGGGCTGTCTAGTACAGTAGGTCCTATAGGATCTGTTAAAGGGCTGTCTAGTACAGTAGGTCCTATAGGATCTGTTAGAGGGCTGCCTCAGAGTAGATCCTAGTACAGTAGGTCCTATAGGATCTGTTAGAGGGCTGTCTAGTACAGTAGGTCCTATAGGATCTGTTAGAGGGCTGTCTAGTACAGTAGGTCCTATAGGATCTGTTAGAGGGCTGTCTAGTACAGTAGATCATATAGGATCTGTTAGAGGGCTGTCTAGTACAGTAGGTCCTATAGGATCTGTTAGAGGGCTGTCTAGTACAGTAGGTCCTATAGGATCTGTTAGAGGGCTGTCTAGTACAGTAGGTCCTATAGGATCTGTTAGAGGGCTGTCTAGTACAGTAGATCCTAGTAGAGTAGGTCCTATAGGATCTGTTAGAGGGCTGTTTAGTACAGTAGGTCCTAGTACAGTATGTCCTATAGGATCTGTTAGAGGGCTGTCTAGTATATTAGATCCTAGTACAGGAGATCCTATAGGATCTGTTAGAGGGCTGCCTCATAAAGTAGATCCTAGTACAGGAGATCGTATAGGATCTGTTAGAGGGCTGCCTCATAAAGTATATCCTAGTACAGTAGGTCCTATAGGATCTGTTAGAGAGCTGTCTAGTACAGTAGATCCTATAGGATCTGTTAGAGGGCTGTCTAGTATTGTAGATCCTAGTACAGGAGATCCTATAGGATCTGTTAGAGGGCTGCCTCATAAAGTAGATCCTAGTACAGTAGGTCCTATAGGATCTGTTAGAGAGCTGTCTAGTACAGTAGATCCTATAGGATCTGTTAGAGGGCTGTCTAGTATTGTAGATCCTAGTACAGTAGATCATATAGGATCTGTTAGAGGGCTGTCTAGTACAGTAGATCATATAGGATCTGTTAGAGGGCTGTCTAGTACAGTAGATCATATAGGATCTGTTAGAGGGCTGTCTAGTACAGTAGATCCTAAAGGATCTGTTAGAGGGCTGTCTAGTACAGTATATCATATAGGATCTGTTAAGAGGGCTGTCTAGTACAGTAGATCATATAGGATCTGTTAGAGGGCTGTCTAGTACAGTAGATCATTATAGGATCTGTTAAAGGGCTGTCTAGTACAGTAGGTTCTATAGGATCTGTTAGAGGGCTGTCTAATACAATAGATCCTAAAGGATCTGTTAGAGGGCTGTCTAGTACAATAGGTCCTATAGGATCTGTTAGAGAGCTGTCTAGTACAGTAGATCATATAGGATCTGTTAGAGGGCTGTCTAGTACAGTAGATCATATAGGATCTGTTAAAGGGCTGTCTAGTACAGTAGGTCCTATAGGATATGTTAGAGGGCTGTCTAGTACAGTAGGTCCTATAGGATCTGTTAGAGAGCTATCTAGTACAGTAGGTCCTATAGGATCTGTTAGAGAGCTATCTAGTACAGTAGGTCCTATAGGATATGTTAGAGGGCTGTCTAGTACAGTAGGTCCTATAGGATCTGTTAAAGGGCTGTCTAGTACAGTAGGTCCTATAGGATCTGTTAGAGAGCTATCTAGTACAGTAGGTCCTATAGGATCTGTTAGAGAGCTATCTAGTACAGTAGGTCCTATAGGATCTGTTAAAGGGCTGTCTAGTACAGTAGGTCCTATAGGATCTGTTAGAGGGCTGTCTAGTACAGTAGGTCCTATAGGATCTGTTAGAGGGCTGTCTAGTACAGTAGGTCCTATAGGATCTGTTAGAGGGCTGTCTAGTACAGTAGGTCCTATAGGATCTGTTAGAGGGCTGTCTAGTACAGTAGATCATATAGGATCTGTTAGAGGGCTGTCTAGTACAGTAGGTCCTATAGGATCTGTTAGAGGGCTGTCTAGTACAGTAGGTCCTATCGGATCTGTTAGAGGGCTGTCTAGTACAGTAGGTCCTATAGGATCTGTTAGAGGGCTGTCTAGTACAGTAGATCCTAGTACAGTAGGTCCTATAGGATCTGTTAGAGGGCTGTTTAGTACAGTAGGTCCTAGTACAGTAGGTCCTATAGGATCTGTTAGAGGGCTGCCTCAGAGTAGATCCTAGTACAGTAGGTCCTATAGGATCTGTTAGAGGGCTGTCTAGTACAGTAGGTCCTATAGGATCTGTTAGAGGGCTGTCTAGTATAGTAGATCCTAGTACAGGAGATCCTATAGGATCTGTTAGAGGGCTGCCTCATAAAGTAGATCCTAGTACAGGAGATCCTATAGGATCTGTTAGAGGGCTGCCTCAAAGTATATCCTAGTAGAGTAGGTCCTATAGGATCTGTTAGAGAGCTGTCTAGTACAGTAGATCCTATAGGATCTGTTAGAGGGCTGTCTAGTATTGTAGATCCTAGTACAGGAGATCCTATAGGATCTGTTAGAGGGCTGCCTCATAAAGTAGATCCTAGTACTCCATTTTGCTGATCCCTGCCTACAGGCAGAAACTAAAACAAGAGGCTCCCACGCTGAGGTCTGTCCAACGCTGGTCAGACCAAGCTGACTCCACACTCCAAGACTGCTTCCATCACGTGGACTGGGACATGTTTCGTATTGCGTCAGATGGAAATATTGACGAATACGCTGATTCGGTGTGCGAGTTCATTAGAACGTGCGTCGAAGATGTCGTTCCCATAGCAACGATAAAAACATTCCCAAACCAGAAACCGTGGATTGATGGCAGCATTCGCGTGAAACTGAAAGCGCGAACCACTGCTTTTAATCAGGGCAAGGTGTCTGGTAATATGTCCGAATATAAACAATGCAGCTATTCCCTCCGCAAGGCTATTAAACAAGCTAAGCGTCAGTACAGAGACAAAGTGGAATCTCAATTCAATGGCTCAGACACAAGAGGCATGTGGCAGGGTCTACAGTCAATCACGGACTACAAGAAGAAACCCAGCCCAGTCACGGACCAGGATGTCTTGCTCCCAGGCAGACTAAATAACTTTTTTGCCCGCTTTGAGGACAATACATTGCCACTGACACGGCCTGCAACGAAAACATGCGGTCTCTCCTTCACTGCAGCGGAGGTGAATAAGACATTTAAACGTGTTAACCCTCGCAAGGCTGCAGGCCCAGACGGCATCCCCAGCCGCGCCCTCAGAGCATGCGCAGACCAGCTGGCCGGTGTGTTTACGGACATATTCAATCAATCCCTATACCAGTCTGCTGTTCCCACATGCTTCAAGAGGGCCACCATTGTTCCTGTTCCCAAGAAAGCTAAGGTAACTGAGCTAAACGACTACCGCCCCGTAGCACTCACTTCCGTCATCATGAAGTGCTTTGAGAGACTAGTCAAGGACCATATCACCTCCACCCTACCTGACACCCTAGACCCACTCCAATTTGCTTACCGCCCAAATAGGTCCACAGACGATGCAATCTCAACCACACTGCACACTGCCCTAACCCACCTGGACAAGAGGAATACCTATGTGAGAATGCTGTTCATCGACTACAGCTCGGCATTCAACACCATAGTACCCTCCAAGCTCGTCATCAAGCTCGAGACCCTGGGTCTCGACCCCGCCCTGTGCAACTGGGTTCTGGACTTCCTGACGGGCCGTCCCCAGGTGGTGAGGGTAGGCAACAACATCTCCTCCCCGCTGATCCTCAACACGGGGCCCCACAAGGGTGCGTTCTGAGCCCTCTCCTGTACTCCCTGTTCACCCACGACTGCGTGGCCATGCACGCCTCCAACTCAATCATCAAGTTTGCGGACGACACAACAGTGGTAGGCTTGATTACCAACAACGACGAGACGGCCTACAGGGAGGAGGTGAGGGCCCTCGGAGTGTGGTGTCAGGAAAATAACCTCACACTCAACGTCAACAAAACTAAGGAGATGATTGTGGACTTCAGGAAACAGCAGAGGGAACACCCCCTATCCACATCGATGGATCAGTAGTGGAGAGGGTAGCAAGTTTTAAGTTCCTCGGCATACACATCACAGACAAACTGAATTGGTCCACTCACACTGACAGCGTCGTGAAGAAGGCGCAGCAGCGCCTCTTCAACCTCAGGAGGCTGAAGAAATTCGGCTTGTCACCAAAAGCACTCACAAACTTCTACAGATGCACAATCGAGAGCATCCTGGCGGGCTGTATCACCGCCTGGTACGGCAACTGCTCCGCCCTCAACCGTAAGGCTCTCCAGAGGGTAGTGAGGTCTGCACAACGCATCACCGGGGGCAAACTACCTGCCCTCCAGGACACCTACACCACCCGATGTTACAGGAAGGCCATAAAGATCATCAAGGACATCAACCACCCGAACCACTGCCTGTTCACCCCGCTATCATCCAGAAGGCGAGGTCAGTACAGGTGCATCAAAGCTGGGACCGAGAGACTGAAAAACAGCTTCTATCTCAAGGCCATCAGACTGTTAAACAGCCACCACTAACATTGAGTGGCTGCTGCCAACACACTGTCATTGACACTGACCCAACTCCAGCCACTTTAATAATGGGAAATGATGTAAATATATCACTAGCCACTTTAAACAATGCTACCTTATATAATGTTACTTACCCTACATTATTCATCTCATATGCATATGTATATACTGTACTCTAGATCATCGACTGCATTCTTATGTCACTAGCCACTTTAACTATGCCACTTTGTTTACTTTGTCTACATACTCATCTCATATGTATATACTGTACTCGATACCATCTACTGTATGCTGCTCTGTACCATCACTCATTCATATATCCTTATGTACATATTCCTTATCCCCTTACACTGTGTATAAGACAGTAGTTTTGGAATTGTTAGTTAGATTACTTGTTGGTTATCACTGCATTGTCGGAACTAGAAGCACAAGCATTTCGCTACACTCGCATTAACATCTGCTAACCATGTGTATGGGACAAATAAAATTTGATTTGATTTGATTTAGTACAGTAGGTCCTATAGGATCTGTTAGAGAGCTGTCTAGTACAGTAGATCCTATAGGATCTGTTAGAGGGCTGTCTAGTATCGTAGATCCTAGTACAGTAGATCATATAGGATCTGTTAGAGGGCTGTCTAGTACAGTAGATCATATAGGATCTGTTAGAGGGCTGTCTAGTACAGTAGATCCTAAAGGATCTGTTAAAGGGCTGTCTAGTACAGTAGATCATATAGGATCTGTTAGAGGGCTGTCTAGTACAGTAGATCATATAGGATCTGTTAGAGGGCTGTCTAGTACAGTAGATCATATAGGATCTGTTAAAGGGCTGTCTAGTACAGTAGGTTCTATAGGATCTGTTAGAGGGCTGTCTAATACAATAGATCCTAAAGGATCTGTTAGAGGGCTGTCTAGTACAATAGGTCCTATAGGATCTGTTAGAGAGCTGTCTAGTACAGTAGATCATATAGGATCTGTTAGAGGGCTGTCTAGTACAGTAGATCATATAGGATCTGTTAAAGGGCTGTCTAGTACAGTAGGTCCTATAGGATATGTTAGAGGGCTGTCTAGTACAGTAGGTCCTATAGGATATGTTAGAGAGCTATCTAGTACAGTAGGTCCTATAGGATCTGTTAGAGAGCTATCTAGTACAGTAGGTCCTATAGGATATGTTAGAGGGCTGTCTAGTACAGTAGGTCCTATAGGATCTGTTAAAGCGCTGTCTAGTACAGTAGGTCCTATAGGATCTGTTAGAGAGCTATCTAGTACAGTAGGTCCTATAGGATCTGTTAGAGAGCTATCTAGTACAGTAGGTCCTATAGGATATGTTAGAGGGCTGTCTAGTACAGTAGGTCCTATAGGATCTGTTAAAGGGCTGTCTAGTACAGTAGGTCCTATAGGATCTGTTAGAGAGCTGTCTAGTACAGTAGGTCCTATAGGATCTGTTAGAGAGCTGTCTAGTACAGTAGGTCATATAGGATCTGTTAGAGAGCTGTCTAGTACAGTAGATCATATAGGATCTGTTAAAGGGCTGTCTAGTACAGTAGGTTCTATATGATCTGTTAGGGAGCTGTCTAGTACAGTAGGTCATATAGGATCTGTTAGAGAGCTGTCTAGTACAGTAGATCATATAGGATCTGTTAAAGGGCTGTCTAGTACAGTAGGTTCTATATGATCTGTTAGAGAGCTATCTAGTACAGTAGGTCCTATAGGATATGTTAGAGAGCTGTCTAGTACAGTAGGTTCTATATGATCTGTTAGGGAGCTGTCTAGTACAGTAGGTCCTAGGCACGGTACATACGCTGGGTACTTATCTGGGCTGGGTACTTATCTGGAACAACAGTTAGTATATTTGTCTCTAACTGTGATTGTGTAATTGCTGCTGATCATGTCATGCAGGGCTCCCTTGAAAAAGAGACCTTGTTCTCAATGAGACTTCCTGTTAAAATAAAGGTTAAATAAACAACAGGCAGTGCAGCACTTACCAGGCAAGCCATGCATCAAGACAGCGGGGAGTTTGTGGATGAAGAGCATGAGAGGACTGTCAGCGATCGCTAGTAACCCATAGTAGACTACAGAGGCAGTGCAGGACAGACACATTGCTGCCTTGGCACCAAAAAGGTCTGCAAACCTACCAACAACAGAAAAATAACACTGATCTATATTGACACCTGCCAACATATGGCCACCAACACATAACAGCTGCAATCTTGTGTCTGGATTCAGGTCTGATAAGCCCTCTCTGTATGGTTCGTTGCCCCAAGTCGTTGAACCGTAACTCAATTAGATTTAAGTGACAGCACTTTAAAGCTCAATTTGCCAGCAGCAAATTGTGCGTCTTTGACCAGGGTTGGAGATTAAAGATACAGACTGTGGTTATGTAACAGATTATGTATTTCATTCAACAGAGTTTTGCTCACCTGCCAAATATCGGGCCTCCCAACAATTGGACGACACCAACCATGGTTTGCAAATAGCCAATCCATAGGGTGTCAAATCCCAGCTTCTTCGCCAAATACTGAATGGTGAGAGGTCAAACTTTAATACATATACATTTTATTATTATAATAATAATTCATCAGTGGTGACCTGTCATTCAGGACTGTTTTGAGCCCCACATTTCTTGCAAAATATAATAATAATAATAATAATTTTTAAAAATTGGGGGGACCTTGCCTGTTTTGCATGTTATTGTGACATTAATACGTGTAACATATCAGTTTGCAAACAATGTAAAAAAATATATATATATTATTGAGTTAATAAAGCCGCATACAAACATGGTCTCTTTTTTTGCTTTCTTGAGTAAGGCAGCTCCAAAATGCAGATGTTTCAGCCTAGCTCAGTGCTTTCTGTGGTGGTGGGGCAGCTAGCTCAGTGCTTTCTGTGGTGCTGGGGCAGCTAGCTCAGTGCTTTCTGTGGTGGTGCGGCAGCTAGCTCAGTGCTTTCTGTGGTGGTGGGGCAGCTAGCTCAGTGCTTTCTGTGGTGGTGCGGCAGCTAGCTCAGTGCTTTCTGTGGTGGTGGGGCAGCTAGCTCAGTGCTTTCTGTGGTGGTGCGGCAGCTAGCTCAGTGCTTTCTGTGGTGGTGGGGCAGCTAGCTCAGTGCTTTCTGTGGTGGTGGGGCAGCTAGCTCAGTGCTTTCTGTGGTGGTGGGGCAGCTAGCTCAGTGCTTTCTGTGGTGGTGGGGCAGCTAGCTCAGTGCTTTCTGTGGTGGTGGGGCAGCTAGCTCAGTGCTTTCTGTGGTGGTGGGGCGAGCCAGCGGAAAATACGGAGCGTTGAGCCGTGATTACCGCAAACTCAACAATGACTTGTTTGGAAGCAATCAGTGGCTAACTGCAAGCATTGCAAAGCAATCATTAGCCTGCTATTCAGTGGAGTGGCTGTGTGGTCTCAAGTCTAAGATTAAAGGTCTCTTTTCCTAGTTTAAAATGATTAACATTCAACATTGGCCATGCTGTCAATGAAGCATGATTTGTGCCACGCTCAAAACAACTGTTAACTAGGAACTGCAAAATCTGACTTCAGTGAGTTCAAGAAAACTGGGAACTGAGGATAAAAAAAGGGTATGACTGGGAAAATACGTTTTGAACTTTCATCCAACTCGGGAGTTGTAAATCCGGAACTCGGGACTCTTTCTAGAGCTACGACCTGAAGATCACTGACGTCATCATGATTCAAACTTTTTTTCTTGAGTTCCCAGTTGTCATGAAAGCACCATAAATCCAGAAAATGCCAGACTTTGATGACAAAATTTTCCCACGAAGGACCGCCGCGCCACCTTCCTGTTCAAGTGAGCACAGCACAACAAGGTGATTGCAAAAATGTCTTATATGCTGCTGCATAAATTATGTAAAATGCCAGGAAGATATGTATACTGTAGCTGTTAGTAGCCCATGTGCCTCACCCTAATAATTTGGTCTATTTTCACCTCTTAATTCCGCCTACTGTTCTGACTTGGTGGTGCACATGTAGCCTATAACCTGTTTTTGAGAAATGTAATCATCGAACATTGTAAGAGCTTTCATTGTCTGATTATGTGCCCCCTTTATTTATCCTACGGTTCTGACTTGGTGTACAGAGAGAACACTAAGAACGGCCCATGTTCTGAATTCTGTCATTGTACATTTCAAAAGTGCTGAACAAATAGTTATATTGACTACGTCCGTCCTAGCTCGCTCATTAATGTCTTCATCGAAATTACGGATTGCCTCTTATCCACTGGTCGTCCCCTTATGACATAGTTTGTACATCTCAATTGTCAGTAGAAACCACATTTGTTTAAGCCTGGCTTTTCCAGGGAGACATCAGCTATGTTTTTTTAAAGGCATTAAATGAGGCTGAATGAACTGTTTCGCTGCCAGACAAGGCTCCGCTGATAGCCAGGTGTAGCAGTGGTAAGGTGCTGGGACTCTGCTCTTGGGACAGCTTTATGTAAACCCTAACAGTTTGTGGGCATCGTTTGTCACCGTTATAGTGTAATTGATGTATTGTTTAGTGTTGTGTAGTGGCTTTGCTGGAATGCAACCTACATTCTTTCTTTTTTTGCCCCACCAAGATTTACATGCTAAAAAGGCCACTGTAATTAATTCATATTAGATTGTCATGGATATACTGCTTACAATGCGCATAGTCACAATCCTCTATCAAAAACGATGGTGCCCTCAAGAAGGCCCAGGTAAGGCCATTTTTCTATATATTTTTAGATGTTGGCCTATGTCAAATATGTCAACAATCCCAAGGCCATTTATAACTGTTCAAACCTACTAGCAAAATGGCAAATATGTACAATACATTTGAATAACAGCAAATGAATGCATAGCACACGTAGACAACTTTTGTAGCCATTCTGATATCGAAATATTGAAATAAACTGCATTGTTTTCTTTCTCATCTCAATCCATATAGGCTAATCATACAACAAAAACAACCACTTTTGTAACGTGGGTAATATAATAGACATTAAAGCACAAATACTTACAGGAGTGATGGAAAACTGTAAAAACATCCATGTGATATCCAGGACAGCTATGAGGTAAGTAACGTAAATTACTCTCTGCATCTTTGAGCCTGTATGTACATCGGTAACCGCGGTGGGTGACGCTGATTTATTAACTCGTGACATTCTTTACTGTAACGTTAAGCCTAAACCCAATTCGGTCCACCCTCTTGCATACAGTAGCCTCCTGGAAAACCTGGAACAAGGATAAATAAATGATGAAATAACAATCAACGGCATAAGACAATATAGTGCCGACACTGTGGCTGTCAAGTATTGAGATTAAATACACTTACCTTAGTTTATCTGAAGACGGAGTTCTTATAAATGCATAATACATCCGTGAAAAGTGTTACTACCGATGCAGATGTTGATTTCACACTATGAGCGCCCCACCGGAAAAGAAAGGTGACGCTCAAACTCCATCCTTCATTCAATAAAGCAATTCGTAATGATTAATTTTAGGCATGATTTCTCACGCATAATATTTCCCTATGTTCTTGTACTTTGATCTTTAGAGGATGTAGTATGTTTGCCGGCAGCACAAAAACGAAACTTCCTGTTTTCAGGCTTCAAAATAAAAGCTCTCATGAACTCATGCTGTTGTGCCCTTGAGCAAGGCACTTAACCTCTTAAATGCTCCAGGGGCGCTGACTCCGTGCTATTCCTCCAAACTCCGTGTGTTGCTAGCTAGTTAGCGGTGGTGCGCGCTAAATAGCTTTCCAATCGGTGACGTCACTTGCTCTGAGACCTTGAAGTAGTAGTTCCCCTTGCTCTGCAAGGGGCCGCGGCTTTTGTGGAGCGATGTGTAACGATGCTTCGTGTGTGACTGTTGTTGATGTGTGCAGAGGGTCCCCGGTTTGCGCCCGGGTAAAGTTTAGTTATACTGTTGTGTGTGTGTGTGTGTGTGTGTGTGTGTGTGTGTGTGTGTGTGTGTGTGTGTGTGTGTGTGTGTGTGTGTGTGTGAGTGAGAGGGGTTCAGGATATAGGATAATAGACCTTCCTATTCATGATGAACTCATTGTAGTTGAATTGATTGCCATATTGTTCAAATATATTCAATTCTTAATAAAAAAATCAAATCATTTTTTTCAGTTGGGGACCTCGCTCTTTATTTTTTAGTAATTTGTTAATTTTCCTCTAGTTTCAGTAGTGGACTTTTATTCTGACTTCTCAACCAGAAGTTCATTGGCGAAACACAGCTATCTCCACATGAGAGTCCTCCCACTTTACACAACCACAAGTGGCGTGACTACCAGATTTCAGTTTCCTATTAGGTCGTAGGCCTACATACGTAGGCTTATATGTGACAAGTGTTGAGTTGGTTAAAGTTCATCATTGTTGAGAATGACTATGTTCATATTCAATGACGACTCGTCATTCAGGACAGGTGGGGCAGAGCCTTACCTGTTTTGAGCCCCACATTTTTAGCAAAAAATATATATTGTTATTGTTATGTTATTTTGGCATTAATACGTGGCACATATCAGTTTGCAAACAATGTAAATATATATATATATATGTAAAATTTAGTTAATAAAGCCGCATACAAACAGTCTCTTTTTAGTTTTCTTGAGTAAGGCAGCTCCAAAATGCAGGTGTTTCTGCCTAGCTCAGTGCTTTCTGTAGTGGTGGGGCAAGCCAGCAGAAAATAGCTGGTGTTGCACCGTGATTGGCTCAGTGCTCTGTCACCCATGGGGACACTACGTCACCACCAAGTCTAAGGGTATAGCTCAGAAATTCAAGCCCCTTGGGTGCTGCCATAGAGTTACATTAGAAGTGCCCATCCAAGAAGCCTCAAGGTCATTGGCCACAGATAAAATGTCAAATGACATTATATCTACAGTAGCTTTGATTTGATTGATGTCAACATCATAATGTCAAAATCTTGGCTTGATGATGACATCATGAATCAAGTTGACAATCTACTGGCAAATCATTTTTAATCCTTGTCATATGAAGAGAAATAATGAAGAGAAATTATAGATAAAACATATCGGTGCTCATCGGCCATTGGACATAAACATTACACAGCAAGTTGGAAATCGCAAATTCAACAATGAGTTGTTTGGAAGGAATCAGTGGCTAACTGCAAGCATTGCAAAGCAATCATTAACCTGCTATTCAGTGGAGTGGCTGTGTGGTCCCAAGTCTAAGATTAAGAGTCTATTTTCCTAGTTTAACATTATTAACATTCAACATTAGCCATGCTGTCAATTAAGTATTATTTGTGCCATGCTCAAAACAACTGTTAACTCGGAACTGTAAAATCTGACTTTAGTGAGTTCAAGACAACTGGGACCTCGGGTAAACGAGCTACGACTGGGAAAATACGTTTCGAACTTTCATCCAACTCGGAGTTGTAAACCGGGAACTCGGGCCTCTTTCTAGAGCTACGACCAGAAGATCACTGATAATTTCTTGAGTTTCCAGTTGTTTTGAAAGCACCATAAATCCAGAGAATGCCAGACTTTGCTGACAAAGTTTGAAGACAAAATGTTCCCTCAGAGGACAGCCGTGCCACCTTTCTGTTCAAGTGCCAGGGAGATACAGTTGAAGTCGGAGGTTTACATACACTTAGGTTGGAGTCATTAAAACTTGTTTTTCAACCACCCCACAAATTTCTTATTCACAAACTATTGTTTTGGCAAGTCGGTTAGGACATCTACTGTGTGCATGACACAAGTCATTTTTCCAACAATTGTTTACAGATTATTTCACTTATAATTCACTGTATCACAATTCCAGTGGGTCAGAAGTTTACATACACTAAGTTGACTGTGCCTTTAAACAGCTTGGAAAATTCCAGAAAATGATGTCATGGCTTTAGAAGCTTCTGATAGGCTAATTGACATAATTTTAGTCAATTGGAGGTGTACCTGTGGATGTATTTCAAGGCCTACCTTCAAACTCAGTGCCTCTTTGCTTGACATCATGGGAAAATCAAAAGAAATCAGCCAAGACCTCAGAAAAAAAGATTGTAGACCTTCACAAGTCTGATTCATCCTTGGGAGCTATTTCCAAAACTTCCTGAAGGTACCATGTTCATCTGTACAAACAATAGTACTCAAGTATAAACACCATGGGACCACGCAGCTGTCATACCGCTCAGGAACGAGACGCGTTCTGTCTCCTTGAGATGAACGTACTTTGGTGCGAAAAGTGCAAATCAATCCCAGAACAGCAGCAAAGGACCTTGTGAAGATGCTGGAGGAAACAGCTACAAAAGTATCTATATCCACAGTAAAATGAGTCCTATATCGACATAGCCTGAAGGGCTGCTCAGCAAGGAAGAAGCCACTGCTCCAAAACCACCATAAAAAAGCCAGACTACGGTTTGCAACTGCACATGGGGACAAAGATTGTACTTTTTGGAGAAATGTCCTCTGGTCTGATGAAACAAATATAGAACTGTTTGGCCATAATGACCATCGTTATGATTGGAGGAAAAAGGGGCGGCTTGCAAGCTGAAGAACACCATCCCAACCGTGAAGATCAAGGGTGGCAATATCATATTGTGGGGGTGCTTTGCTGCAGGAGGGACTGGTGCACTTCACAAAATAGATGGCATCATGAGGTAGGAAAATTATGTGGATATATTGAAACAACATCTCAAGACATGAGTCAGGATGTTAAAGCTTGGTTGCAAATGGATCTTCCAAATGGACAATGACCCCAAGCATACTTCCAAAGTTGTGGCAAAATGGCTTAAGTACAACAAAGTCAAGTTAATGGAGTGGCCATCACAAAGCCCTGACCTCAATCCTATAGAACATTTGTGGACAGAACTGAGAAACCGTGTGCGAGCAAGGAGGCCTACAAACCTGATTCAGTTACACCAGCTCTGTCAGGGGGAATGGGCCAAAATTCACACAACTTATTGTGGGAAGCTTGTGGACGGCTACCCGAAACATTTGACCCAAGTTAAACAATTTAAAGACAATGCTACCAAATACAAATTGAGTGTATGTAAACTTCTGACCCACTGGGAATGTGATGAAAGAAATTCAAGCTGAAATAAATAATTCTCTCAACTATAATTCTGACATTTCACATTCATAAAATGAAGTGGTGATCCTAATTGACATAAGACAGGGAATTCTTACTAGGATTAAATGTCAGGAATTGTGAAAAACGGAGATAAAATGTATGTGGCTAAGGTGTATGTAACCTCCGACTTCAACTGTATGTATACTGTAGCTAAGAAAGTAATACTAAGTGTATTATTACACCTTTATATCCACAAGGAACACCGACTGAGACCAAGGTCTCTTTTACAGCTGGGCCCTGCTGTCACGCCCTGACCTTAAGAGAGCCTTTTTATTTCTATATTTGGTTAGGTCAGGGTGTGATTTGGGTGGGCATTCTACTTTGTCTATTTCTTTGTTGGCCCGGGTATGGTTCCCAATCAGAGGCAGCTGTCTATCGTTGTCTCTGATTGGGGATCATACTTAGGCAGCCATTTTCCCCACCTTAGTTTGTGGGATCTTGTTTGGGTACAGTTACTGTGTAGCCCGCAGAACGTTCATTTATCTTTTGTTGTTTTTTGGTGTTCATCCAAATAAAGAAAGATGTACGCTCACCACGCTGCGCCTTGGTCTCATTCCAACAACGTACGTAACACCTGTGTATACATGTTTACACATACAGTTTAGGTACAATGATTTAAAAAACATTTACAAGCAATACATAAATAAAAATGCTCCAATAAATGTTTTAAATGGGCATGGGGGACAAGAGTCTCAAGTTTAAGTTTAGTCTGCAGGCTATTCCATAGGCAATGAGCGTAACAGGAAAAGGCAGCCATACCCAACTCTGTGGAAATCGCATGGGCCTCAAGTGTAATCCATGCTTGAGACCTGGTTTTAGGAATTCTATTTCTAATATTGATGAGTGATGATAAATAAGAAGGTAGCTTATTCAGAAGTGCTTTATAGACAAACACGAGAGCATGTTGTTCTCGTCTCACAGACAGCGAAGTCCAACCCACATTATGATATAAAACACAGTGGTGAGTTCTGGAGCTAGCACCCGTAATAAACCTAAGTGCGCAGTGATAAGTAGCGTCCAGTGATTTAAGTGTTGATGCCCGTAGCATGCATGTAAATAATATCCCCATAAACTATAACAGACATAAAAGTAGCTTGCACAATTTGTCTTCTATTTGTAGAGGACAAGCATGTCCTGTTTCTATAGAGGAAGCCTAGCTTGATTTTTCACCGTTTACAAAGTTCATCAATGTGCATTTTAAAAGACAGTTCATCATTCAACCATATCCCTAAGTATTTATATGCAGAGACCTGATTAATTCGAGAACCATCTAAGCTCGTAAAGTGCAAGTGTATTTTCAACCAACTTTTTGAACCTATTAAAAATCATAAAATGTGTTTTCTTTGCATTTAAAACAAGTTTCAGCTGTTTAAAAGACCCTTGTAATATCTTAAAATGTGTCTCCAATAGTGTTAATGCTTGGTGAAAATTAAAAACCGACTTACTGTTCTCCACATCAGCTAAAGGCCAAGGGGCTGAAACAATAGACCGGTCAGAATCATGTTGGCTATTTTTTCTTTCAAAAAGAAAAACAGCAGAAATAAAATGCTTATTATAAAAACATCACAAATTTCAGTTCGGTCACTGATGATCCCAGATTCTGATGTAATTTGCTTCGGCAGGGATGTCAAGGAGTTTCCTGGTTTAAGTGAGTTGACAGTTTTCCAGAATTTAGCGGGATCCCCAGACTCTGTCAGAGAATCAAGAAAATACCTAGATTTAGCCTTTTTTATTCCTCCGGTCCATTTATTTCTCAATTGCCTAAAAAGCAGCCAATCAGCTGTTTCACCAGTTTTCCGCGCCAAGGCCCATGCTTGATTCTTTTGCAGAAAAAGGATTTTCAAATCACAGGAGAACCAAGGATTAGTTCGATTTTTTTACCCTAACTCAGCCATGAAGGTAAAAATTGATAAAAAGAAAGAGATCGCTAAAACTGGGTCCATTATTCAGTTTACAGATAAAAGCTCTGAGTAATAAAGGTCATGGATAAAGGCTTGCTCTGAGAAGTGTTTATAATTTATCTTTAGAATTATACGTGGGTCAGGGTTTTTTAGCCTAGTATCTCTGATACTTGCAATAGGGCAGTGGTCACTGATGTCATTTGCAAATAACCCACTAGCTATATATTTGTGAGGTGTATTTGTTAAGATAAGGTCTATTAATGTAGATTTTTGGGGGTCTTTTGGATTAGGACGGGTAGGTATAGTTATTAGTTGAGTAAGATTTAGTTTGTTACAAATATCTTTTAATTTAAACGATGCTGGCATCAGCCAGTCCAGATTGAGATCTCCGATAATCAATCATTCAGAGTTGACATAATTACACCTGAACTCAAACAATTTGCTTAGTGCAGATACCGGATCTGAGGGTGGGCGATAAACTCCCACTAGCATTAATAGTGCATTATGACCAAGGACCACATTTAGAACTAAGCACTCCCGCTAGCGTTAATAGTGCATTATGACCAAGGACCACATTTAGAACTAAGCACTCCCGCTAGCGTTAATAGTGCATTATGACCAAGGACCACATTTAGAACTAAGCATTCATACTGTTTCGGAACAGAAGTTGAAATGGACACAGTGACATCTAGGTTGCATTTAACATATATGGCAATACCTCCTCCTCTACCCACTCTGCCTGCTGTGTAGACATTATACCCAGCTAACAGAACATCTGAGTCTGGAACAGAGACACACAGCCAGGATTCAGATATAATCATTATGTCAGCATGTGATGTATGTTGTGTAGTAAGCTGTTAGTAGCCTATGTGCCTCACCCTAATAATTTGGTCTATTTTCACCTCTTAATTTCTCCTACTGTTCTGACTTGGTGGTGCACATGTAGCCTATAACCTGTTTTTTAGAACTGTAATCATTGAATATTGTAAGAGCTTTCATTGTCTGCTTATATGCTCCCTTTATTTATCCTACGATTCTGACTTGGTGTACAGAGAGAACACTGTAAGAATGGCCCATGTTCTGTACATTTCAAAAGTACTGAACAAATTGTTATATTGACTACGTCCATCCTAGCTCGCTCATTAATGTCTTTAATCGAAATTACAGATTGCCTCTTATCCGCTTGTCGTTCCTTTATGACATAGTTTGTACATCTCAATTGTCAGTAGAAATCACATTTGTTTAAGCAAGTCAGCCATATCAGCTATGTTTTTTTTAAAGGCAGTAAATGAGACTGAATGAACTGTTTCGCTGCCAGACAAGGCTCTGCTGATAGCCAGTTGTAGCAGTGGTAAGGTGTTGGGACTGCTGTTGGAACAGATTTATGTAGGCCCTAACAGTTTGTTGGCACCGTTATAGTGCAATTAATGTATTGTTTAGTGTTGTGTTGTGTAGTGTAGTGGCTTTGCAGGTATGCATCACATTTTTGTTTTTGCCACACCAAAATGTACATGCTAAAACCGCCACTGTTCGTATTGTAGGCTAAGTTGACGATATTGCTTCTTCCCAAACATGGTTACTCTGACAACCTAACAAATACCGCTCAGGATATACAACCTCAGTCAGTAAAGCTTTCTAAATGTATTCTGTCACAACAAAACATGCTCTGCTATAAAAGGGAACGTTGATTTACTTCTGTGAATTGTTACCGGGGTCCTGGGCCGGGTGTAAAGGCCTGCTGGTCTGTCAGGATGTGTGTGGGGACGAGCTAGACAGGGGATGGGAGTCACAAAACAATCTGAACTCATCCTGAGGAGCACAATGTCTCGCGGGTCTGTATACCCAAATCCATACCCACACATGCAGTCAGAGCCTTTTGGGGGGGCCTCACTAAATACCAACCATTTAAATCAGTTGATATATTGATACAGCAAAACATAACCTATTTTATCAGCTTTATTAGAATTAAGACATAAGGTTAACATATATACAACATGTTAGTTCCACACTCTCTTAATGACTTGAAGCCCACCTGGGAGCAGAGGTGTAAAGTACTTCAGTAACAATACTTTAAAGTACTACTTAAGTCGTTTTGGGGGGTATCTGTACTTTACTATTTATATTCTTGACAACTTTTACTTCACTGCATTACTAAAGAAAATATTTAACTTTCTACTCCATACATTTTCCCTGACAACCCAAAGTACTTGTTTCATTTTTAATGCTTAGCAGGACAGGACAATTGTGCAATTCACACACTTATCAAGATAACATCCCTACTGCCTTTGGTCTGGCGTACTTATATGGTCTGGCATCTCTTATAAATAATGTCTGAGTGTTGGAGTGTGCCCCTGGCTATCCGTACATTTTTTTTTTTTTTTAAAAGCATTAAACTGTTGCCGTCTGCTTTGCTTAATATAAGGAATATATCGACAGTCGGCTTCGCCTTGCTTACTGCTCAAACACACTCAAAACATTTGCCTTCGGCGACCTGTGCAGTCAGTTCTCCCTGTCACAAGAAGGGACATACTATTTTCACGCTCCTTCGATAAAGCTACGACCGGAAGTGATTATCGTAGCAGCTTATTAGACTATTTTCGCCAACCCTAACCACAGATATAACAATATTATACAGCTATGTGCCCTAACCGTTTTCCAAACATTAACCATAGTCTCAATAACCTGCTACGTTTATTCTAACATAATACTAAAAAGTTACTTCCGGTGTTTTTCGTCACAGGAAGCAGACTTCAGTTGCGGAAGTATAATGTATAGGTGATCGTTTCAGTACATGTTTTGATTTAGTAGTTTAGTGCAATGTCTAAACTGTACACCGATAAATTGACCCGACTCTACGAGCGGTATCGGGAGTACGTTACGAAGAACCCTGCAGCGACTGGACAACTGGAGAGCACCGTAAGAACGCTGTCGTACCTCATTTCAGGTGAGTTTAAAAGTGAGAGCCAGAGCGAGTGACTTGCTGCGTTCAGAAACATCTGGGAACTCGGAAAAATACGAGGTCAAATCATGACGTCAGTGATATTTTTGTCGGAAAGTCGGAGCTACAGAAAGAGGCCTGATTTCCCCGGTTTGGATGACCGTTCAAAAATGTTTTTCAAGTCGGAAGTATTTTTTTTTTCTTCCGAGGTCCCATTTGTTTTGAACGCACTGAAGTCGAAGTGGGAGATTTCTGAGTTCCCATCTGTTCTAAGCGCAGCATAAAGTGTATCCAAGTTGCCAAGCTAATTGCCTACACTACACCTCTTCCCAAAACATTGCCCATGCATCGCCTGAATGTGCCTCTCAACACTACAATCTCGTGTTTGATCATGAAAACAAAGGAATGTTATTCTCTAATTCAGCATATGAAAAACAGTCACAGCAAAGCATCTGATGCATGATTCAGAGTGCACACTTTAAATATAACTATTTGTCACTAACTATTTGTCACATAGTGTTGTCAGTAGTCCTGTGTAGAGTCTGGCATGGCCCATGGCAGGTGTAACTCTACCTTATGAAATGTAATTATTATCTGAAATATCTAGCCAAGTTCTTTGATTGGTTCTCTGTTGAAACAACATTACAACAGCTTGACATACCATCAGTCCTCAAGTGTTTTTGTGTCTGTTTCACAGGGCGTTTCACTGACTCCCATGAAATCTCTGAATTGGGTAGGTTAGCACCTCACTTTACCTCACAGTTAATGTTTTATTGACCGCAGTAGAACCATGAACCAGAAGCATTCAGGAACTTCAACTGTTGGATCAGTTTGTTGTTGTTGTGTGTGTTTTTGCAGTGTACTCTGCCTCCAACCTGCTGGTGCTGCTTAATGATGGCATTCTGCGTAAAGGGCTGTGTCGAACCCTACCCATGGTGAGGTCAATCACAGTAGTCTAACCCTACCCATGGTGAGGTCAATCACAATAGTCTAACCTTACCCATGGTGAGATCCACCTCCACCTGGTCAATCACAATAGTCTAACCTTACCCATGGTGAGGTCCACCTCCACCTGGTCAATCACAATAGTCTAAATATGTGCTGGGTTGTGTTCATTAGGCACAAAATGGAAGAAAACACTCTGAAACAGGGAAGTACTATTGGAACTGACTGTGCAATCCCTGACCGTGTGTGTGTGTGCGGTTGTTTGTTCAGTCTCTCTCTCAGCAGAGGCTTCTCACCTGGCTGTCAGTGGTGGAGTACATGGAGGTGTTCCTGGAGATGGGGGCCACCAAGCTGTGGGGGGAGGGAGGTCGCTGGCTGGTCATAGTGCTCATCCAGATCACTAAGTAAGGAATGAAGGAGCCCCTCGTGGAGCGATATCTAACCAACGCTTTAACTTCATCCCTTTTGATCGATCTACAACATGCTGTATAGTGCACTAAGTAAAACAAATATACAGTGATACATGGATTAGTAAAGACAATGAGATGCATGGATTAGTAAAGACAATGAGATACATGGATTAGTAAAGACAATGAGATATACAGTGATACATGGATTAGTAAAGACAATGAGATACATGGATTAGTAAAGACAATGAGATACATGGATTAGTAAAGACAATGAGATATGCAGTGATACATGGATTAGTAAAGACAATGAGATATGCAGGGATACGTGGATTAGTAAAGACAATGAGATATGCAGGGATACATGGATTAGTAAAGACAATGAGATATGCAGGGATACGTGGATTAGTAAAGACAATGAGATACATGGATTAGTAAAGACAATGAGATATGCAGTGATACATGGATTAGTAAAGACAATGAGATACATGGATTAGTAAAGACAGTGAGATATGCAGTGATACATGGATTAGTAAAGACAATGAGATATGCAGGGATACATGGATTAGTAAAGACAGTGAGATATGCAGTGATACATGGATTAGTAAAGACAATGAGATACATTGATTAGTAAAGACAATGAGATATGCAGTGATACATGGATTAGTAAAGACAATGAGACATGCAGTGATACATGGATTAGTAAAGACAATGAGATATGCAGGGACACATGGATTAGTAAAGACAATGAGATATGCAGTGATACATGGATTAGTAAAGACAATGAGATATGCAGTGATACATGGATTAGTAAAGACAATGAGATATGCAGTGATACATGGATTAGTAAAGACAATGAGATACATGGATTAGTAAAGACAATGAGATATGCAGAGATACATGGATTAGTAAAGACAATGAGATATGCAGTGATACATGAATTAGTAAAGACAATGAGATATGCAGTGATACATGGATTAGTAAAGACAATGAGATACATGGATTAGTAAAGACAATGAGATATGAAGTGATACATGGATTAGTAAAGACAATGAGATACATGGATTAGTAAAGACAATGAGATACATGGATTAGTAAAGACAATGAGATACATGGATTAGTAAAGACAATGAGATACATGGATTAGTAAAGACAATGAGATATGCAGGGATACATGGATTAGTAAAGACAATGAGATATGCAGTGATACATGGATTAGTAAAGACAATGAGATATGCAGTGATACATGGATTAGTAAAGACAATGAGATACATGGATTAGTAAAGACAATGAGATATGCAGGGATACGTGGATTAGTAAAGACAATGAGATATGCAGTGATACATGGATTAGTAAAGACAATGAGATATGCAGGGATACGTGGATTAGTAAAGACAATGATATATGCAGGGATACATGGATTAGTAAAGACAATGAGATATGCAGTGATACATGGATTAGTAAAGACAATGAGATATGCAGTGATACATGGATTAGTAAAGACAATGAGATACATGGATTAGTAAAGACAATGAGATATGCAGGGATACGTGGATTAGTAAAGACAATGAGATATGCAGTGATACATGGATTAGTAAAGACAATGAGATATGCAGGGATACGTGGATTAGTAAAGACAATGAGATATGCAGGGATACATGGATTAATAAAGACAATGAGATATGCAGTGATACATGGATTAGTAAAGACAATGAGATATGCAGTGATACATGGATTAGTAAAGACAATGAGATATGCAGTGATACATGGATTAGTAAAGACAATGAGATATGCAGGGATACGTGGATTAGTAAAGACAATGAGATATGCAGTGATACATGGATTAGTAAAGACAATGAGATATGCAGGGATACGTGGATTAGTAAAGACAATGAGATATGCAGTGATACATGGATTAGTAAAGACAATGAGATATGCAGGGATATGTGGATTAGTAAAGACAATGAGATATGCAGGGACACATGGATTAGTAAAGACAATGAGATATGCAGGGATACGTGGATTAGTAAAGACAATGAGACATGCAGTGATACATGGATTAGTAAAGACAATGAGATATGCAGGGATATGTGGATTAGTAAAGACAATGAGATATGTGGATTAGTAAAGACAATGAGACATGCAGTGATACATGGATTAGTAAAGACAATGAGATATGCAGGGATATGTGGATTAGTAAAGACAATGAGATATGCAGGGATATGTGGATTAGTAAAGACAATGAGACATGCAGTGATACATGGATTAGTAAAGACAATGAGATATGCAGGGATATGTGGATTAGTAAAGACAATGAGATATGCAGGGATATGTGGATTAGTAAAGACAATGAGATATGCAGTGATACATGGATTAGTAAAGACAATGAGATATGCAGGATATGGATTAGTAAAGACAATGAGATATGCAGGGATATGTGGATTAGTAAAGACAATGAGATATGCAGGGATATGTGGATTAGTAAAGACAATGAGATATGCAGTGATACATGGATTAGTAAAGACAATGAGATATGCAGTGATACATGGATTAGTAAAGACAATGAGATATGCAGGGATATGTGGATTAGTAAAGACAATGAGATATGCAGGGATATGTGGATTAGTAAAGACAATGAGACATGCAGTGATACATGGATTAGTAAAGACAATGAGATATGCAGGGATATGTGGATTAGTAAAGACAATGAGATATGCAGGGATATGTGGATTAGTAAAGACAATGAGATATGCAGGGATATGTGGATTAGTAAAGACAATGAGATATGCAGTGATACATGGATTAGTAAAGACAATGAGATATGCAGTGATACAAGGATTAGTAAAGACAATGAGATATGCAGGGATATGTGGATTAGTAAAGACAATGAGACATGCAGTGATACATGGATTAGTAAAGACAATGAGATATGCAGGGATATGTGGATTAGTAAAGACAATGAGATATGCAGGGATATGTGGATTAGTAAAGACAATGAGACATGCAGTGATACATGGATTAGTAAAGACAATGAGATATGCAGGGATATGTGGATTAGTAAAGACAATGAGACATGCAGTGATACATGGATTAGTAAAGACAATGAGATATGCAGGGATATGTGGATTAGTAAAGACAATGAGATATGCAGTGATACATGGATTAGTAAAGACAATGAGATATGCAGGGATACATGGATTAGTAAAGACAATGAGACATGCAGTGATACATGGATTAGTAAAGACAATGAGATATGCAGGGATACATGGATTAGTAAAGACAATGAGACATGCAGTGATACATGGATTAGTAAAGACAATGAGATATGCAGTGATACATGGATTAGTAAAGACAATGAGATATGCAGGGATATGTGGATTAGTAAAGACAATGAGATATGCAGGGATACATGGATTAGTAAAGACAATGAGATATGCAGTGATACATGGATTAGTAAAGACAATGAGATACATGGATTAGTAAAGACAATGAGATATGCAGGGATATGTGGATTAGTAAAGACAATGAGATATGCAGGGATATGTGGATTAGTAAAGACAATGAGATATGCAGGGATATGTGGATTAGTAAAGACAATGAGATATGCAGTGATACATGGATTAGTAAAGACAATGAGATATGCAGTGATACATGGATTAGTAAAGACAATGAGATATGCAGGGATATGTGGATTAGTAAAGACAATGAGATATGCAGGGATATGTGGATTAGTAAAGACAATGAGACATGCAGTGATACATGGATTAGTAAAGACAATGAGATATGCAGGGATATGTGGATTAGTAAAGACAATGAGATATGCAGTGATACATGGATTAGTAAAGACAATGAGATATGCAGTGATACATGGATTAGTAAAGACAATGAGATATGCAGTGATACATGGATTAGTAAAGACAATGAGATACATGGATTAGTAAAGACAATGAGATATGCAGTGATACATGGATTAGTAAAGACAATGAGATATGCAGTGATACATGGATTAGTAAAGACAATGAGACATGCAGGGATACATGGATTAGTAAAGACAATGAGATATGCAGTGATACATGGATTAGTAAAGACAATGAGATATGCAGTGATACATGGATTAGTAAAGACAATGAGATACATGGATTAGTAAAGACAAT
>NC_088422.1:96922898-97022786 GCF_034236695.1 Oncorhynchus nerka
GGGATAAAGAGGTATCCTCTGGTCTGTTCTCTTACCCCTGGTCTGTTCTCTTACCCCTGGTCTGTTCTCTTACCCCTGGTCTGTTCTCTTACCCCTGGTCTGTTCTCTTACCCCTGGTCTGTTCTCTCTCCCCTGGTCTGTTCTCTCTCCCCTGGTCTGTTCTCTCTCCCCTGGTCTGTTCTCTCTCCCCTGGTCTGTTCTCTCTCCCCTGGTCTGTTCTCTCCCCTGGTCTGTTCTCTCCCCTGGTCTGTTCTCTCTCCCCTGGTCTGTTCTCTCTCCCCTGGTCTGTTCTCTCTCCCCTGGTCTGTTCTCTCTCTCCCCTGGTCTGTTCTCTCTCCCCTGGTCTGTTCTCTTACCCCTGGTCTGTTCTCTCCCCCGGTCTGTTCTCTTAACCCTGGTCTGTTCTCTCTCTGGTCTGTTCTCTGGTCTGTTCTCTCTCCCCTGGTCTGTTCTCTTAACCCCCCGGTCTGTTCTCTTAACCCTGGTCTGTTCTCTCCCCGGTAACCCTCCCTGGTCTGTTCTCTTAACCCTGTCTGTTCTCTTAACCCTGGTCTGTTCTCTCTCCCCTGGTCTGTTCTCTCCCTGGTCTGTTCTCTCTCCCTGGTCTGTTCTCTTAACCCTGGTCTGTTCTCTCCCCTGGTCTGTTCTCTCTCTGGTCTGTTCTCTTAACCCCGGTCTGTTCTCTCTCCCCGTCTGTTCTCTTAACCCTGGTCTGTTCTCTTAACCCTGGTCTGTTCTCTCTCCCTGGTCTGTTCTCTTCTGTTCTTAACCCCGGTCTGTTCTCTCTCTGTTCCTTAACCCTGGTCTGTTCTCTCTCCCTGGTCTGTTCTCTTAACCCTGGTCTGTTCTCTCTCCCCTGGTCTGTTCTCTTAACCCTGGTCTGTTCTCTCCCCCTGGTCTGTTCTCTTAACCCTGGTCTGTTCTCTCTCCCCTGGTCTGTTCTCTTAACCCTGGTCTGTTCTCTCTCCCCTGGTCTGTTCTCTCTCCCCCGGTCTGTTCTCTCTCCCTGGTCTGTTCTCTTAACCCTGGTCTGTTCTCTCTCCCCTGGTCTGTTCTCTCCCCGGTAACCCTGGTCTGTTCTCTCCCCCCCGGTCTGTTCTCTCTCCCCTCTCTCTCCCCCGGTCTGTTCTCTCTCCCCCTGGTCTGTTCTCCCTGGTCTGTTCCCCCCTGGTCTGTTCTCTCTCCCCTCTCCCCCTGGTCTGTTCTCTTACCCTGGTCTGTTCTCTCTCCCCGGTCTGTTCTCTGGTCTCTCTCTCTCCCCGGTCTGTTCTCTCTCCCCCTCCCCCTGGTCTGTTCTCTCTAACCCTGGTCTGTTCTCTCTCCCTGGTCTGTTCTCTTAACCCTGGTCTGTTCTCTCCCCCTGGTCTGTTCTCTTAACCCTGGTCTGTTCTCTCCCCTGGTCTGTTCTCTCTCCCCTGGTCTGTTCTCTCCCTGGTCTGTTATCCCTGTTCTCTGGTCTGTTCTCTGTTCTCTCTCCCCGGTCTGTTCTCTCTCTCCCTGGTCTGTTCTCTCTCCCTGGTCTGTTCTCTCTCCCCCCTGGTCTGTTCTCTCCCTCCCCGGTCTGTTCTCTCTCCCTGGTCTGTTCTCTCTCCCCTGGTCTGTTCTCTCTCCCCCCTGGTCTGTTCTCTCTAACCCTGGTCTGTTCTCTCTCCCCTGGTCTGTTCTCTTCCCTCTGTTCTCTTCCCTGGTCCTCTGTTCTCTTAACCCCTGGTCTGTTCTCTCCCCCGGTCTGTTCTCTCTCCCCTGGTCTGTTCTCTCTCCCTGTTCTCTCCCCCGGTCTGTTCTCTCTCCCCTGGTCTGTTCTCTCTCCCCTGGGTCTGTTCTCTCTCTCCCCGGTCTGTTCTCTCTCCCCTGGTCTGTTCTCTCTCCCCTCCCCGGTCTGTTCTCTCTCCCCCGGTCTGGTCTGTTCTCTCTCCCCCCTGGTCTGTTCTCTCCCCTGGTCTGTTCTCTCTCCCCGGTCTGTTCTCTCTCCCCCGGTCTGTTCTCTCCCCCGGTCCCCTGGGTCTGTTCTCTCCCCCCCTGGTCTGTTCTCTCTCCCTGGGTCTGTTCTCTCTCCCCTGGTCTGTTCTCTCTCCCTGGTCTGTTCTCTCTCCCCCTGGTCTGTTCTCTCTCCCCTGGTCTGTTCTCTCTCCCCTGGTCTGTTCTCTTCCCCTGGTCTGTTCTCTCTCCCTGGTCTGTTCTGGTCTGTTCTCTTCCCCTGGTCTGTTCTCTCTCTCCCTGGTCTGTTCTCTTAACCCTGGTCTGTTCTCTCTCCCCGGTCTGGTCTGTTCTTCTCTGTTCTCCCCTGGTCTGTTCTCTCTAACCCTCCCCTGGTTCTGTTCCCCTGTTCCTGGTCTGTTCCCCCTGGTCTGTTCTCTCCCCCTGGTCTGTTCTCTTAACCCTGGTCTGTTCTCTTAACCCTGGTCTGTTCTCTCCCCTGGTCTGTTCTCTTAACCCCGGTCTGTTCTCTCTCTCCCGGTCTGTTCTCTCCCCTGGTCTGTTCTCTCTCCCCTGGTCTGTTCTCTCCCCTGGTCTGTTCTCTTAACCCTGGTCTGTTCTCTCCCAGGTCTGTTCTCTTGGTCTGTTCTCTCCACAGTTTGAGTGACACTAAATCTCTGAACCGGTCTGGGAGAGGGCGGTCTGTTCTTAACCCCGGTCTGTTCTCCCTGGTCTGTTCTCTCCCCCCCCTGTCTGGGTCTGTTCTCTCACCCCTGGTCTGCTTCTGTCTACCTGCCCTGGTCTGTTCTCTCACCCCTGGTCTGAATCACCCCTGGTCTGTTCTCTCACCCCTGGTCTGATTCTCTCTCCTTCTGTACTCCTGCCCGTCTGAATCAGATCTACAACAGATTCTCTGAGTGAGTAGAATCAGAACTACAACAGATTCTCTGAGTGAGTAGAATCAGATCTGAACCGGCAACAGATTCTCTGAGTGAGGAGGAGATCTACAACAGATTCTCTGAGTGTAGAATCAGAACTACAACAGATTCTCTGAGTGAGTAGAATCAGAACTAGAATCAGAACTACAACAGATTCTCTGAGTAGTAGAATCAGAACTACAACAGATTCTCTGAGTAAGTAGAATCAGAACTACAACAGATTCTCTGAGTAAGTAGAATCAGAACTACAACAGATTCTCTGAGTAAGTAGAATCAGAACTACAACAGATTCTCTGAGTAAGTAGAATCAGAACTACATTTACATTTTTACATTTAAGTCATTTAGCAGACGCTCTTATCCAGAGCGACTTACAAATTGGTGCGTTCACCTTATGACATCCAGTGGAACTGCCACTTTACAATAGTGCATCTAAATCTTTTAAGGGGGGTGAGAAGGATTACTTTATCCTATCCTAGGTATTCCTTAAAGAGGTGGGGTTTCAGGTGTCCCTGGAAGGTGGTGATTGACTCCGCTGTCCTGGCGTCGTGAGGGAGTTTGTTCCACCATTGGGGGGCCAGAGCAGCGAACAGTTTTGACTGGGCTGAGCGGGAACTGTACTTCCTCAGTGGTAGGGAGGCGAGCAGGCCAGAGGTGGATGAACGCATTTGGGTGTAGGGCCTGATCAGAGCCTGGAGGTACTGAGGTGCCGCTCCCCTCACAGCTCCGTAGGCAAGCACCATGGTCTTGTAGCGGATGCGAGCCTCAACTGGAAGCCAGTGGAGAGAGCGGAGGAGCGGGGTGACGTGAGAGAACTTGGGAAGGTTGAACACCAGACAGGCTGCGGCGTTCTGGATGAGCTGTAGGGGTTTAATGGCACAGGCAGGGGAGCCCAGCCAACAGCGAGTTGCAGTAATCCAGACGGGAGATGACAAGTGCCTGGATTAGACCTGCGCCGCTTCCTGTGTGAGGCAGGGTCGTACTCTGCGGATGTTGTAGAGCATGAACCTACAGGAACGGGCCACCGCCTTGATGTTATTTGAGAACGACAGGGTGTTGTCCAGGATCACGCCAAGGTTCTTAGCGCTCTGGGAGGAGGACACAATGGAGTTGTCAACCGTGATGGCGAGATCATGGAACGGGCAGTCCTTCCCGGGAGGAAGAGCAGCTCCGTCTTGCCGAGGTTCAGCTTGAGGTGATGATCCGTCATCCACACTGATATGTCTGCCAGACATGCAGAGATGCGATTCGCCACCTGGTCGTCAGAAGGGGGAAAGGAGAAGATTAATTGTGTGTCGTCTGCATAGCAATGATAGGAGAGACCATGAGGTTATGACAGAGCCAAGTGACTTGGTGTATAGCGAGAATAGGAGAGGGCCTAGAACAGAGCCCTGGGGGACACCAGTGGTGAGAGCACGTGGTGAGGAGACGGATTCTCGCCACGCCACCTGGTAGGAGCGACCTGTCAGGTAGGACGCAATCCAAGCGTGGGCCGCGCCGGAGATGCCCAACTCGGAGAGGGTGGAGAGGAGGATCTGATGGTTCACAGTATCGAAGGCAGCCGATAGGTCTAGAAGGATGAGAGCAGAGGAGAGAGAGTTAGCTTTAGCAGTGCGGAGCGCCTCCGTAATACAGAGAAGAGCAGTCTCAGTTGAATGACTAGTCTTGAAACCTGACTGATTTGGATCAAGAAGGTCATTCTGAGAGAGATAGCGGGAGAGCTGGCCAAGGACGGCACGTTCAAGAGTTTTGGAGAGAAAAGAAAGAAGGGGTACTGGTCTGTAGTTGTTGACATCGGAGGGATCGAGTGTAGGTTTTTTCAGAAGGGGTGCAACTCTCGCTCTATTGAAGACGGAAGGGACGTAGCCAGCGGTCAGGGATGAGTTGATGAGCGAGGTGAGGTAAGGGAGAAGGTCTCCGGAAATGGTCTGGAGAAGAGAGGAGGGGATAGGGTCAAGCGGGCAGGTTGTTGGGCGGCTGGCCGTCACAAGACGCGAGATTTCATCTGGAGAGATAGGGGAGAAAGAGGTCAGAGCACAGGGTAGGGCAGTGTGAGCAGAACCAGCGGTGTCGTTTGACTTAGCAAACGAGGATCGGATGTCGTCGACCTTCTTTTCAAAATGGTTGACGAAGTCATCTGCAGAGAGGGAGGAGGGGGGGAGGATTCAGGAGGGAGGAGAAGGTGGCAAAGAGCTTCCTAGGGTTAGAGGCAGATGCTTGGAATTTAGAGTGGTAGAAAGTGGCTTTAGCAGCAGAGACAGAAGAGGAAAATAGAGAGGAGGGAGTGAAAGGATGCCAGGTCCGCAGGGAGGCGAGTTTTCCTCCATTTCCGCTCGGCTGCCCGGAGCCCTGTTCTGTGAGCTCGCAATGAGTCGTCGAGCCACGGAGCGGGAGGGGAGGACCGAGCCGGCCTGGAGGATAGGGGACATAGAGAGTCAAAGGATGCAGAAAGGGAGGAGAGGAGGGTTGAGGAGGCAGAATCAGGAGATAGGTTGGAGAAGGTTTGAGCAGAGGGAAGAGATGATAGGATGGAAGAGGAGAGAGTAGCGGGGAGAGAGAGCGAAGGTTGGGACGGCGCGATACCATCCGAGTAGGGGCAGTGTGGGAAGTGTTGGATGAGAGCAAGCGGGAAAAGGATACAAGGTAGTGGTCGGAGACTTGGAGGAGTTGCAATGAGGTTAGTGGAAGAACAGCATCTAGTAAAGATGAGGTCGAGCGTATTGCCTGCCTTGTGAGTAGGGGGAAGGTGAGAGGGTGAGGTCAAAAGAGGAGAGGAGTGGAAAGAAGGAGGCAGAGAGGAATGAGTCAAAGGTAGACGTGGGGGAGGTTAAAGTCGCCCAGAACTGTGAGAGGTGAGCCGTCCTCAGGAAAGGAGCTTATCAAGGCATCAAGCTCATTGATGAACTCTCCGAGGGAACCTGGAGGGCGATAAATGATAAGGATGTTAAGCTTGAAAGGGCTGGTAACTGTGACAGCATGGAATTCAAAGGAGGCGATAGACAGATGGGTAAGGGGAGAAAGAGAGAATGACCACTTGGGAGAGATGAGGATCCCGGTGCCACCACCCCGCTGACCAGAAGCTCTCGGGTGTGCGAGAACACGTGGGCGGACGAAGAGAGAGCAGTAGGAGTAGCAGTGTTATCTGTGGTGATCCATGTTTCCGTCAGAGCCAAGAAGTCGAGGGACTGGAGGGAGGCATAGGCTGAGATGAACTCTGCCTTGTTGGCCGCAGATCGGCAGTTCCAGAGGCTACCGGAGACCTGAACTCCACGTGGGTCGTGCGCGCTGGGACCACCAGATTAGGGTGGTCGGCCACGCGGTGTGGAGCGTTTGTATGGTCTGTGCAGAGAGGAGAGAACAGGGATAGACAGACACATAGTTGACAGGCTACAGAAGAGGCTACGCTAATGCAAAGGAGATTGGAATGACAAGTGGCCTACACGTCTCGAATGTTCAGAAAGTTAAGCTTACGTAGCAAGAATCTTATTGACTAAAATGATTAAAATGATACAGTACTGCTGAAGTAGGCTAGCTGGCAGTGGCTGCGTTGTTGACTTTGTAGGCTAGCTGGCAGTGGCTGCATTGTTGACACTACACTAATCAAGTCATTCCGTTGGGTGTGATAGTTTCGACAGTGCTGCTATTCGGGGGCTAGCTGGCTAGCTAGCAGTGTTGATTACGTTACGTTGCGTTAAAAGAACGACAATAGCTGGCTAGCTAACCTAGAAAATCGCTCTAGACTACACAATTATCTTTGATACAAAGACGGCTATGTAGCTAGCTATGTAGCTAGCTACGATCAAACAAATCAAACCGTTGTACTGTAATGAAATTAAATGAAAATGTGATACTACATGTGGAGCGAAGCGGAATGCGACCGGGTTGTTGAGTGAGGAAGTTCAATTCGGTGGACGTTGGCTAGCTGTTGGCTAGCTAGCAGTGTCTCCTACGTTAAGGACGACAAATAGCTGGCTAGCTAACCTTGGTAAATTAAGATAATCACTCTAAGACTACACACTCTAAACTACACAATTATCTTGGATACGAAGACAGCAAAGACAACTATGTATCTAGCTAACACTACACTAATCAGGTCATTCAGTTGAGTGTAATAGTTTTTAGTGCTGCTATTCGATAGACGGTGGACGTTAGCTAGCTGGCTAGCTGCTGGGCAGATAGCAGTGTAGACTGCGTTAGGATGACGAAATACGATAATTACGCAATTATCTTTGATACAAAGACGGCTATGTAGCTAGCTAAGAAGAAATTGCTAAGATTAGACAAATCAAACCGTTGTACTATAGTGAAATGTAATGAAATGTAATGAAAAGTTATACAACCTGCGGCCGAAGTGCGAATGCGACCGCTCGCTCCAACCCGGAAGTACTACAACAGATTCTCTGAGTAAGTAGAATCAGAACTACAACAGATTCTCTGAGTAAGTAGAATCAGAACTACAACAGATTCTCTGAGTAAGTAGAATCAGAACTACAACAGATTCTCTGAGTGAGTAGAATCAGAACTACAACAGATTCTCTGAGTAAGTAGAATCAGAACTACAACAGATTCTCTAAGTAGAATCAGAACTACAACAGATTCTCTGAGTAAGTAGAATCAGAACTACAACAGATTCTGAGTAAGTAGAATCAGAACAGATTCTCTGAGTAAGTAGAATCAGAACTACAACAGAGTCTGAGTAAGTAGAATCAGAACAGATTCTCTGAGTAAGTAGAATCAGAACAGCTTCTCTGAATAAGTAGAATCAGAAGTACAACAGATTCTCTAAGTAGAATCAGAAGTACAACAGATTCTCTGAGTGAGTAGAATCAGAACTACAACAGATTCTCTGAGTGAGTAGAATCAGAACTACAACAGAGTCTCTGAGTAAGTAGAATCAGAACTACAACAGAGTCTCTGAGTAAGTAGAATCAGAACTACAACAGAGTCTCTGAGTAAGTAGAATCAGAACTACAACAGATTCTCTGAGTAAGTAGAATCAGAACAACAGATTCTCTGAGTAAGTAGAATCAGAACAACAGATTCTCTGAGTAAGTAGAATCAGAACTACAACAGAGTCTCTGAATAAGTAGAATCAGAAGTACAACAGAGTCTCTGAGTAAGTAGAATCAGAACAGATTCTCTGAGTAAGTAGAATCAGAACTACAACAGAGTCTCTGAATAAGTAGAATCAGAACTACAACAGATTCTATGAGTAAGTAGAATCAGAACAATAGATTCTCTGAGTAAGTAGAATCAGAACTACAACAGAGTCTCTGAATAAGTAGAATCAGAAGTACAACAGAGTCTCTGAGTAAGTAGAATCAGAACTACAACAGATTCTCTGAGTAAGTAGAATCAGAACTACAACAGATTCTCTGAATAAGTAGAATCAGAACTACAACAGATTCTCTGAGTGAGTAGAATCAGATCTACAACAGATTCTCTGAGTGAGTAGAATCAGAACTACAACAGATTCTCTGAGTGAGTAGAATCAGAACTACAACAGATTCTCTGAGTAAGTAGAATCAGAACTACAACAGATTCTCTGAATAAGTAGAATCAGAACTACAACAGATTCTCTGAGTAAGTAGAATCAGAACAACAGATTCTCTGAGTAAGTAGAATCAGAACAGATTCTCTGAGTAAGTAGAATCAGAACTACAACAGAGTCTCTGAATAAGTAGAATCAGAACTACAACAGAGTCTCTGAGTAAGTAGAATCAGAACTACAACAGATTCTCTGAATAAGTAGAATCAGAACAACAGATTCTCTGAGTAAGTAGAATCAGAACAGATTCTCTGAGTAAGTAGAATCAGAACTACAACAGTCTCTGAGTAAGTAGAATCAGAACTACAACAGATTCTCTGAGTAAGTAGAATCAGAACAACAGATTCTCTGAGTAAGTAGAATCAGAACTACAACAGTCTCTCTGAATAAGTAGAATCAGAACTACAACAGAGTCTCTGAGTAAGTAGAATCAGAACAACAGATTCTCTGAGTAAGTAGAATCAGAACAGATTCTCTGAGTAAGTAGAATCAGAACTACAACAGAGTCTCTGAGTAAGTAGAATCAGAACAACAGATTCTCTGAGTGAGTAGAATCAGAACAGATTCTCTGAGTAAGTAGAATCAGAACTACAACAGTCTCTGAGTAAGTAGAATCAGAACTACAACAGATTCTCTGAGTAAGTAGAATCAGAACTACAACAGATTCTCTGAGTAAGTAGAATCAGAACTACAACAGATTCTGAGTGAGTAGAATCAGAACTACAACAGAACTAAATGTATGCTGTTTTATAATTCTCGTAGATATATTTGATGTCTTACACATTTATGCATTGGATGGTTCTTTCATCAAGAATGTTCCCGCCTATAAATATCTGGGCTTATAGCCTACAAAACTCCCTACATCTCAACTGTCTGGTGCCTACAGGGCAGTTTAGGACTTTAATGTTGAAGAAATGTAATGAATTGTAACTGTTGGATTTAATCTAAATGATTGTACAGTATTTGTGGCGTTTGAAGCTGTAGTGTTGATTCTGTCATTTGTATTTGTTGTATTGTTGTCCTCGGGGCACCATTGTAAACTAGACTCTGGTCTTAATGGGTTCCCCTGAATAAAATACATTCTGAACAAGTCAAATCAAAACCAACAGATTCTGTCTAGAGAAATTCTTTACCATAATGACCATTGAAACATGGCATATTTTCTATCACGTGTGCTGCTTTTTAAACCTTTCCATTTTGTTTCACGTAGGACAAAGATCCTGTTCCTCCTCCGGTTTCTGGCAGACAATGTTCCCGGCGTCGGACTGGTTGCTCGTAAGTGTTGACTTTTTATAGAAACCAAGTCTCTGAACATGGGATGGGATGCATTTGTTCTGTTGTTTACCTTATTGTTGGTGGTCCACTGTCTGCTGACATGCACTGTGGCTTCCAAATTCTGCCAGTCAATGTATTCATTGTCCTGATTGGCTTAACCTTATCCTCCACTTGTCCTTCCAGGCCCTCTAATGGATTACCTACCTGTCTGGCAGAATATCTACTTCTATAACTGGGGCTGAGGGCAAGAGGTGGTTGAAGGTCTCCTGGCCAGCTGGATAGGGATCGACACTAAAGAGGGAGACTCAGTAAAATACAGAGCCAGAGACACACAGGGACTCAAGTCCCCCACAGACTCACTGGAAACCTGTGCTGGTTAATCTGCTGTATTTCAACTGGGGACCCTCAAATCAGATCCAACATGCTGTTCTGTTGCTAGGGCATGCCAGAGTACCTTACTGATCCTTCTGTTCTGTTGCTAGGGCATGCCAGAGTACCTTACTGATCCTTCTGTTCTGTTGCTAGGGCATGCCGAGTACCTTACGGATCCTTCTGTTCTGTTGCTAGGGCATGCCAGAGTACCTTACTGATCCTCTGTTGCTAGGGCATGCCAGAGTACCTTACTGATCCTTTCGTTCTGTTGCTAGGGCATGCCAGAGTACCTTACGGATCCTTCTGTTCTGTTGCTAGGGCATGCCAGAGTACCTTACGGATCCTTCCGTTCTGTTGCTAGGGCATGCCAGAGTACCTTACTGATCCTTTCGTTCTGTTGCTAGGGCATGCCAGAGTACCTTACTGTTCCTTTCGCTCTGTTGCTAGGGCATGCCAGAGTACCTTACGGATCCTTCCGTTCTGTTGCTAGGGCATGCCAGAGTACCTTACTGTTCCTTCCGTTCTGTTGCTAGGGCATGCCAGAGTACCTTACTGATCCTTTCGTTCTGTTGCTAGGGCATGCCAGAGTACCTTACGGATCCTTCTGTTCTGTTGCTAGGGCATGCCAGAGTACCTTACGGATCCTTCTGTTCTGTTGCTAGGGCATGCCAGAGTACCTTACGGATCCTTCTGTTCTGTTGCTAGGGCATGCCAGAGTACCTTACGGATCCTTCTGTTCTGTTGCTAGGTTATGCCACAGTACCTTACGGATCCTTCTGTTCTGTTGCTAGGTTATGCCACAGTACCTTACGGATCCTTCTGTTCTGTTGCTAGGGCATGCCAGAGTACCTTACGGATCCTTCTGTTCTGTTGCTAGGGCATGCCAGAGTACCTTACGGATCCTTCTGTTCTGTTGCTAGGGCATGCCAGAGTACCTTACGGATCCTTCTGTTCTGTTGCTAGGGCATGCCAGAGTACCTTACGGATCCTTCTGTTCTGTTGCTAGGGCATGCCAGAGTACCTTACGGATCCTTCTGTTCTGTTGCTAGGGCATGCCAGAGTACCTTACGGATCCTTCTGTTCTGTTGCTAGGGCATGCCAAAGTACCTTACGGATCCTTGCCTTTTTGCATTCCCACCTTGTTCTTTATTTTTATAATTTGAGTGATTTCCGTCATATCTTCCATCAGACTGATCTTGAACCAGTGATTATGATGAATTGATGCCGATTGTGTGATTTAGTTTTCTCCTTTTGTAAACTGTACATTACCCAGTGGTGTTATTGACCCGAGTGGTAAGAGATATCTTTGGCACCGCTGGGGATGATCACCATCTTGTCAGTCAGTTTTGCTGTCTGTCACTGGGAACAATCCAATGTCTCCAGTTAAACAACCCACTACAGCCAGCCCTGATGGGTTCTGTGCAGTTGGTCCTACAGCATTACAGCGAATGACTGAGGCTGGTTGACGTTCTCTCTATGGGGCTGTCCTAATATCTCCTTTCTCCCAAAGTGTTCACTCCTTCCCACAAATCTAGATTGGCATTTGGCATGGGCTCGTGGGAGTTTCCACCATATTTCGTATGCTAGTCACTTCCTTTCGACTCGTTAATTGGAGGAAGGAGAGAATTGGGCCCTTCTGTTTGTCAGATTGTTCATTTGTTTTTCTTCCCACTGTGCCAATGTATGTGACCATGATATGAAATCTAACATTTGTATATTAAATATGCTGTATTCTAAATTATTGATATTAACTACCTAATTGTGTTCCTAATAGATGTACTTTTTAAAAAACTAGGCAAGTCGGTTAAGAACAAATTCTTATTTACAATGACGGCCTAGGAACAGTGGGTTAACTGCCTTGTTCAGGGGCAGAACAGATTTTTACCTCGTCAGCTCGGGGATTAGATCCAGCAACCTTTCGGTTACTGGCCCAATGCTCCAACCACTAGACGACCTGCCATCCCATCTAATTGTTACTTAATTGGGGTTGAGAATTAAGAATCGATTTTTGTAGTTTATCCAGAGTACTTGAGAACAACCATCTGGAAATACATTGAAACCAGGTAGTTTTCCCTGTGAAAAAATAGTTGAAGATGATTTGGGGGAGTGGAATGTTGTGGCTCTGAGTGCCTTTCAAAAGTTCACTTACCAGAGGAAAAAGGAAAAGTCTAATTTACTTATTTGAAATTGTGCGAATGTTTTTTATTTATGAATCCTACAAATGTGTTCAATAAATGGTCAGAATAATAATCTGGTACCACCCAGTCATTGTGTTTATCTTAGGTAGGTTTTCATAACTACCATTCATTTGCTGTTATGTAATGTGCTACTACGGCTGCGTTTACACACACAGTACAAATCTGATTTGTTTTTGACCAATGAGATCAGCTCTGCAAAAGATAAGAATTGGGCAGCATTTGTAAACACAGCCCATGAACATAAGTCAGCAACCACAGTGATGGATTTCAATCTTTATTGACACAAATCTAACTCTTTTTGTAGCCTACAATAAATAACTTGTTTTGATGGGTCATTGGGATAGCCATTCTTCATCACTAGTGGGACATCCAGGGGGACAGACCAGGCCACACACTCAAACCCATCCCCATGGTGACAGCCATGGGTGAACACACTCAAACCCATCCCCATGGTGACAGTCATGGGTGAACACACTCAAGCCCATCCCCATGGTGACAGCCATGGGTGAACACACTCAAACCCATCCCCATGGTGACAGTCATGGGTGAACACACTCAAACCCATCCCCATGGTGACAGCCATGGGTGAACACACTCAAACCCATCCCCATGGTGACAGTCATGGGTGAACACACTCAAACCCATCCCCATGGTGACAGTCATGGGTGAACACACTCAAACCCATCCCCATGGTGACAGTCATGGGTGAACACACTCAAACCCATCCCCATGGTGACAGCCATGGGTGAACACACTCAAACCCATCCCCATGGTGACAATCATGGGTGAACACACTCAAACCCATCCCCATGGTGACAGTCATGGGTGAACACACTCAAACCCATCCCCATGGTGACAGTCATGGGTGAACACACTCAAACCCATCCCCATGGTGACAGTCATGGGTGAACACACTCAAACCCATCCCCATGGTGACAGTCATGGGTGAACACACTCAAACCCATCCCCATGGTGACAGTCATGGGTGAACACACTCAAACCCAAACTCAGTCCTGCCCTTGCACTACACAGCTGATAATAAAAACACTCGTCAAGCTTGGAATATTTTTTAATCAGCTGTGTAGCGTTAGGGCAAAAACCAAAACGGGGCCCCAGGATCAAGTTTGGGGCTTACCGTAAAAACACTGACCCCAACTAACACACGGCTGTTAGAGAAACAGGAGCTGCCTTTTGAGAATCCTTTGTCCATCAGTGGAGGCTGCTGAGAGGAGGACGGCTCATAATGGTCGGAGCGAATGGAATGGTATCAACCACCTGGAAACCATGGAAACCATGTGTTTCATGCCGCTCCAGTCATTACCACAAGCCTGTCCTCCCCGATTAAGGTGCCACCAACCTCCTGTGGTGTATATCAAACTAAGGGGACTGTCCACGAGGGAGTAACCTTCTCCAGTCCATTACTGCTGCGATGCAGCCCGGGAATGAGAGCCTCAACTCTGTAATGATCATCTCAGCAAGCACCAATAAAATAGACAGAAACCATGAAATGGAAAGGGACCTCCATACAAAACAGACAATTGTGTTAAATGACTTTGAACCAAGTGCATATCTAGAGCTATGGAAGGTGCTAGATCAACCCCCGCTACTACTGCCAATAGTGACATTCAAGGTCATCTTTTTTTGTAGTTGCAGAACAATTGTCAATCTATATATCAATATTCTGAGATACACAGCGCAACTGCAAAAGAGACAACCGGGAACACCAACCGTTGTTATAATGCAATTCCACCTTCCAGGCTCTGTGATACCAGACACCCTGTCTGTTCGTGATGAGATATCAGATAGAAATGTATTGTGTAGAACACACACACACACACGAGTCAGGAACAAGAGGTAATCACGTCACCTCTATATGTATTATATAGCATTTCTACCTGTGACATCCATTCATATATTTTCTTTGCCACATAAGACATTTGTGACCGGACCGTCTCAAATCGTACTGAGGTGGCCCTGTTCTTGACGTTACACCTCAGTGAATTTACCCCCTGGGTTCCATTTGACCAACAGTGGTAGGCTCCTCTTACCCGGTCTCTCATTTTCATAGGCAGGTCACCAGAAATAAACATCAAACGACGAGGGACCGAGTGACAGCCAGGCTCTGTCCAGTCACAGGTTTTACAACAATCTGATGAGCACGTCTTCCATTAGTCATTGCTCCTGCCATTCAACAAGACGGTACAGAATGAGGGATCAAACTCCCATTTAGAACAGAATGAGGGATCAAACTCCCATTTAGAACAGAATGAGGGATCAAACTCCCATTTAGAACAGAATGAGGGTTCAAACTCCCCTTTAGAACAGAATGAGGGTTCAAACTCCCATTTAGAACAGAATGAGGGTTCAAACTCCCATTTAGAACAGAATGAGGGATCAAACTCCCATTTAAGAACAGAATGAGGGATCAAACTCCCATTTAGAACAGAATGAGGGATCAAACTCCCATTTAGTACAGAATGAGGGATCAAACTCCCATTTAGAACAGAATGAGGGATCAAACTCCCATTTAGAACAGAATGAGGGATCAAACTCCCATTTAGAACAGAATGAGGGATCAAACTCCCATTTAGAACAGAATGAGGGATCAAACTCCCATTTAGTACAGAATGAGGGATCAAACTCCCATTTAGTACAGAATGAGGGATCAAACTCCCATTTAGAACAGAATGAGGGATCAAACTCCCATTTAGAACAGAATGAGGGATCAAACTCCCATTTAGAACAGAATGAGGGATCAAACTCCCATTTAGAACAGAATGAGGGATCAAACTCTCATTTGGAACAGAAACTCAATAGAAAAGAGCATTAGGCAGAAACACAGCTGAGTTGCATTCCCTCCCATGTCTAAGTAACTTATCTTAGGGTAGAAACAAAAGACCATGTGAACTCAGATCCAGGTCTTCATGTATTCTATACAAGTGTGTTTCTCAACATTAGAGGTTACTATGGCTTCCCAAAGTTTGTGTGGTGTGATTCTGTAAACCCAGTGACTGGACAAGCATGGACTGAAGGAGACAACCATCCACATTCTTACCAGCATCGACCATTCAGTCAAAGCACCCGATCATTCCTAAGAAACACACACACCGAACTCTTTCTATTGAAAAAGGCTGAAAGCCAACCTTTCTTCTGACCCGACTGAAAACCTTTCAGACCCTGGTGAAGAACTCATATTGCACTGCAAGATGGGCTAGGTCATTACGTTTCTAAAATATAACCCCCCCTCCGTTCCCCGTCCATCTCCTGACCTTGGTAGATTGCGTCACTCAGTCAGAGAGTGGAGGTGTTGTGTTTTGATTCATGCTGTGCTGTGTGGAGTTCAGTTAAAACATTCTTACAATGGAACTTTGTGTGATTAACTCGACTCCATTCAGACCAGAGAATGTCATCCGTTGTCACGGTAACTACAATGAAAACAGATAAATCAACCGTACTGGACAACTGCTTCCCTTTGATGATGTTAATGCTGAATGGTTAAACGGCTCCGTCTGTTAAAACAGCGAGAGACGGTTGAAAACACACGGTAAAAACAATGTCAAAAAGCATAGTTCAAACAGAGAGAGGATTGGTTATCATATCATTCTTAGAGAATACTTTATATCATTCATATTTGTTTGAAAGCAGAGACCAAAACAGTATAGAAAACAAGACTAGTTAGAACAGAAAAAACAAACACTTTACACCTCCCAGAGCTTTCTTCACTGAAAATAAAACTCTGTCTCACTCTAAAAGGTGGATGGACAGACACGGTGTAGGGTCTCCCTCCATTCATGCAATCTCTCTTCCCTTCTCTCACTACAGATACCAGTCAGTAGTGATGTGCTCTGTCCCCCCCCTCCACTCTCTGTCAGTATGACGTCATGGCTCCCTCTCCCCCTGCAGCTGGGTGTTGGTCGTCCTGGTCTCTTCAGTAGGCGCCATAGCGATCCTAACACAAACACAAGAAGCTGGGTCAGCACACTAAGATCCATCTAGTGATGTTTTCCTACCAATACTAGAGAACCAAACTGAAGAAAACTGACAAACAGGAAGAGATCACCTGGACTTGTTCAATACAAATGATCAATTTCCCTTTTCAGTTGTGTGTCCTACTAGACAGGACAATAGAGTTTCTCTGTATGTGTAATTGTATTGTGTTGAGGTGTCTCTGGTCCTGTAGAGTTTCTCTGTATGTGTAATTGTATTGTGTTGAGGTGTCTCTGGTCCTGTAGAGTTTCTCTGTATGTAATTATTGTATTGGTCCTGTAGTTTCTCTGTATGTGTGTCTGTCTCTGGTCCTGTAGAGTTTCTCTGTATGTGTAATTGTATTGTGTTGAGGTGTCTCTGGTCCTGTAGAGTTTCTCTGTATGTGTAATTGTATTGTGTTGTGGTTTCTCTGTATGTGTAATTGTATTGTGTTGAGGTGTCTCTGGTCCTGTAGAGTTTCTCTGTATGTGTAATTGTATTGTGTTGAGGTGTCTCTGGTCCTGTAGAGTTTCTCTGTATGTGTAATTGTATTGTGTTGAGGTGTCTCTGGTCCTGTAGAGTTTCTCTGTATGTGTAATTGTATTGTGTTGAGGTGTCTCTGGTCCTGTAGAGTTTCTCTGTATGTGTAATTGTATTGTGTTGAGAGTTTCTCTGTCTGAGGTGTCTGGTCCTGTAGAGTTTCTCTGTATGTGTAATTGTATTGTGTTGAGGTGTCTCTGGTCCTGTAGAGTTTCTCTGTATGTGTAATTGTATTGTGTTGAGGTGTCTCTGGTCCTGAGTTTCTCTGCAGAGTTTCTCTTCTCTGTATGTGTAATTAGTGTGTTGATGTCTCTGGTCCTGTAGAGTTTCTCTGTATGTGTAATTGTATTGTGTTGAGGTGTCTCTGGTCCTGTAGAGTTTCTCTGTATGTGTAATTGTATTGTGTTGAGGTGTCTCTGGTCCTGTAGAGTTTCTCTGTATGTGTAATTGTATTGTGTTGAGGTGTCTCTGGTCCTGTAGAGTTTCTCTGTATGTGTAATTGTATTGTGTTGTGGTGTCTCTGGTCCCGTAGAGTTTCTCTGCATGTGTAATTGTATTGTGTTGAGGTGTCTCTGGTCCTGTAGAGTTTCTCTGTATGTGTAATTGTATTGTGTTGTGGTTTCTCTGTATGTGTAATTGTATTGTGTTGAGGTGTCTCTGGTCCTGTAGAGTTTCTCTGTATGTGTAATCGTATTGTGTGGAGGTGTCTCTGGTCCTGTCACCTGTATGGTGTTCATGACGCCGTTGGCCAGCACGGCCATCTTGCCCGCCACAGTCTTCACCCCCTGTTTGAACTGAGCAATGTCTGGCCCCGTCGGCAGCACACTCTCATAACCTGCTGCTCCTACAGAGACAGAGATCAGACTGGTATGACAATTTTGTTATCAATGTTCATAAACTTCAATTAATCTACTCAGTCTGCAACCCAGAGTTTGTAAGATTCTGGTTGAATGAAACAGACAAGAGTCCCAACTTACAATAGTCAAAATGTTTATTCACGGGAACGTTCTCCAGTCCATTATACAAAAACATCCATTTTATACTCGCTCCTTACTTACTCACATACTTTAACACAAACAGTAGATATCCTATGCACATACATACACACAAACAGTAGATATCCTACGCACATACATACACACACACAGTAGGTGAGTTTTATCCTTCTCCATAGTTCTCACCACTGTGTATCACTACCCAGCCGACAGTTCCATTCCCCCCAGATTAGGGAGACCTTGAGAAGTACTCCCTGTCCTCATAAGTTTCTCAGAGTTCTAGCCAGGTCGGTTCAAACACAGTGTAATTGTTCTTCGGTATTTTCCTAGGCGCACACATACACACACACACACACACATTTCTCTCCCTCCCAGTCCAACCTAGTTGAACTTATGTTTAATAGTTTAATTATTCCTTATCCATGCTACATAAACTATAATCCCAAATGGTTAAGTTTCAGGGTAGAAATATTTAATCATTATCTATAAACATATAAATGATTTTATCACAAACAAATAGAGAGATCACACACACAACATTAACCCTTACCTGTGTCACGGTCACTCCCGTCCCCAAACAGGTCAGCAGAGCTGATGGACGTGTTGCCAGACAGGCCCTCCAGACGTGTCTTGGCCTCATACTGGGGAATGACAGAACACCATCTCATTAGACTAGACAACACCATCGCATTCGCTTGACTAGTCAACACCAACGACACAATCTCATTAGTTTTGGGCTGATCCCATTTAGACTGGTCGATTGTTTGGTCAATATGCTGCTGGTCGACAAATATTTATTTAGTTGAGCAGTCAGTCGCAATATTATATATATTTTTTAATTGTACACCTGATTGGTGCCTGTCTGATTGGACTGATCCATTGTGGAGGCCGTGGGGGATGGAACAGTCCATCACTAAGACATGTCTGATTGGACTGATCCATTGTGGAGGCCGTGGGGGATGGAACAGTCCATCACTAAGACATGTCTGATTGGACTGATCCATTGTGGAGGCCGTGGGGGATGGAACAGTCCATCACTAAGACATGTCTGATTGGACTGATCCATTGTGGAGGCCGTGGGGGATGGAACAGTCCATCACTAAGACATGTCTGATTGGACTGATCCATTGTGGAGAGGCCGTGGGGGATGGAACAGTCCATCACTAAGACATGTGCAACTGAAATTCTATATGGTTACATTACATAAGAACAATGGTGCAACACTAATAAAAATATTATTTTATAACAAATGCGCTTGGATAGCAGTCGCTGTCCGCGGTTCTGAAACATCAGTGCGCTGTTGAATTGGTGCCTTTTCCTGGACCATGTTGCTATGTGGATAATAGCGGAGTTAACCAGCATATTGGTGTTGAGAACAATGTGGCGGAGACAGCAGTGGAGTGAGGAGACGAGGAAACAGCCCAGTGGAGTGAGGAGACGAGGAAACAGCCCTTGCCTAAATTGTCTAGTCACAAAATGCCGGATACACCAATTTCACAAATTAGGCAATAAAAAATATTTAAAAATCTTTGCTATGCTTTAACAAAGGATTTAGAATGTGTTTCATTAGATGAGCCTCTGGTATTACACTGGACAAAAAAAGGCCCCAGAAATGTTTCATACGCAACCTTACTTCTCTCAAATTTTGTGCAAAAATTTGTTTACATCCCTGTTAGTGAGCATTTCTCCTTCGCCAAGATAATCCATCCACCTGACAGGTGTGGCATATCAAGAAGCTGATTTAACAGCATGATTCATTACACAGGTGCACCTTGTGCTAGGGACAATAAAAAGGCCACTCTAAAATGTGCAGTTTTGTCACTCAACACAATGCCACAGATGTCTCAAGATGAGGGAGCGTGCAATTGGCATACTAGTTGCAGGAAAGTCCACCAGAGCTGTTGCCAGATAATTTAATGTTAATTTCTCTACCATAAGCCACCTCCAACATCGTTTTAGAGAATTTGTCAGTACGTCCATCCTGCCTCACAACTACAGACCGCGTGTTTGGCGTCTTGTGGGCGAGCGGTTTACTGATGTTCTCAACGTTGACAGAGTACCCCACACGTAGTGGGGGGGTGGTATGGGGGGGGTGGGGTGGTATGGGCAGGCATAAGCTACGGACAACGAACACAATTGCATTTTATCAATGACAATTTGACTGCACAGAGACACCGTGATGAGACCCAGCATATTGGTGTTGTGCCATTCATCCACCGCCATCACCTCGGCCCCATGTCGCAAGGATCTGTACACAATTCCTGGAAGCTGAAAATTTCCCACTTATTCCATGTTGCCCATTGAGCATGTTTGGGATGCTATGGATCGACGTGTACGACAGCGTGTTCCAGTTTCCAGCCAATATCCAGCAACTTTGACAACCGTTGAAGAGAAGTGGGACAATATCCCACAGGCCACAATCAACAGCCTGATAAACTCTATGTGAAGGTGAGGTGTCACGCTGCATGAGGCAAATGGTGGTCACACCAGATACTGACTGGTTTCCTGATCCACTCCCCTACATTTAAAAAAAAGTATATTTTGGTAGAAAGAACAGAATACTCTCGGTCGACCAATATTTTAATTTATTTTACGGGGACAGCCCTACATTAGCTAGACTAGTCAACACCAACAACACCATCTCATTAGACTAGTCAACACCTGTTCAGGAGTCTTATGGCTTGGGGGTAAAAACTGTTGAGAAGCCTTTTTGTCCTAGACTTGGCACTCCGGTACCGCTTGCCATGCGGAGGTAGAGAGAACAGTCTATGACTGGGGTGGCTGATGTACTGGGCCGTAAGCACTACCCTCAAGTGCCTTGCAGGAGGACAAGCAAATGCTGTACCAGGCAGTGATGCAACCGGTCAGATGTTGCAGCTGTGGAACCTTTTGAGGATCTCATGACCCATGCCAAATCTTTTTAGTTTCCTGAGGGGGAATAGGCTTTGTCGTGCCCTCTTCACGACTGTCTTGGTGTGTTTGGACCATTCTAGTTTGTTGTTGATGTGGACACCAAGGAATTTGAAGCTTTCAACCTGCTCCACTACAGCCCCGTCGATGAGAATGGGGAAGTGCTAGGTGCTCCTTTTCCTGTAGTCCACAATCATTTCCTTGGTCTTGGTTACGTTGAGGGATAGGTTGTTATTCTGGCACCATCCGACCAGGTCTCTGACCTCCTCCCTATAGTCTGTCTCGTCGTTGTCGGTGAACAGGCCTACCACTGTTGTGTCGTCTGCAAACTTAATGATGGTGTTGGAGTCGTGCCTGGCCATGCAGTCGTGGATGAACAGGGAGTACAGGAGGGGACTGAGCACGCACCTCTGGGGAGCTCCAGTGTTGAGGATCAGCGTGGCAGATGTGTTGCTACCTACCCTCACCACCTGGGGGCAGCCCGTCAGGAAGTCCAGGATCCAGTTACAAATGGAGGTGTTTAGTCCCAGGTTCCTTAACTTAATAATGAGCTTTGAGGGTACTATGGTGTTGAACGCTGAGCTGTAGTCAATGAATAGCATTCTCACATAGGTGTTCCTTTTGTCCAGGTGGGAAAGGGCAGTGTGGAGTGCAATGGAGATTGCATCATCTGTGGATCTGTTTGGGCGGTATGCAAATTACTACTTGGCGTCATGAGACGCCTTTTTCTGCTCTTCCGAATAAAACCCCCACCGTGAGAATTTCTCAACGTTCTCAATGTTTCTCTCAATTACGAGAGGACAAAGGTTGCAGACCAGCTCACCTCGATAACGAGAGGGCCAAGGTTTGAGACCAGACTGCTGAATCTTTTAACCATACCATGTTGTTAAACTCTTAGACTATCGATACCGACAGAATAAGATCAAGTCTTTGATATTAATTACTAGTCTGCAGCTAGGAATTCGGTATCATTGAACGCGAATTCCGACAACCGCTGAAACATCTATTCTACAAAGACATGAATGAATGTCACTCTGAACTATCTATTCTAAGCACGATAGAGAGAGAGCGGACAGACTCACAACAGAAACAAACTTTTCAACAGAGATCCCGACGACACACTGAGCGTAAATATATATATTGATTGCAATTATTCCCGAATGAGTGAGCGTTCATGTGCAAAGGATTAGCATTTCAATTGTTATAATTATCAACTTTGTTGTGTCTTCTCAGTCGACCCCCACTTCCCTTTTGTACACCAAGCCGAGATACCGGTTTATCCCACTAGGGAAACTCCACTATCATTTCCTTGTAACTATCTACTGTTTGTTTATGCATTTCGGTGAATTACTTAGTTAGTAAATAAATGATTTTAAGACAATTGATGTATGGATGACTCATAGTGAAGTCTGGGTTCGTGCAGATAACCAACAATTTGGAATGAGACTAACGTGAGGTAAAGAAGAATTCATTAATCAGAAGACTATTGATCAGATATGAAAATATCTGAAAAGTTATATTAGGAAAATTATAACTTTGTAATCTGAATATTTTCCATGGTGCCACAACTTCCTAGTTAATTACAGTTACATGACTAATCAGTTTAATCACGTAATAATAATTAGAGAGTTATTTGATAAATAAGGACTTCAGTTATAATAATGCCAAAGTCAACAACACCATTTCATATTAAAAGTAGAAATAGAATGAAACAAACAGGCATTCGATCAAGTGCACAAGGCTACATGTGTGCAAAACTAACATTCACTGAGTAAAAAAAATGTAATAATTCCCCCTCATTCACACACAAGTGTTACTGTCAAGTTCAACACAACTAAGCCATATCTGTGGGCTACACATTACTGCATTGTACACTATCTGCCTGTGGATATCTGTTCTACAATGTTCCAGCAGAGCAGGAGACCCTTTGTTGGCATAATTGATCTCTTTCAGGCAGAGAGAACACCTGGCCTACCCCTTTATATCAACTGTATTGAAAAGTGAGAAGGGGGGGGTGGTGGTGTTCCTTTCACCTCTATAATGGCATCCAGCTTAAGCCAGGCCCAGCTCCAGCTACACTTGATCCCCGAATACACTTGTTTAACAAGCAACGCCTCATTTTCACCTAATTCTCTCATTCTGAAAATGAACCACATATTGTAGAGGGAAAACATTAGCAGTTAGTTCGTTAGCTAGTTAACTAATCAACATTTCACACAGATTGCCAGAGTCCAGTAAGCAACTAAAGTGTTATAACTTGAGGAACGGCACAACTTCCGGTGAAACTGGAGGGCGCGCAATTCAAATAAATAATCATAAAAATGATGGATATTAAACATTTCGGTACATACAAATGTCTTCTATCGGTTGAGAGTTTAAATTCTTGTTAAACTAACTGCACTGTCCGATTTACAGTAGGCTTTACAGCGAACGTATGCCATGTGATTGTTTGAGGACGGCGCCCCACATCAAAATATTTTACACCGGCACAGGTTTCATAAATAGCGATTAAATATTCACTTACTTTTTGAAAATTTTCCTCTGATTTGTCATCCAAAGGGTCCCAGCTATAACATGCGGTGTAGTTTTTTTTTGATAAAATCCTTCTTTATATCCCAAAAGGTCTGTTTAGTTGGCGCCATCGATTTGAGTAATCCACTCGTTCAACATGCCAAGATAGGAATCTGAAAATCTACCCCTAAACTTTGTTTCAACAAGTCAAAATATGTTTTTATTTGATCCTCAGATTCCCTAAAATGTAATTAAACTATAATATTTCATACAGAAAGAAGTATGTTCAATAGGAAAACGATATTTGCAAGTGCGTGTCCCTTTCATTGCGCGCGCATACACAAATTTCCAAGTCTGTGTCCCTGTAGTAAAACTCATTATTCTTACTCGTTTTGGAAGAAACAAGCCTGAAACCTTGAACAAAGACGACCGACACCCAGTGGAAGCCACAGGAATTGCAATATGGGAGCTGGAATTGAGTATGCCCCTATACTTTCCATTGTAACAGCACGGGCTCTTAAAAAAAAAAAAATCTGGTTGGTTTATCTTTGGATTTTCTCCTACCATGTCTATTGTGTTATAGTCTCATACATTATTTTAACAATTATACAAACTTCAAAGTATTTTCTTTCCAATGGTACCAATTATATGCATATCCTGGCTTTCAGGGCCTGAGTAACAGGCAGTTTACTTTGGGCACGTCAGTCAGGCGGGAATTGAGAAAAAAGGACCCTAGCCTGAAGAAGTACTATAGCGAATTGGTTAGGTTACTAATGTTAGCTCATCTGATGTAACGTCAGCTAGCTAACATTAGCTGTCTGGCTTTAATAGCTAGCTAATTTTCATAAACTCAATTATTTGATCAATTAAGTTGGATAATGTTGCTCAACATTTCTCTGGCTGGCTAGCTAACGGAGAATTCAATCCAGCTAGAAAGATAACGTTACTTAGCAACGCTAACAATACTTTCCCACCACATTTTCTCCCTCACCTCAAAATATCCAAATGCCAGTTGTTTTTCAGTTACAGCTCATGAGGCGCTCATGATGTAAGTACCAAATTGGTTGTCTCTTGTCTCTTCATTGTTATGTGAACGATTGGCTGAGTCTTGGATACAGTTAGTATTGCTCCAAAAGCGCATCACTCGTTCACTTACAGCCAGTAGTGTGATCCAAAGCCAAGACACCCCCCACACCCAAACTTCTCTCATCGGATCTACACGAATCACATAAGTCACCTATTTTCGATTCAAAACGGCAAATTTTGCCGAAAGGTGACTAGTTTGCATCCCTGCATACTAGACTAGTCAACATCATACTAGTCAACACAATATTAGACAACACCATACTAGACCAGAGCAGCAGTTGTCTTATTAAATGCGGCCTGCCTGGCTCTAGAAGTTTCCATTCAGTTGACAGGTGGCTTGGTATTTGTTGGTAATACAGAGGTGTAACTTTACCTCGGCATAGCTCTCGCGGCCAAAGAACATGTCGGAAGAGATGGCCTTGGCGTTGGAAAACTTCTGCCGGGCCTCGCTCGACTCGGACACAGGCGCCGCCGCCTCCGCCTTACGCCGACTGGGCCGTTCTCCGATAGGCTGGATGCTGGAGATTGTCACCTCCTCTTTAGGCTCCTCATTCTCCAGGGCCCAGGAGGAGGTGAAGGAGGCCACTCCCCCATCAGAGTCCCACCGCGAGCCGAAGCCGTCGCCCGCCGTAAACGGGTTGTCCTTGTACCTGTCCCAACAAAACACACACAGAGGCAGGGATAGATCCAATGTTGTTGGTCAGGTAGGGATAGATCCAATGTTGTTGGTCAGGTAGGGATACACAAGGACACATTCATAATGGATTAGATCTGAGGAAACAGAGGTAGATGAAGGGATACATTACACAGACCCAAGGTTCTACCCCTAACCCACAGACCCAAGGCTCTACACCCCTAACCCATAGACCCAAGACTCTTAGATAATTATGAAAGGATTGGATGGGTGTCTTAGCAAGATGAAGACAGGTATATCAAGCCTATCTGAAGGCAAGTTGGATCCATTACCATATTGTTAATACCAATCCAATCCTTTCAGCTGTATACAACAACCCCAGTGCCTGGGAGATAGCTAGCTTGGGGTTGGAAGTCCATTTGGAATTGGACAGAAACCCATTTTTCTACTCCCTAGGAGAAGACATTCCGATCTGTTTGGGGTGTGACGTACTTAGGGGGTCCGGAGGAGAAGCCCGGTTCATCCAACATGTCCAGTTTGGAGCGAGGCGAGGACTTGGCCCCCAAGGGCGTCTCCTGCTCAATCACCTGCATCTCTGACATCACTGAGTGAGATATGGTGCTGGAATACGCAGAATACACACACACTTAAGTCATGTCCGCACACAATAATGTACTGCAACACAATCTACACACACACACAGACACCGTAAACACATAAACACCACTGAAGTTAAAGCCACACTCTGTAACATGGCATCCCATCAAAGAGTGGGACACCAACCAAAAGCTTAAATAATTAGAGGGATACTTCGGGATTTTTGGCAATTAGGACCTTTATCTACTTCCCCAGAGTCGTCAGATCAACTCCTTTATCTACTTCCCCAGAGTCGTCAGATCAACTCCTTTATCTACTTCCCCAGAGTCGTCAGATCAACTCCTTTATCTACTTCCCCAGAGTCGTCAGATCAACTCCTTTATCTACTTCCCCAGAGTCGTCAGATCAACTCCTTGATCTACTTCCCCAGAGTCGTCAGATCAACTCCTTTATCTACTTCCCCAGAGTCAGATCAACTCCTTGATACCATTTTTATGTCTCTGCGTGCAGATACCCATACACTTCCAGTCATTGCGCTAACGCTAGTTAGCATTGGCTCACAAAACTCTCTCTAACTTCCTTCAAACTTGACACGGACTATAAAAATGGTGTCCACGAGTCCATCTGACTCTGGGGAAGTAGATAAAAGGGCCTCATTGCCAAAATCCCAAAGTATCGTTTAAGCAGGAATGCTATTGCCTACAGTAGCACATGCAAACAGGCAGCACTCATTTGCTATTTGTAGTGCTCAAGGAACGCTTATTCCATGAGAGAAACATTACTGTTCTTTGAAAACATGGTTTGAACACTGATAACTTGATTACCTGCGGTTGCCGAAGCCCATGCCCAGTCTCTCAGCCTGCTCTCTCTTCTTACCCTCCATGTTCTGCATCTTCTTGTTGTCCATCTTCCTGTCAATCTCCAGCTCCTTGTAGGCCAGGCGCATGGAGGCCACACTGCAAAAAGAGACACATTTGTCAATTGTTCTACATTCATTTGCAACAATTTTGGAATTTTAGGAAATTCTCCTCCCGACCATGTTGTTCTACTCGTAAAATGATGACCAACATTACCCTCTGTGTGTAAAATGTATTAAGACAATAATTATATATTTTTTCTCCACGGTTATGGTCCATAATTGTCGGTTACACGATAATACGATTATTGTTGTCCTAAAGGATCCCTTCCATTCACTTTCTGTATGCAGAAGTAGGCTGCATTATTTGCAGCATGATTTATCCAACCTCTGAACAGTCTGGCCATGAGAAGACAGCAAATATTAATTTAGTGTAAACACTAAAACAGCAGGAAGAGCAGAATCTGGTGCGGAGGTGTTTCCATGCTCTCTGACTGTCAAACTGTGTGGTTCACTCACATGGACTCCTCTGCCTGTTTCTTAGCATCAGCTGCTTGCTCCTCTCTCTGCTTCTCGGCTACCTGGGCCTGTTTCTCCACCTCCGAGAAGCTCTTACTGCTCACCTTCTGGGCCCCCAGGCCCTTCTTAGCACCCAGCTGGAGGGAGAGAGGAGCAGAGGAGATGGTTACACACAGCTGTGGACAGATAAAGGACATTACTGCCCCCCAGTGGACAAGTGGTAGAATTACATTCATTGTTTGATCAACGCACTCTTGATTCATTAGCCAGGTTTGGTGATTCTGATTTGGGACATTTGTTTTTCTGGTCAACGTGACTTATCCAGGAACAACACCGAGCCCTAACTACATGCCAGATCTAGTGCTCCACGTGTTTCATAATCAGATCACGTGACCAGCCAGAACCCTGCTCCTCACGCAGAGCCCCCTGTCTGAGTGCTAAAGGGGGTGTAACCTACCCCTTTCTTAGTAGTGCTGGGCTTCTTTTTCCCAATGATGGATTGCTTCACATCTGTAACACAAAGCTCATCATTAGAACACTGGTGGACAGCGACAGACCAGGGACTCCCGAGTTGTAATCGCTCTGCATAACTTTGAAAAAGGAATGCAAGTTCTACACACACACACACCAATGTTTACCCCTACAAATGGATAGGTGCCCCCCATACATGTGAACGCACAAACCGCTGTACGTTTCCCCTCTTGTTAAAAGGTGCAAACATTCAGTGTCCTTAGCAGACGCGACACAAAGAACATGTCAACGCAGTCAGATGAGAAATAGCATCCCAACGGTCCTCTTATCCAGTCAGAGCAGTTTGAAGACAAGCCATGTGCTACAGTCAGCAGGGTTAAATCACTGCAGCTGAAGGACAGCACCATTGTCATACACCTGACAGAAATAGTTTCATTAGTTTACGTTATTCTAAAGTTATGGGACACACAGTTAATATAATGAGTATTCACCCCATTGGACTTTCACATTTTGATACGAAGTAGAACTGAAATGATAAGCACCAAATCATTGATCCATACCAAATACTCCATGTCAAACTGAAAATAAAATTATATAAAATGTTCACAAATTAAGAAAAATGAATAACTCAAATATCTTGATTGTATAGATATAGGCAAGACTAAATGGAGTTGAGCAGGAAACATTTGTGGAGCAAATCACACAATAAGTTGCATGGCCTCCGTGTGTGAAATAATGGGGGTCAACATGAGTTAAATGACCCTTTCTTGGTACCCCAAACATACAACCACATTTCAGTTGTACAACTGACTAGGTGTCCCCCTTTCCCCTCAGTGAAGTAGTGCATTTCAAGCAGAGATTCAAACAACGATCAGGGAGCTTTTCAAATGCCTCATAAAGAAGGGGCAGCGATTGGTAGATGGGTAAAAATATATATATATATTATATATATATAATATAAATATAATATATATATAATATAATATATATATAATATAATATATATATAATATAATATATATATAATATATATATATAGATATATATATTATATATATAATATATAGATATATAGATATATATATATATAATATTTATTTAAAAAGCAGGCACTGAATATCCCTTTAAGCATGATCAAGTTATTAATTAATCTTTGGCTGGTTTATCAAACTACCCAGACACAAAGATACAGACGTCCTTCCTAACTGAGCTGCCGGACGGGAAGGAAACCGTGCAGTGATGTCATCATGAGTCCTACTGTGACTTTAAAACAGCTCCAGGGTTTAATGGCGGTGATGGGACATAACTAAGGACGGCTCAACCACATTGTAGTCACTCCACAATACTGATCTAAATGACAGTCAAAAGGAGGAAGTCTGTACACTATTTTATCCCTCACTTTGACATGAGACTATTTTGTGTTGCTCAGCGATGAAAAAAAATGACATTTTAACCCCAATTTGTAACACAATAAAACATGAAGAAGTCCAACGGGAGTGAAAACCTATGATAGACACTAAGTCTGCTAGGTCTGTGACCGAGGCTACGTGTTGAATGAAAGGCACTGTAAGTCTGCTAGGTCTGTGACCGAGGCTACATGTTGAATGAAAGGCACTGTAAGTCTGCTAGGTCTGTGACCGAGGCTACATGTTGAATGAAAGGCACTGTAAGTCTGCTAGGTCTGTGACCGAGGCTACGTGTTGAATGAAAGGCACTGTAAGTCTGCTAGGTCTGTGACCGAGGCTACATGTTGAATGAAAGGCACTGTAAGTCTGCTAGGTCTGTGACCGAGGCTACATGTTGAATGAAAGGCACTGTAAGTCTGCTAGGTCTGTGACCGAGGCTACATGTTGAATGAAAGGCACTGTAAGTCTGCTAGGTCTGTGACCGAGGCTACATGTTGAATGAAAGGCACTGTAAGTCTGCTAGGTCTGTGACCGAGGCTACATGTTGAATGAAAGGCACTGTAAGTCTGCTAGGTCTGTGACCGAGGCTACGTGTTGAATGAAAGGCACTGTAAGTCTGCTAGGTCTGTGACCGAGGCTACGTGTTGAATGAAAGGCACTGTAAGTCTGCTAGGTCTGTGACCGAGGCTACATGTTGAATGAAATGCACTGTAAGTCTGCTAGGTCTGTGACCGAGGCTACATGTTGAATGAAAGGCACTGTAAGTCTGCTAGGTCTGTGACCGAGGCTACATGTTGAATGAAAGACACTGTAAGTCTGCTGGGTCTGTGACCGAGGCTACGTGTTGAATGAAAGGCACTGTAAGTCTGCTGGGTCTGTGACCGAGGCTACATGTTGAATGAAAGGCACTGTAAGTCTGCTGGGTCTGTGACCGAGGCTACATGTTGAATGAAAGGCACTGTAAGTCTGCTGGGTCTGTGACCGAGGCTACATGTTGAATGAAAGGCACTGTAAGTCTGCTAGGTCTGTGACCGAGGCTACATGTTGAATGAAAGGCACTGTAAGTCTGCTAGGTCTGTGACCGAGGCTACATGTTGAATGAAAGGCACTGTAAGTCTGCTAGGTCTGTGACCGAGGCTACATGTTGAATGAAAGGCACTGTAAGTCTGCTAGGTCTGTGACCGAGGCTACGTGTTGACTGAAAGGCACTGTAAGTCTGCTAGGTCTGTGACCGAGGCTACGTGTTGAATGAAAGGCACTAAGTCTGCTAGGTCTGTGACCGAGGCTACGTGTTGAATGAAAGGCACTGTAAGTCTGCTAGGTCTGTGACCGAGGCTACATGTTGAATGAAAGGCACTGTAAGTCTGCTAGGTCTGTGACCGAGGCTACGTGTTGAATGAAAGGCACTGTAAGTCTGCTAGGTCTGTGACCGAGGCTACATGTTGAATGAAAGGCACTGTAAGCCTGCTAGGTCTGTGACCGAGGCTACATGTTGAATGAAAGGCACTGTAAGCCTGCTAGGTCTGTGACCGAGGCTACATGTTGAATAGGGGTTGTCTGACTGTTGTATTAATGTTAGGAGACTGGAGGAACGAAGAAAGCCTTGGCAGTCGCACATTTTATTTAGAGCTGGGAGGGAGGGGCTTAAGCTTGCGTGTCACAATCAGGTGAGGTGTCAGTCAAGCACAGAACCAACCATGCTTCCTGAAAATCTGGCCAGCCAATGGGCTAACGGCAGCTTTTAAAAAGGCGTTCCAATCACCTTTGGGTAGCTGTGGTTGATCTGACGACAAACGCATGGAGTCCTCTACGGACAAAGCAGACACAGGTGTTACTGAGGGCTCCACGGTCATATGGAAAACCTCCAGTGACTGTATTACAGGGTGGGCTATGTATGGGAGGGGTCCAGACAATTTGGTGCCTGGTCCAAACGTCTAAGGGGGGTCTCCAATTCTGGGAAGAGCCAACAAGAGCAGCCTTGCAAGAATATTAGGGGGGGGGGGGGGTTACTGTGGATGTTGAGGTCTGTAAATGGCTGTAACCATCACCTATTCCTTGTTTTTAAGGTCAGCAAAGATCATTGAGAGGTGAGGGGAGGAGCTGTCGTCATGTGAAAGGAGGCAGAGGAGGAACAGGATGTTGGCTGATGACTTACCCATAGTGACTTTGGGAGATTGCTCAGTGCTCAGTCCCTCAATGCTTGGTCCTTCCTCCAGCACTGAGAATGTCAAATACAATCACAGATCAACTGTCTAATTCAACCTCAGAAACATATGGGAAAGCTCCAGACGAAAGGACAGGAGAGGGGGGACTCTGTGTGTGTGTGTGTGTGTGTGTGTGTGAGAGAGACTCACGAGTGCTGGCGGTGTGGGGGGCTTTGGGTGTGTCCTCCAATAGTTGAGGAGTGAGGGTTCCATTGTGTTCTATCAGGGAAGGAGCCGTCACATCCCAGCTGTTTGAAGGCTGCAGACACACCAATTCAGTCACATCAAATAACACAACACATACACACAGAACCAACACTACTGCACCCACAGAATGAACACAGAAGCACAAAACACTTGTGTGATTGGTGTGATTTGAACAGTAGCCCTCAGGCCTACCTGAGTATGCTCAGTAAAGAAGTCTGTCTGTCTCTTCTCTGGGGCGGCAGGCTGGCTGCTCACACTGGATTGGTCGATCCACAGCTGAGAGAAAGAGGAAGGGTTAACGGACGCCATTCACACCGACAACTGACATTTACTCCTGAGGTGCTGACCTGCTGCACCCTCAGCAACCACTGTGATTATTATTTAAACCTGCTGGTCATCTATGAACGTTTTGAACATCTTGAAGAACGATCTGGCCTTAATGACCATGTATTCTTATAATCTCCACCCGGCACAGCCAGAAGAGGACTAGCCTCCCCTCAGAGCCTGGTTCCTCTCTAGGTTTCTTCCTAGGTTCCTGCATTTCTAGAGAGTTTTTCCTAGCCACTGTGCTTCTACACCTGCATTGCTTGCTGTTTGAGGTTTTAGGCTGGGTTTCTGTATAGCACTTTATGACATCTGATGATGTAAGAAGGGCTTTATAAATACATGTGATTTAGATGGCCCAGAGCCAAATCAACCCCTGGCCTCTATAGATATAGACATCATGAGTCTATACCCACTAGATTTGGGAAAGGAATATGCTGGTCATCGGGACCGTATTGATTTCCCATTTTAAATACAGCTCAGCTCTATCACACCTGCTTAAACAGTTTGGCCCAAACTGAACACCATAGTTGATGATTCTGAAACTAGCGAGTTAAAATATGAAACACCTCTACACACTCACAGCACATTCAAATCTGATTTGGTATCTGCAAAAGCCTTGTGAGGACTTGGAAGTGCATCTGCATGCAGCTGCACCAATAAGAACAGATGTGGTGTTTGTGGGTAATTATGTATCGTGTGGTCTATCCACAAGAAATGAATTAATGCTGCTGGTGACATCACACGTGGAGTTTGCCCACTCGCTGGTGACTCAACAGGCCAATGTGGAGCTGATATGGGTGGCTGTGAGAGGGACGAGAGAGGGGGAGTTCGTTGCCTTCTCAGTGGAGGAATAATATCACCGTAGTAATATATAGACATATATAGATAACCATAAGACATAATAATAATATATAGACATATATAGATAACCATAAGACATAATAATATATAGATCTATATAGATAACCATAAGACATAATAATATATAGATCTATATAGATAACCATAAGACATAAATAATAATAATATATAGATCTATATAGATAACCATAAGACATAATAATATATAGATCTATATAGATAACCATAAGACATAATAATAATAATATATAGACCTATATAGATAACCATAAGACATAATAATATATAGATCTATATAGATAACCATAAGACATATAATATATAGATCTATAGATAACATAAGACATATATAGATCTATATAGATAATAGATCTATATAGATAACCATAAGACATAATAATAATAATAATATATAGATCTATATAGATAACCATAAGACATAATAATAATAATAATATATAGATCTATATAGATAACCATAAGACATAATAATATATAGATCTATATAGATAACCATAAGACATAATAATAATAATATATAGATCTATATAGATAACCATAAGACATAATAATAATAATATATAGATCTATATAGATAACCATAAGACATAATAATAATAATATATAGATCTATATAGATAACCATAAGACATAATAATATATATAGATCTATATAGATAACCATAAGACATAATAATAATAATATATAGATCTATATAGATAACCATAAGACATAATAATAATATATAGATCTATATAGATAACCATAAGACATAATAATAATATAGATCTATATAGATAACCATAAGACATAATAATATATTATATAGATAACCATAAGACATAATAATATAAGATCTATAAGAACATAATAATAATATAGATCTATATAGATAACCATAAGACATAATAATATATAGATCTATATAGATAACCATAAGACATAATAATAATATATAGATCTATATAGATAACCATAAGACATAATAATAATATATAGATCTATATAGATAACCATAAGACATAATAATATATATAGATAACATAAGACATATAGATAACCATAAGATAACCATATATATAGATCTATATAGATAACCATAAGACATAATAATATATAGATCTATATAGATAACCATAAGACATAATAATAATATATAGATCTATATAGATAACCATAAGACATAATAATAATAATATATAGATCTATATAGATAACCATAAGACATAATAATAATATATAGATCTATATAGATAACCATAAGACATAATAATAATATATAGACATATATAGATAACCATAAGACATAATAATATATAGATCTATATAGATAACCATAAGACATAATAATAATATATAGACATATATAGATAACCATAAGCCATAATAATATCAGTAGGAATTTAAACAAACATGGTGTAATTCCAAAAGCTCAATGTTCAGTGGTATAGTGGTTACAACCACAACTTGGGAATAGGGATGCATCACTGTGAGCCTGGTTTAAAATGCAGGGTTATGGGAGAGTTGTTACATAAATACATGCTACATAAGGTATGGTACGTTTGGGTGACCGTTGAAGCTGAGCCCACACTCACGTCAGACCCATATTTGGACAGCGCCGTGTTGGCTTGCTGTCGGATCTTCTCTCGGTACATCTGTGCCGCGCGGCTGTTGTACTTGGCGGTAGTGTCGTTGGTGGAGCAGCCATGCTGACGGAAGAAGGCCGTCTTCACCAGGAGGACACAGACAAGAAGGGAGAGAGTCAGATCCAGAGCAGGTCCCCGTTTAAAGTTGTGTGTTGTTCAACGTCTATATATAATGGAATGTTATCGTGTTGACGTACCGCGTTGGCGTTGCCTCCGACCTGCATACATCTCAGCTGAAACCAGTTCCAGTTGGAGTCGAGCTCAGTGGATCTGAGATGAAGAACAAAACAACATGGGGATTGGATCAAATCATTCTCCTTGACCGTGTATGACAGTAAAACGTGTGATTGTCGAGCCATGATGTGTGTGTGTGTGTGTGTGTGTGAGAGAGACAGACAGACAGACAGACAGACAGACAGACAGACAGACAGACAGACAGACAGACAGACAGACAGACAGACAGACAGACAGGCTACCTGATAAAGCTGAGGTGCACTCCTAAAGAGCGATGAATGCCAGAGCAGTCGATGCACAGAAACACTCCATATGGTATACTGGCCCAGCTGGGGTTCTTGGCAGCACAGTCAAAGCACGCCTTGCACAGAAACAAACACACAATACACTGCCTAGTTAGCTAGCTACATACCTACAGCAGACATGTCTGGATGTGGTCTTAAACAGGGAAGAGAACAAGCTGTGTAGTTACAGACATGGGACACACTCGTACATTAACCATAAAGCCCTGTTCATTGTCAATGACTAAACTCAAAGAGTTATTTACACAAGATCTCATATTAATCACAGCCTCAAGGATTGGATGTCCAATAGCTTTCCTGCTTTTTAAACTTGGCTATCAGTGAACGTATAGCTGAGATAAAAATGGCTGTGAGTTCATCTCAATAAGTAGTTCTTTCTACTGCTGAGGAAGACCGACTGATAGTGCTCCATCATATTTAAATCAGCTGTTTTAATTAAGGAAGATTACACAGAAAAGTAACATATTTTAGACTATTGAGATGCAACCCATCAGAGGAAGAGGCGACGCGAGAGGAAAAGTAACATATTTTAGACTATTGAGATGCAACCCATCAGAGGAAGAGGCGACGCGAGAGGGAAACTGCTAAAAAAAATCTGTCTCCTCCATCAGGTGGCAATTTTCAACAAAAACTTGCCCATCAAGCGAGGCGTTGAGAGTCGAAGGTCAATGAGAGTTGAATTTGGTCAACAAAAAATGTAATGGCTTATTTGCTACATGAACCGTAATGGATCTAATTGACGTTTTGTAATATTTAAGTTGCTACTGATATAAGTAGGACATGTGACATCCGGCAACTTTGAGGGAAAAAAAAAACTTTATAATCGGAGTTCTGCTTGGTTTAGTGCTATCCAGACATCCCTGCCTAAACCCTAACCTTATTTAATGTCAACTTCAATGGAGTAACGTCAGAGTTGGGACGTCCCAATGATCCCAGATAGCAAAGACCATCTGCCCTCTCTCATATTTTTTTTTTTAACCTTTATTTAACTAGGCAAGTCAGTTAAGAACAAATTCTTATTTTCAATGATGGCCTAGTGGGTTAACGACCTTGTTCAGGGGCAGAACGACCTTGTCAGCTTGGGGATTCGAACTTGCAACCACTAGGCTACCCTGCCGCCCCCATTGGCTAGAATGGTCCCACCTCATCGCGCCTCCTCACGACTGTATTTCCATTGACAGAGCGACCACTTGACCATCTGGTCAACATAACGCAGCGTTTCCCAAACTAGGGGTTGCTTGATTTGAAAAAATGGGGTCACGAGAGAAACGACAACAAAATTGCACTTCACTCATAGAACCAGGGTAATGTCTGTAACCTCTGGTAGCCGCTATATGGGAGTTGTAATAGTCAATAATGGCAAGTTGAATGCCTGCTTCCTGGGCTTAAAGGAGATTCGCCATATCAACATCTCCTGTAAGGCCCAATTCTGGTCCAGTCGACCCCTAGCCCAAGAATTTACTCTTAAGGAGTGTAGGCAAGCCTACCGTTAGTCCTTAAGGTCCAATGAGTGACCTTATATACTGAACAAAAATATAAATGCAACAATTTCAAAGATTTTACTGAATTACAGTTCACTTAAGGAAATCAGTCAATTTAAATAAATTCATTAGGCCCCAATTAATGTATTTCACGACTGGGCAGGGGTGCCGCCATGGGTGGGCCTGGGAGGGCATAGGCCAACCAACTTGGCAGCCAGGCCCAACCAATCAGAATGAGTTTTTCCAACCCAAAAGGGCTTTATTACAGACAAAAATACATCTCAGCACCCCACCCTCCCCCCACAGGTGAAGAAGCCAGATGTGGAGGTCCTGGGCTGGCGTGGTTACAGGTGGTCTGCGGTTGGACATACTGACAAATTCTATAAACGACATTGGAGGTGGATTATGGTAGAGAAATTAACATTAAATTCTCTGGCAACAGCTCTAGTGGTCATTCCTGCAGTCAGCATGGCAATTGCGCACTCCCTCAAAATGTGAGACATATGTGGCATTGTGTTGTGTGACAAAACTGCTCATTTTAAAGTGGCCTTTTATTGTCCTAAGCACAAGATGCACCTGTGCAGTAGTCATGCTGTTTAATCAGCTTCTCTATATGCCACACCTGTCAGGTTGGTGGATTATCTTGGCAAAGGAGAAATGCTCCCCAATAGAGATGAAAACAAATGTGTGTCAAAAAAGAGAAAGGCTTTTCCTGTACATGGAAAATGTCTGCGATTGTTTTATTTCCGCTCATGAATCATGGGACCAACACTTTATATGTTGCGTTTATATTTTTGTTCAGTGTAGGATATTTTCAGAGGTAAACTGGCTCTGGCAGCCAGAACAGCAAAATACTCCAACTAAACAGGAATTGATTCTCAATTGCGATACGGTTCTAGAAACATAAATCCCTTAAGTTCATAACACATCTCCAAAATATACACATACACCGTTTTAACCGGCTTCACAGTTGCTGCCGACAGTATTTCTCGTTTACAACACGTTTCTGGTGGCCTCCTTCCATTACACACGAATTGTTACTTCTTCCATTACACACGAAGCACAGGTGGTCGCCTCAGTCTTCCGTCAACACACGCTGTAACATGGAGATATGGCCGTGTGGCGAGACGAATATAAAAAGGTGTATAGTACTTTACCTTTTTGAAAATTATTTCTCGCTGATATGAAAGATAGGTTCCTTATTTCCAAAAACCGTAGCGCAAGTGATGCGTGTTCAAGTTCATACGGAGCGTCCGGGCTCTTAAAGTTCCCCTGGGAAGAAGATAACATCAGTCGCAAAATGTAGTTCTCAGCTATGGATGAGGCAACGTTAGTCGACCCCGGGAATTTAGCTTGGTACGTTTAAGCTAGGCAACTTTGCATTTTGTAATAGCTTATTAGCTGGACATCTGGATTGAAAGGAAAATAACCTAATGGCTAGTTAGCTAACGTTTGTTAGGAATCCAATTACGTTGGCTTTGCTAACGTTAACAATCTCTTTCAGACATTGGCCCCCGGCCCTACTCGTTCTGGCTCTAATAAACAAGCCACCAGACTGGTTAACTAGGTTAGAAAAGCAGGGTGTGTTGACGATACATAGCATAGTATACGTGACCGATTTAGATAAGCAAAGTTAGCTGCTCTGCTAGCCTAGTGAGCTAGTGTCAGCTTCTTGCTGGCCGTCGTAAGGCCCAGGCAGAGACCAGCTTGCTACCGTAGACGGATGGACGTGATCATTTTTCTGGTCTTACGTTCCACCTCCAATAACGGATCAATAAACGAGTGAATATACACTAAGCACTTATTCGTGTTACCTTGTTAGTTGGAATAGACCGTAGTCTTTTAAAAATGGTCAGAATTTCTGTCTTGTTCGGCTCCGCAGCCATCTTGCTACCTTTCTAGAGGTACGGGTGCCAGTGGGGATCAAAAATGCTGGGTTGTTCGCGAAGTTCGATCAGAGGTGATGCTGCGTTCATGTGCCCCTCGTAAAGTAGGAAACAAACAGTTTTGTAAGAGCGTTGATTGTTTAAACTTTTTGTATGCCTATTTGTCTGGCCGCAGTTCTACACACTGGCGACGCATTTTGGCCAGTTTGGTGTACTCTAAAAATAAATGGTTCCTGGACTATCCTTAGGGGTTCTTCAAATTGAAACTGTGGGGGAACACCTATAAGTTATTTGAAGAACCCCTTTAATGGATTTAAAAATATATGTTTTTATTTAATTAGGCAAGTCAGTTAAGAACAATTCTTATTTACAATGATGGCCTATCCCAGCCAAACCCTAACCCAGACGCCGCTGGGCCAATTGTGCGCCACCCTATGGGACTCCCATTCATGGCCAGTTGTGATACAGCCTGGAATCAAACAGTGCCTTAGACACAGTGCCTTAGACCGCTGCGCCACTCGGGAGCCCCTCAAAAAACCTTTTGGGATTCATTTTTAACTCCACGCCCCCGCTGTTATTATTAATAATAAAATGAATAACAATAACAATATTTTAGTTGTCAGTGTTTCTTATGATTTTAGTGGCAAAGCAGAATATATATATTTTTCTAAATATGAGGTAAACTCCCAGCAGAGCCAAGTCCAATGGTGTGTTGATGTACATGTGTTGATGTTCTCCGTATCCACAGCCAGAAGGGTTTTGCAGTACATGGTGATTGAACAGGTTTCCTGTTATATCCCAAAGAGAGTCATTGTACAGATTTTCTTTTTTTTTAACATCCACACGACACTATTCATACCTTGGTTTTTGTGGTGAATATTTTTTTTTTTACATTTTATGTAACTAGGCAAGTCATTTAAGAACAAATACCAAGACTTGACTCTACTGGGAGTTTACTTAATTTAAATATATATATATATATATTCTGCTTTGCCACTAAAATCATAATAAGCACTGGCAACTAAAATATTGTTGTTATTGTTATGCATTATATTATTAAAATGGAGTGTAGTTAAAAAATGAACCCCAAAGGGTTCTTTGACTGCTTTATTCAGGGGCAGAACAACAGATTTTTTACTTGTCAGCTCATGTAACAGATGTGAAATGGCTAGCTAGTTAGCGGTGGTGCGCGCTAATAGCGTTTCAATCGGGCGTTGGCCTGTTACTTCACCGGGCAAAAGCGGTGAGGAAGGTAAGCCCAGTTCAAATCGAGCATCACCGGGCCATAATGTCAACAAAACAGCATGATAAATCATTCAGAAACATGTGACACATGTTACAATTTTCAAAGTAGTTTTCCTTGGGATAGGCCTATATAAGTTTTTATAAGAGCAAAAACTTTTGAATGTGAAAACACTGAGTACTCCGCTCTTCGATTTAAAGCCGCTTTCACATGCTAGGAAACCCGGAAATGTCCGACTTGTTAACTGGTTGATCGCGGCAAGTGTATAACTACAACCAGTTAGCAAATCGGAAAGTTCCGAGTTTCCTAGTTCCGACTAGTACTTAAATGCGACAGAAGGCCCAATCATGACACCGAGCAACCAGCGCCGTATTGAACGACGAGCCAACTCAAAAGAAGATCAAAAGATCAAACAATGCAACTTTTTTTTTCTCCAAATACTTTGAAGTGCATCACAAACCCGGTTATTCCAGTCATTGAATTACTCCACGCCTCCACCATATAAATGAATAGGAACGAGGAACTTGAAGGAGATGATTAGACAGACAGACAGACAGATAGGCTAAGAGAAAGACATCATGGACCTTGGTATGCTGCTCCTGCTGCTACTCAGCAGTGCCGTCTGCCACAGCGCGGAATCGACGTATTATGGCGGGACTGTGCGCTGTACAGTACCGGGATACATGCCCCCAGACTCGAAATGGACAGGGGAGGTAGGTTCCCATGAGTGAATAGCTTGATTTGCAATAAATAGTCAATAAATAGTCTACAAAGTACATGCCAAACCTGCCAGTGCCTTTAATACTATAACACTCATAACCAGTGGTGGAAAAAGTACCCAATTGTCGTACTTAAGTCAAAGTAAACATAGTAAACGACTCAAGTGAAGTAATCCAGTAAAATAATATTTGAGTAAAAGTCCTAAAAGTATTTGGTTTTAAATATACCGAAGTATCAAAAGTACAAGTAAATGCTATGTATCATTTCAAATGACTTTTTAAACCAGACAGCACAATTTTTTTAAACTTATGAATAGCCAGCGGCACACTCCAACAGTCAGACATAATTTACAAACGAAGCATTTGCGTCTAGGGAGTCCGTCTGATCAGAGGCAGTAGTGATGACCGCTTGTTCCCGATCCGACCATTTTCCTGTCCTGCTAAGCATTCGAAATGAGTGTTTTTGGGTGTCAAGGAAAATGTAAAGCGAGTAAAAAGTACATATTTTTTTTAACAGGGGAAATGGAAAAAAAATGTATTGTGTCATTTTGGAGTCACTTTTATTGAAATAAGAATATAACATGTTTCTAAACACATTGTGGATGTTACTATGGTTACGGATAATCCTGAATGAATCATGATATTTGTGCATCTTTCTCACTCAAGTTGACTGTCTGCACTTTAACCAAAACATTGTTTTTGCTTAGTTACTTTACACCACTGCTCATAACCAATTTCACAAGGTACATTTACCATTTCTGGCAGTGAAAGAAACACACCATTTCTGTCTTGCTTCTATGTTTGGGAATAAAACTGTTGAAATGATGTAGCCTAATTTATCACTTTTGGGGAAGATTTTTTAAAATATTTTTTATATGGAAATGAAAATGAATGTCAGGAGATCATGTGATCATACAGGTTTGACATGCACATCCAAGAAATACACTGATCTATAAACGAGCTCTGATTCTGAAAGACACAGAAGGTGTTCATCCATGCCTTTTCTTTAGCAACTCTTAAAGAAAACTGTTCAGACATGTAAAACAGATGTCTGACCAATCTTTCTCGATTGATGGAGTATCAGGTAAAAGAATAAAGGAAGAAAGATATAGGAAGAGGAAGAGAGACAGGAAGATAGAAGGGGGAGGAAGAGAGAAAGGAAGATAGAGGGGGAGGAAGACAGAGGAGGAGGAAGAGAGAAAGGAAGATAGAGGGGGAGGAAGACAGAGGAGGAGGAAGAGAGAAAGGAAGATAGAGGGGGAGGAAGAGAGACAGGAAGATAGAAGGGGAGGAAGAGAGAAAGGAAGATAGAAGGGGAGGAAGAGAGAAAAGAGAAGAGCGAAAGGAAGATAGAAGGGGGAGGAGGGGAAAGGAAGAGAGGGGAGGAAGAGAGAAAGGAAGAGAGAAGGGGAGGGGGGGAAAGGAAGAAGAGAGAAGGGGAGGAAGAGAGAAAGGAAGAGAGAAGGGGGAGGAAGAGAGAAAGGAAGATAGAAGGGGGAGGAAGAGAGAAAGGGGAGGAAGAGAGAAAGGGGAGGAAGAGAAAGGAGAAGAGAGAAGGGGGAGGAAGAGAAAAGGAAGAAGAAGGGGGAGGAAGAGAGAAAGGAAGATAGAAGGGGGAGGAAGAGAGAAAGGAAGATAGAAGGGGAGGAAGAGAGAAAGGAGATAGAAGGGGAGGAGGGGAAAGGAAGAGAGAAAGGAAGAGAGAAGGGGAGGAAGAGAGAAAGGAAGATAGAAGGGGGAGGAAGAGAGAGGGGAGGAAGAGAAAAGGAAGATAGAAGGGGAAGAGAGAAGGGGGGGAGAGAAAGGAAGATAGAAGGGGAGGAAGAGAAAGGAAGATAGAAGGGGGAAGAGAGAAAGGAGATAGAAGGGGAGGAAGAGAGAAAGAAAGAGAGAAGGGGAGGAAGAGAGAAAGGAAGAGAGAAGGGGAGGAAGAGAGAAAGGAAGATAGAAGGGGAGGAAGAGAGAAAGGAAGATAGAAGGGGAGGAGGGGGAAAGGAAGATAGAAGGGGAGGAAGAAGAAAGGAAGATAGAAGGGGAGGAAGAGAGAAGGGGGGAGGAAGAGAGAAAGGAAGAGAGAAGGGGAGGAAGAGAGAAAGGGGGAAGATAGAGGGGGAGGAAGAGAGACAGGAAGATAGAAGGGGAGGAAGAGAGAAAGGAAGATAGAAGGGGAGGAAGAGAGAAAGGAAGATAGAAGGGGAGGAAGATAGAAAGGAAGATAGAAGGGGAGGAAGAGAGAAAGGAAGATAGAGGGGGAGGAAGAGAGACAGGAAGATAGAGGGGGAGGAAGAGAGACAGGAAGATAGAAGGGAGGAAGAGAGAAAGGAAGATAGAAGGGAGGAAGAGAGAAAGGAAGATAGAAGGGGAGGAAGAGAGAAAGGAAGATAGAGGGGAGGAAGAGAGAAGGAAGATAGAAGGGGAGGAAGAGAGAAAGGAAGATAGAAGGGGGAGGAGGGGGAAAGGAAGAGAGAAGGGGGAGGAAGAGAGAAAGGAAGAGAGAAGGGTGAGGAAGAGAGAAAGGAATATAGAAGGGGAGGAAGAGAGAAAGGAAGATAGAAGGGGGAGGAAGGGAAAGGAAGAGAGAAGGGGAGGAAGAGAGAAAGGAAGAAGAAGGGGAGGAAGAGAGAAAGGAAGATAGAAGGGGAGGAAGAGAGAAAAGGGAAAGGAAGATAGAAGGGGGAGGAAGAGAGAAAGAAAGATAGAAGGGGAGGAAGAGAGAAAGGAAGATAGAAGGGGAGGAAGAGAGAAAGGAAGATAGAAGGGGGAGGAAGAGAGAAAGGAAGATAGAAGGGGAGGAAGAGAGAAAGGAAGAAGAAGAAGAAGGGGAGGAAGAGAGAAAGGAAGATAGAAGGGGAGGAAGAGAGAAAGGAAGATAGAAGGGGAGGAAGAGAGAAAGGAATATAGAAGGGGAGGAAGAGAGAAAGTAAGATAGAAGGGGAGGAAGAGAGAAAGGAAGAGAGAAGGGAAGATAGAAGGGAATTAGAGAAAAGGAAGATAGAAGGGGAGGAAGAGAGAAGGGGGGAGGAAGAGAGAAAGGAAGATAGAGGGGGAGGAAGAGAGACAGGAAGATAGAAGGGGAGGAAGAGAGAAAGGAAGATAGAAGGGGGAGAAGAGAGAAAGGAAGAGAGAAAGGAAGATAGAAGGAAGATAGAAGGAGGGGGGAAAGGAAGAGAGAAGGGGAGGAAGAGAGAGGGAAGATAGAAGGGGGAAGAAGAAGGAAGATAGAAGAAGAAAGGAGGAAGGGGAGGAAGAGAAAGGAAGATAGAAGGGGAGGAGGGGGAAAGGAAGATGGAAGAGAGAAAGGAAGATAGAAGGGGGAGGAAGAGATAAAGGAAGATAGAAGGGGAGGAAGAGAGACAGGAAGATAGAAGGGGAGGAAGAGAGAAAGGAAGAGAGAAGGGAAGATAGAAGGGGAGGAAGAGAGAAAGGAAGATAGAAGGGGGAGGAAGAGAAAGGGGGAGGAAGAGAGAAGAGGAAGATAGAAGGGGAGGAAGAGAGAAAGGAAGATAGAAGGGGAGGAAGAGAGAAAGGAAGATAGAAGGGGGAGGAAGAGATAAAAAGAGAGAAAGGAAGATAGAAGGGGGAGGAGGGGAAAGGAAGAGAGAAGGGGAGGAAGAGAGAAAGGAAGAGAGAAGGGGGGAGGAAGAGAGACAGGGAGGAAGATAGAAGGGGGAGGAAGAGAGAAGGGGGAGGAAGAGAGAAAGGAAGATGGAAGGGAAGGAAGAGAGAAAGGAAGATAGAAGGGGAGGAGGGGGAAAGGAAGAGAGAAGGGGAGGAAGAGAGAAAGGAAGAGAGAGGAAGAGAAAGGAAGATAGAAGGGGAGGAAGAGAGAAGGGAGGAAGAGAAAAAGGAGAGAGGAAGAGAGAAGGGGGAGGAAGAGAGAAAGGAAGATAGAAGGGGAGGAAGAAGAAGAGAGAAAGGAAGATAGAAGGGGAGGAGGAGGAAAGGAAGAGAGAAGAAGGAGGAAGAGAAGGGGAAAGAGAGAAAGGAAGATAGAAGGGGAGGAAGAGAGAAAGGAAGATAGAAGGGGGAGGAAGAGAGAAAGGAAGATAGAAGGGGAGGAAGATAGAAAGGAAGATAGAAGGGGGAGGAGGGGGAAAGGAAGAGAGAAGGGGGAGGAAGAGAGAAAGGAAGAAAGAAGGGGAGGAGAGAGAAAGGAAGATAGAAGGGGAGGAAGAGAGAAAGGAAGATAGAAGGGGAGGAAGAGAGAAAGGAGATAGAAGGGGGAGGAAGAGAGAAAGAAAGAAGGGGGAGAGAGGAAGAGAGAAGGGGGAGGAAGAGAGAAGGGGAGGAAGAGAAAAGATGATAGAAGGGGAGGAGGGGGAAAGGAAGAGAGAAGGGGGGAGGGGGAGGAAGAGAAGGGGGAGGAAGAGAGAAGGAAGATAGAAGGGGAGGAAGAGAGAAAGAAAGAAGATAGAAGGGGAGAGAAGAGATAAAGGGGAGGAAGAGAAAAGGAAGATAGAAGGGGAGGAGGGAGAAAGGAAGATAGAAGGGGAGGAAGAGAGAAAGGAAGATAGAAGGGGAGGAAGAGAGAAAGGAAGATAGAAGGGGGGAAGAGAGAAAAGGAAGATAGAAGGGGGAGGAAGAGAGAAAGGAAGAGAGAAAGGAAGGAGGAAGAGAAAAGGAAGATAGAAGGGGGAGGAAGGAGAAAGAAGGGGAGGAAGAAGAGGAAGATAGAAGGGGAGGAAGAGAGAAGAAGATAGAAGGGGGAGGAAGAGAGAAAGGAAAGAGAGAAGGGGAGGAAGGGGAGGGAAGAGAGAAGAGAGAAGAGGAAAGGAAGATAGAAGGGGAGGAAGAGAGAAAGGAAGAGAAGGAAGATAGAAGGGGGAAGAGGAAGAGGGGGAGGAGAAGAGAGAAAGGAAGATAGAAGGGGAGGAAGAGAGAAAGGAAGATAGAAGGGGAGAGAAAGGGAAGAAGGAAGATAGAAGGGGAGGAAGAGAGAAAGGAAGATAGAAGGGGGAAGAAAGAGAGAGAAGGGGAGGAAGAGAGAAAGGGAGGAAGAGAGAAAGGAAGAGAGAAGGGGGAGGAAGAGAGAAAGGAAGATAGAAGGGGAGGAAGAGAGAAAGGAAGATAGAAGGGGGAGGAAGGGAAAGGAAGAGAGAAGGGAGAGGAGAGAAAAGGAAGATAGAAGGGGAGGAAGAGAGAAGGGGAGGAAGAGAGAAAGGAAGATAGAAGGGGAGGAAGAGAGAAAGGAAGATAGAAGGGGAGGAAGAGAGAAAGGAAGAGAGAAGGGGAGGAAGAGAGAAAGGAAGAGAGAAGGGGGAGGAAGAGAGAAAGGAAGATAGAAGGGGAGGAAGAGAGAAAGGAAGATAGAAGGGGAGGAGGAGAAAGGAAGAGAGAAGGGGAGGAAGAGAGAAAGGAAGAGAGAAGGGGGAGGAAGAGAGAAAGGAAGATAGGAGGAGAGAGAAAGGAAGGAAGAGAGAAAGGAAGATAGAAGGGGAGGAAGAGAGAAAGGAAGATAGAAGGGGGGAAGAAGATAGAAAGGAAGAGAGAAGGAAGATAGAAGGGGAGGAAGAGAGGAAGAGAGAAGAAAGGGGAAGAGAGAAAGGAAGGAAGAAGAGAAGGGGAGGAGAGAAAAGGAAGAGAAGGGGAGGAAGAGAGAGGGGGAGGAAGAGAGAAAGGAAGATAGAAGGGGAGGGAAGAAAGGAAGAGGAAAGATAGAAGGGGAGGAAGAGAGAAAGGAAGAGAAAAGGAAGATAGAAGGGGAGGAAGAGAGAAAGGAAGATAGAAGGGGAGGAAGAGAGAAGGGGGAAAAGAGAGAAGAGGAAGAGAGAAAGGAAGAAGAAGGAGGAAGAGAGAAAGGAAGAGAGAAGGGGAGGAAGAGAGAAAGGAAGAGAGGAGGGAGGAAGAGGAAAGGAAGATAGGGGAGGAAGAAGAGGAGAAAGGAGGAAGAGAGAAAGAAGAGGAAGGGGGAGGAAGAGAGAAAGGAAGATAGAAGGGGAGGAAGAGAAAGATAGAAGGGGGAGGAAGAGAGAAAGGAAGAGGGGGAAGAGAAGAGAGAAAGGAAGATAGAAGGGGAGGAAGAGAGAAAGGAAGATAGAAGGGGGAGGAAGAGAGAAAGGAAGATAGAAGGAGGAAGAGAGAAAGGAAGAGAGAAAGGAAGATAGAAGGGAAGAGAGAAAGGAAGAGAGAAGGGGGAGGAAGAGAGAAAGGAAGATAGAAGGGGAGGAAGAGAAAAGGAAGATAGAAGGGGAGGAAGAGAGAAAGGAAGATAGAAGGGGAGGAAGAGAGAAAGGAAGAGAGAAGGGGGAGGAAGAGAGAAAGGAAGATAGAAGGGGAGGAAGAGAGAAAGGAAGATAGAAGGGGGAAGAGAGAAAGGAAGATAGAAGAAGGGGGAGGAAGAGGAAAGGAAGATAGAAGGGGAGGAAGAGAGAAAGGAAGAAGATAGAAGGGGAGGAAGGGGAAAGGAAGAGAAGAGGGGGAGGAAGAGAAAGATAGAAGAGGAAGAGAGAAAGGAAGAGGAAGGAAGAGGAAGAGAAAGGAAGATAGAAGGGGAGGAAGAGAAAAGGAAGATAGAAGGGGAGGAAGAGAGAAAGGAAGATAGAGGGGGAGGAGGGGAAAGGAAGAGAGAAGGAAGAGGAAGAGAGAAGGGGAGGAAGAGAGAAAGGAAGATAGAAGGGGAGGAAGAGAGAAAGGAAGAAGAAGAAGAGAAGAAAAGGAAGATAGAGGGGGAGGAAGAGAGAAAAGGAAGAAGAAAGGGGAGGAGGAAGAGAAAAGGAAGATAGAAGGGAGAAGAGAGAGGAAGAGAGAAAGGAAGATAGAAGGGGAGGAAGAGAAAAGGAAGATAGAAGGGGAGAAGAAGAGAAAGAAAGATAGAAGGGGAGGAAGAGAGAAAGGAAGATAGAAGGGGAGGAAGGAAAAGGAGGAAGAAAGGAAAAGGAAGAGAGAAGGGGGAGGAAGAAGAGAAAGGGGGAGGAAGAGAGAAGGGATAGAAGGGGGAAAGAGAGAAAGGAAGATAGAAGGGGGGAGGAAGAGAGAAGGGGAGGAAGAGAAGAAGATAGAAGGGGAGGAAGAGAGAAAGGAAGATAGAAGGGGGAGGAAGAGAGGGGAGGAGAAGGGGAGGAAGAGAGAAGGGGAGGAAGAGAGAAGAAGGAAGAGAGGAAGAGAGAAAGGAAGATAGAAGGGGAGGAAGAGAGAAAGGAAGATAGAAGGGGAGGAAGAAAGAGAAAAGAAAGAGAGAAAGGAAGATAGAAAGGAGAAAGAAGATAGAGGGGAGGAAGAGAGAAGGAAGATAGAGGGGAGAGAAAGGAAGGGGGAAAGAGAGAAAGAAGATAAAGGGAGGGGGAAGAGAGAAAGGAAGATAGAAGGGGAGGAAGAGAGAAAGAGAGAAAGGAAGAGGAAGATAGGGGGAGGAGAAAGGAAGATAGAAGGGGGAGGAAGGAAGAGAGAAGGAGAAAGGAAGAGAGAAGGGGAGGAAGAGGAAGAAGAAGGGGAGGAGAGAGAAAGGAAGAGGAAGGGGGAGGAAGAGAAAGGAAGAGAAGGGGGGAGGAAGAGAGAAAGGGAAGAGAGAAGGGAGAAGAGAGAGAAGATAGAAGGGGAGGAAGAGAGAAAGGAAGATAGAAGGGGAGGAGGGGAAAAGGAAGATAAGGGGGAAAGAGAGAAAGGAAGATAGAAGGGGAAGATAGGGGGAAAGAGAGAAGGGGGAGGAAGAGAGAAGGGGGAAGAGAGAAAGGAAGAGAAGGGGAGGAAGAGAGAAAGGAAGAGAGAAGGGGAGGAAGAGAGAAAGGAAGATAGAAGGGGAGAGGAAGAAGAAGGGGATAGAAAGGAAGAGAGAAAGGAAGATAGAAGGGGAGGAGGAAGAAAGAAGATAGAAGGGGAGGAAGAGAAAGAAGAGAGAAGGGGGAGGAAGAGAGAAAGGAAGATAGAAGGGGAGGAAGAGAGAAGGAAGATAGAAGGGGAAGAGGAAGAGAAGGGGAGGGGAAAGAGAGAAGGGGAGAGAGAAGGGGGAAGAGAAGAAGATAGAAGGGGAGGAAGAGAGAAAGGAAGATAGAAGGGGGAGGAAGATAGAAGAAAGGAAGAGGAGAAGGGGGGGAGGAAGAGAGAAAGGAAGATAGAAGGGGGAGAGAGAAAGAAGAGAAAGGGGAGGAAGAGAGAAGGGGAGGAAGAGAGAAAGGAAGATAGAAGGGGAGGTAGAGAGAGGGGGGAGGAAGAGAGAAGGAGAAGGGGGGAGGAAGAGAGAAAGGAAGATAGAAGGGGAGAAGAGAGAAGGAAGATAGAAGGGGGAGGAAGAGAGAAAGGAAGATAGAAGGGGGAGGAAGAGGAAAGGAAGGGAGGAGAAGGGGAGGAAGAGAAAGGAAGAGAGAAGAGGAAGAGAGAAGGGGGAGGAAGAGAGAAAGGAAGATAGAGGGGGAGGAAGAGAGAAAGGAAGATAGAAGGGGGAGGAGGAAAGAGAAAAGGAAGATAGAAGGGGGAGGAGAAAGGAAGAGAGAAAGGAAGATAGAAGGGGGGAGGAAAAGGAAGAGAGAAGGGGAGGAAGAGAGAAAGGAAGAGAGAAGGGGGAGGAAGAGAGAAAGGAAGATAGAAGGGGGAGGAGAGAAAGGAGAAGAAGGGGGAGGAAGAGAGAAGGAAGATAGAAGGGGAGGAAGAGAGAAAGGAAGATAGAAGGGGGAGGAAGAGAAAGGGGGAGGAAGAGAGAAGGGGAGGAAGAGAGAAAGGAAGAGAGAAGGGGAGAAGAGAGAGGAAGAGAGAAAGGAAGAGAGAAGGGGGAGGAAGAGAGAAAGGAAGAGAGAAGGGGGAGGAAGAAGAAAGAAGATAGAAGGGGAGGAAGAGAAAAGGAAGAGAAAGGAAGAGAGAAAGAAGAAGATAGAAGGGGAGGAAAGAGGAAGAAGATAGAAGGGAAGATAGAGGAGGAAAAGGAAGAGAAGGGGGGAGGAAGAGAGAAAGGAAAAGAAGAAGAGAGAAGGGAAGATAGAAGGGGAAGAGGAAAGGAAGAGAGAAGGGGGAGGAAGATAGAAGGAAGAGAGGAAGATAGAAGGGGAGAGAAGGAGAGAAGGGGGAGAAGAGAGAAAGAAGAAGAGAAAAGGAAGAGAGGGGGAAGGGGAGGAAGAGAGAAAGGAAGATAGAAGGGGGAGGAAGAGAGAAAGGAAGATAGAAGGGGAGGAAGAGAGAAAGGAAGATAGAAGGGGGAGGAAGAGAAAGGAAGAGAGAAAGGAAGATAGAAGGGGGAAGAGGGGGAGAAGGAAAGGGGAGGAAGAGAAAAGGAAGATAGAAGGGGAGAAGAGAAGGGGAGGAAGAGAGAAAGGAAGATAGAAGAAGATAGAAGATAGGGAGGAAGAGAAAGAAAGGAAAGAGAGAAAGAAGAGAGGGGAGGAAGAGGAAGAGAGAAGGGGGAGGAGGAAAAGGAAGATAGAAGGGGAGGAAGAGAGAAAGGAAGAGATAGAAGAGGGGAGGAAGAGAGAAAGGAAGATAGAAGGGGGAGGAAGAGAGAAAGGAAGATAGAAGGGGAGGAAGAGAGAAAGGAAGATAGAAGAGGGGGAAGAGAAGAAGGAGATAGAAGGGGAGGAAGAGAAGGAAGATAGAAGGGGAGGAAGAGAGAAGGGAAGATAGAAGGGGGAGGAGAAGGAAGGAAGAGGAAGAGAGAAAGGAAGATAGAAGGGGAGGAAGAGAGAAAGGAAGATAGAAGGGGAGGAAGAAGGAAGAGAGAAGGGAAGAGGAAGAGAGAAGAAGGAAGATAGAAGGGGAGGAAGAGAGAAAGGGGGAGGAAAGGAAGAAAGAAGAAGAGAAGGAAGGAGGAAGAGAGAAAGGAAGATAGAAGGAAGGGGAAAGGAAGAGGGGGGAAAAGGAAGAGAGAAGGGAGGAAGAGAGAAAGGAAGATAGAAGGGGAGGAGAGAGGAAGAGAAAGGAGGAAGAGAGAAGGAAGAAGAGAAGGGGAGGAAGAGAGAAAGGAAGAGAAGGGGAGGAAGAGAAAGGAAGAAGATAAGGGGGAGGAAGAGAAAGGAAGGAAGGGGGAGGAAGAGGAAGATAGAAGGGGAGGAGGAAAGGAGAGAGAAGGAAGAGAGAAAGGGGGAGGAAGAGAGGGAGAGAAGGAAGATAGAAAGAAGGAAGGGGAGGAAGAGAGAAAGGAAGATAGAAGGGGAGGAAGAGAGAAAGGAAGATAGAAGGGGAGGAGGGGAAGAGAGAAAGGGGAGGAAGAGAGAAAGGAAGAGAGAAGGGGGAGGAAGAGAGAAGGGGAGAAGAAGGGGGAGGAAGAGAGAAAGATAGAAGGGGGAGGAAGAGAGAAAGGGGAAGATAGAAGGGGGGAGGAAGAGAGAAAGGATAGAAGGGGAGGAAGGGAGAAAGGAAGAGGGAAGAGGGAGGGGAGGAAGAGAGAAAGGAAGATAGAAGGGGAGGAAGAGAGAAGGAAGATAGAAGGGGGAGGAAGAGAGAGAAGGAAGGGGGAGGAAGAGAGAAAGGAAGATAGAAGGGGGAGGAGGGGGAAGGAAGAGAGAAGGGGGAGGAAGAGAGAAAGGAAGAGAGAAGGGGGAGGAAGAGAGAAAGGAAGATAGAAGGGGAGGAAGAGAGAAGGGAGAGAGAAGGGGAGGAAGAGAGAAGGAAGATAGAAGGGGAGGAAGAGAGAAAGGAAGGAAGGGGAGAAGAGAGAAAGAAAGAAGAAGGGAAGGAAGAGAGAAGGGGAGGAAGAGAGAAGGGGAGAAGGGGAGGAAGAGAGAAAGGAAGAGAGGGGGAGGAAGAGAAAGGAAGAGAGAAGGGGAGGAAGAGAGAAAGGAAGATAGAAGGGGAGGAAGAGAGAAAGGAAGATAGGGGGAGGAAGAGAGAAAGGAAGATAGAAGGGGAGGAGGGGAAAGGATAGGGAGGAAGAGAGAAAGGAATATAGAAGGGGAGGAAGAGAGACAGTAAGATAGAAGGGGGAAGAGAGAAAGGAAGAGAGAAGGGGAAGGAAGGGGAGAAGAGAGAAAGGAAGATAGAAGGGGGAGGAAGAGAGAAAGGAAGATAGAAGGGAGGAAGAGAGAAAGGAAGATAGAAGGGGAGGAAGAGAGAAAGGAAGATAGAAGGGGGAGAAAGAGAAAAGGAAGAGAGAAAGGAAGATAGAAGGGGAGGAGGGGGAAAGGAAGAGAGAAGGGGGGAGGAGAGACAGGAAGATAGAAGGGGAGGAAGAGAGAAGGAAGATAGAAGGGGAGGAAGAGAGAAAGGAAGATAGAAGGGGAGGAAAGGAAGAGAAGGGGAGGAAGAGAGAAAGAAGATAGAAGGGGGAGGAAGAGAAAGAAGATAGAAGGGAAGATAGAAGGGGAGGAAGAGAGAAAGGAAGATAGAAGGGGGGAAGAGAGAAGAGATAGAAGGGGAGGAAGAGAGAAAGGAAGATAGAAGGGGGAGGAAGGAGGAAGAGAGAAAAGAAGATAGAAGGGGGAGGAAGAGAAAGGAAAGAAGGGGAGAAGAGAGAAGGGGGAGGAAGAGAGAAAGGAAGATAGAAGAAGAGAGAGGGGAGGAAGAGAGAAAGGAAGATAGAAGGGGGAGGAAGAGAAGAAAGGAAGAGAGAAAGGGGAAGGGGAGGAAGAGAGAAAGGAAGATAGAAGGGGAGGAAGAGAGAAAGGAAGAAGAAGGGAAGAGAGAAAGGAAGATAGAAGGGGAGGAAGAGAAAGGAAGATAGAAGGGGAAGAGAAAGGGAGATAGAAGAAAAAGAGAGGGGAGGAAGAGAAAAGATAGAAGGGGGAGGAAGAGAGAAAGGAAGATAGAAGGGGAGGAAGAGAGAAAGGAAGATAGAAGGGGAGGAAGAGAGAAGGGGGAGGAAGAGAGAAGGGGGAGGAAGAGAGAAAAAGATAGAAGAGGAAGAGAGACAGGAAGATAGAAGGGGAGGAAGAGAAAAGGAAGATAGAAGGGGAGGAAGAGAGAGAAGGAAGATAGAAGGGGGAAGGAGAGAAGAGAGAAGGGGGAGGAAGAGAGAAAGGAAGAGAGAAGGGGGAGGAAGAGAGAAAGGAAGATAGAAGGGGGAAGAGAAAGGATAGAAGGAGGAGAGAAAGAGAAAGGGAAGATAGAAGGGGGAGGAAGAGAGAAAGAGAAGAGGAAGAGAGAAAGGAAGGAAGGGGAGGAAGAAGGAAGAGAAGGGGAGGAAGAGAGAAGGGGGGAAGAAGAAAGGAAGATAGAAGGGGAGGAAGAGAGAAAGGAAGATAGAAGGGGAGGAGGGGAAAGGAAGATGGAAGAGAGAAGATAGAAGGATAAAGGAAGATAGAGGGGAGGAAGAGAAGGAAGATAGAAGGGGAGGAAGAGAGAAAGGAAGAAGAAGGGAAGATAGGGGGGAGGAAGAGAGAAAGATAGAAGAGGAAGAAGAAGGGGAGGAAGAGAGAAAGGAAGATAGAGGGGAGGAAGAGAGACAGAAGATAGAAGGGGAGGAAGAGAGAAAGGAAGATAGAAGGGGAGGAAGAGATAAAGAAGAGAGAAGAAGATAGAAGGGGAGGAAGGAGGAAGAAGAAGGGGGAGGAAGAGAGAAGGGGAAGAGAGAAGGAAGATAGAAGGGGAGGAAGAGAGAAGGGGAGAGGAAGAGAGAAAGGAAGAGAAGGGGAGGAAGAGAGAAAGGAAGATAGAAGGGAGGAAGGGGGAAAGAAGAGAGAAAGGAAGAGAGAAGGGGAAGGGGAGGAAGAGAGAAAGGAAGATAGAAGGGGGAGGAAGAGAGAGAGGAAGAGAAAAAGGGGAGGAAGAGAGAAAGGAAGAGGAAGAGAGAAAGGAAGATAGAAGGAGGAAAGGAAGAGAGAAGAGAGAAAGGAAGATAGAAGGGGGAGGAAGAGAAAGGAAGAGAGGGGAGGAAGAGAAAAGGAAGAAAGAAGAGGAGAAGAGGAAAGGAAGGAAGGGAGAAGAGAGAAAGAAGATAGAAGGGGAGGAAGAGAGAAAGGAAGATAGAAGGGGGAGGAAGAGAATGGAAGATAGAAGGGGGGAGGGGGAAAGGAAGAGAGAAGGGGAGGAAGAGAGAAAGGAAGAAAGAAGGGGAGGAAGAGAGAAAGGAAGATAGAAGGGGAGGAAGAGAGAGAGGAAGATAGAAGGGGAGGAAGAGAGAAAGGAAGATAGAAGGGGAGGAAGAGAGAAAGAAGATAGAAGGGGAGAGAGAGAAAGGAAGAGAGAAGGGGAAGAAGAGAAGGGGAGGAAGAGAGAAAGGAAGATAGAAGGGGGAGGAGGAAAGGAAGAGAGGAAGAGAGAAAGGAAGATAGAAGGGGAGGAAGAGAGAAAGGAAGAGAGAAGGAAGGAAGAAGAGAGAAAGGAAGATAGAAGGGGGAGGAAGAGAGAAAGGAAGAGAGAAGGGGGAGGAAGAGAAAGAAGAGAGAAGGGGGAGGAAGAGAAGGAAGATAGAAGGGGAGGAAGAGAGAAGGGGGAGGAAGAGAGAAAGGAAGATGAAGGGAGGAAGAAGAAAAGGAAGATAGAAGGGGAGGAAGGGAGAAGAGAGAAGAGAGAAGGGGGAGGAAGAAGAAAGGAAGATAGAAGGGGAGGAAGAGAGAAAGGGAGGAAGAGAGAAAGGAAGAGAGAAGGGGAGGAAGAGAGAAAGGAAGAGAGAAGGGGAGGAAGAGAGAAAGGAAGATAGAAGGGGGAGGAAGATAGAAAGGAAGATAGAAGGGGGAGGAGGGGGAAAGGAAGAGAGAAGGGGGAGGAAGAGAGAAAGGAAGAAAGAAGGGGGAGGAAGAGAGAAAGGAAGATAGAAGGGGAGAAGAGAGGAAGATAGAAGGGGAGGAAGAGAAGAAGAGAAAGGAAGATAGAAGGGAGGAAGATAGAAGGGGAGGGGGAAAGGAAGAGAGAAGGGGGAGGAAGAGAGAAAGGAAGATAGAAGGGGGAGGAAGGAGAAAGGAAGATAGAAGGGGAGGAAGAGAGAAAGGAAGATAGAAGGGGAGGAAGGAGAAAGGAGATAGAAGGGGGAGAAGGAAAGAAAGAGAAGGGGAGGAAGAGAGAAAGGAAGAGAAGAAAGGAAGAGAGAGGAGGAAGAGAGAAAGGAAGATAGAAGGGGAGGAGGAAGGAAGGAAGAGAGAAGGGGAGGAAGAGAGAAAGGAAGAGAGAAGGGGGAGGAAGAGAGAAGGGGGAGGAAGAGAGAAATGGGGGAGGAAGAGAGAAAGGAAGATGAAGAGAGAAAGGAAGAAGAAGGGGGAAGAGAGGAAGAATAGAAGGGGGAAGATAGAAGAGGGGGGGAGGAAGAGAGAAAGGAAGATAGAAGGGGGAGGAAGAGAGAGAAGAGGAAAGAAAGATAGAAGGGGAGGAAGAGAGAGAGAAAGGAAGATAGAAGGGGAGGAAGAGAGAAAGAAGGAAGGGGGAGGAAGAGAGAAAGGAAGAAAGGGGAGGAAGAGAGAAAGGGGGAGGAAGAAGGAAGAGAGAAAGAAGAGGAAGAGATAGAAGGGGGAGGAAGAGAGAAAGGAAGAGGAAGATAGAGGGGAGGAAGAGAGAAAGGAAGATAGAAGGGGGAAGAGAGAAAGGAAGATAGAAGGGGAGGAAAGAGAAAAGGAAGAGAGATAGAGGAAGGAAGAGAGAAGGGAGGAAGAGAGAGGAAGGGGAAGAGGAAGAAGAGAAAGGAGGAAGAGAGAAAGGAAGATAGAAGGGGGAGAAGAGAGAAAGGAAGATAGAAGGGGAGGAAGAGAGAAAGGAAGATAGAGGGGAGGAAGAGAGAAAGGAAGAGAGAAAGGAAGATAGAGGGGAAGAAAGAAGAGAAAGGGGGAGGAAGAGAGAAAGGAAGAGAGAAGGGGAGGAAGAGAGAAAGGAAGATAGAAGGGGGAGGAAGAGAGAAAGGAAGAGAGAAGGGGAGGAAGAGAGACAGGAAGATAGAGGGGGAGGAAGAGAGAAGGAAGATAGAAGGGGAGGAAGAGAGAAAGAAAGGAGAAGGGCGAGAAGAGAGAAGGGGGAGGAAGAGAGAAGGGCGAGGAAGAGAGAAGGGGGAGGAAGAGAGAAAGGAAGAGAGAAGGGGAGGAAGAGAGAAAGGAAGAGAGAAGGGGAGGAAGAGAGAAAGGAAGATAGAAGGGGGAGGAAGAGAGAAGGGGGAGGAAGAGAGAAAGGAAGAAAGAAGGAAGAGAGAAAGGAAGATAGAAGAGAGAAAGGGAAGATAGAAGGGGAGGAAGAGAGAAAGGAAGATAGAAGGGGGAGGAAGAGAGACAGGAAGATAGAAGGGGAGGAAGAGAGAAAGGAAGATAGAAGGGGAGGAAGAAGAGAGAAAGGAAGATAGAAGGGGGAGGAAGAGAGAAGGGGGAGAGAAAAGGAAGATAGAAGGGGGAGGAAGAGAAGGAAGATAGAAGGGGAGGAAGAGAGAAAGGAAGATAGAAGGGGGAGGAAGAGAAAAGGAAGAGAAGGGAAGATAGAAGGGGGAGGAGGAGAAAGGAAGAGAGAAGGGGGAGGAAGAGAGGGAAGATAGAAGGGGAGGAAGAGAGAAGGAAGATAGAAGGGGAGGAAGAGAGAAAGAAGATAGAAGGGGAGGAGAGGGAAAGAAGATAGAAGGGGAAGAGGAAGATAGAAGGGGAGGAAGAGAAAAGGAAGATAGATGGGGAGGAAGAGAGACAGGAAGATAGAAGGGGGGAAGAGAGAAAGGGGAGAAAGGGAAGAGAGAAAGGAAGATAGAAGGGGAGGAAGAGAGAAAGGAAGATAGAAGGGGAGGAAAGAAAGGAAGATAGAAGGGGGAGAGGGGAAAGGAAGAGAGAAGGGGAGGAAGAGAGAAAGGAAGAAAGAAGGGGGAGGAAGAGAGAAAGGAAGATAGAAGGGGAGGAAGAGAGAAAGGAAGATAGAAGGGGGAGGAAGAGAGAAAGGAAGATAGAAGGGGGAGAGAAGAAGATAGAAGGGGAGGAAGAGAGAAAGGAAGAGAGAAGGGGAGGAAGAGAGAAAGGAAGATAGAGGGGAGGGAAGAGAGAAGGGAGAAGAAAGGGGAGAAGAGAGAAAGGAAGAGAGAAGGGGAGGAAGAGAGAAAGGAAGATAGAAGGGGGAGATAGAGGGAAAGGAAGAGAGAAGGGGAGGAAGAGAGAAAGGAAGATAGAAGGGGAAGAAGAGAGAAAGGAAGAGGAAGAGAAGGAAGAGAGAAAGGAAGATAGAAGGGGAGAGAAAAGGAAGATAGAAGGGGAGGAAGAGAAGGGGGAGGAAGAGAGAAAGGAAGATAGAAGGGGAGGAAGAGAGAAGAAGATAGAAGGGGAGGAAGAGAGAAAGGGGAGGGGAGAAGAGAGAAAGAAAGAGAAGGAAGATAGAAGGGGGAGGAGGGGGAAAGGAAGAGAGAAGGGGGAGGAAGAGAGAAGGAAGATAGAAGGGGAGGAAGGAGGAAGATAGAAGGGGAGGAAGAGAGAAGGAAGATAGAAGGGGAGGAGGAAAGGAAGGAGGAAGATAGAAGGGGGAGGAAGAGAGAAAGGAAGATAGAAGGAAGAGAGAGGAAGATAGAAGGGGGAGGAAGAGAGAAAGGAAGAGGAAGATAGAAAGGAAGATAGAAGGGGAGGAAGAGAGAAAGGAAGATAGAAGGGGAGGAAGATAGAAAGGAAGATAGAAGGGGAGGAAGAAAGGAAGAGAGAAGGGGGAGGAAGAGAGAAGGGAAAGAAGGGGGAGGAAGAGAAAAGGAAGATAGAAGGGGGAGGAAGAGAGAAAGAAGATAGAAGGGGAGGAAGAGAGAAAGGAAGATAGAGGAGGGGGAAAGGAAGAGAGAAGGGGAGGAAGAGAAAAGGAAGATAGAAGGGGGAGGAAGAGAGAAAGGGAGGAGAGAGAAAGAAAGAGAGAAGGGGAGGAAGAGAAAGGAAGATAGGGGGGAGGGAGAAGATAGAAGGGGAGGAAGAGAGAAAGGAATATAGAAGGGGAGGAAGAGAGAAAGGAAGATAGAAGGGGAGGAAGAGAGAAAGGAAGATAGAAGGGGGAGGAAGAGAGAAAGGAAGAGAGAAGAAGATAGAAGGGGGAAGAAGAGAGAAAGGAAGATAGAAGGGGAGGAAGAGAGAAAGGGGGAGGAAGAGAGAAAGGAAGATAGAGGGGAGGAAGAGAGACAGGAAGATAGAAGGGGAGGAAGAGAGAAAGGAAGATAGAAGGGGGAGGAAAGAGAGAAAGGAGAAGATAGAAGAGAGAAAGGAAGAGAGAGAAAGGAGAGAAGAGAAGGGGGAGGAAGAGAGAAGGAAGATAGAAGGGGAGGAAGAGAGAAAGAAGATAGAAGGGGAGGAAGAGAGAAAAGGGGAGGAGAGAGAAAGGAAGATAGATGGGAAGAGAGAAAGGAAGATAGAAGGGGGAGGAAGAGAGAGGAAGAGAGAAAAGATAAGGAAGATAGAAGGAAAGGGAAAGGAAGATAGAAGGAGATAGAAAGGAAGATAGAAGGGGAGGAGAAAGGAAGAGAGAAGGGGAGGAAGAGAGAAAGGAAGAAGAAGGGGAGGAAGAGAGAAAGGAAGATAGAAGGGGAGGAAGAGAGAAAGGAAGATAGAAGGGGGAGGAAGAGAGAGAAGGAGATAGAAGGGGGAGGAAAGGAAGAAGATAGAAGGGGGAGAGAAGGAAGAGAGAAGGGGAGGAAGAGAGAAAGGAAGATAGAGGAGGAAGAGAGAAAGGAAGATAGAAGGGGAGGAAGGAGAAAGGAAGAGAAGGGGAAAGAGAGAAAGGAAGAGAGAAAGGAAGATAGAAGGGGGAGGAGGGGGAAAGGAAGAGAGAAGGGGAGGAAGAGAGAAAGGAAGAGAGAAGGGGAGGAAGAGAGAAAGGAAGATAGAAGGGGAGGAAGAGAGAAAGGAGAGAGAAGGGGGAGGAAGAGAGACAGGAAGATAGAAGGGGAGGAAGAGAGAAAGGAAGATAGAAGGGGGAGGAAGAGAGAAAGAAGAGAGAAGAGGAAGAGAGAAGGGAGGAAGGAGAGAAGGAAGAGAGAAGGGGGAGGAAGAGAGAAAGGAAGAGAGAAGGGGGAGGAAGAGAGAAAGGAAGAGAGAAGGGGAGGAAGAGAGAGATAGAAGGGAGGGAGGAAGAGAGAAGGGGGAGGAAGAGAGAAAGGAAGATAGAAGGGGAGGAAGAGAGAAAGGAAGATAGAAGGGGGAGGAGGGGGAAAGGAAGATAGAAGGGGAGGAAGAGAGAAAGGAAGATAGAAGGGGGAGGAAGAGAGAAAGGAAGATAGAAGGGGGAGGAAGAGAGAAAGGAAGAGAGAAGGGGGATAGAAGGGGAAGAAAAAGGAAGATAGAAGGGGAGGAAGAGAGAAGGGGGAGGGAAAGGAAGGAAGAGGAAGAAAGGAAGATAGAAGGGGAGGAAGAGAGAAAGGAAGATAGAAGGGGGAGAAAGAGAAAAGGAAGAGAGAAAGGAAGAGGAAGGAGGGGGAAAGGAAGAGAGAAGGGGAGGAAGAGAGAGGAAGATAGAAGGGGAGGAAGAGAGAAGGAAGATAGAAGGGGGAGGAAGAGAGAAAGGAAGATAGAAGGGGGGAGGAAGAAGATAGAAGGGGAGGAAGATAGAAGGGGGAGGAAGAGAGAAAGGAAGATAGATGGGGAGGAAGAGAGACAGGAAGATAGAAGGGGGAGGAAGAGAGAAAGGAGAGGAAGATAGAAAGGAAGATAGAAGGGGGAGGAAGAGAGAAAGGAAGATAGAAGGAGGTAGATAGAAAGGAAGATAGAAGGGGGAGGAGGGGGAAAGGAAGAGAGAAGGGGGAGGAAGAGAAGAAGAAAGAAAGGAAGATAGAAGGGGAGGAAGAGAGAAAGAAAGATAGAAGGGGGAGGAAGAGAGGAAGGGAAAGGAAGATAGAAGGGGGAGGAAGAGAGAAAGAAGATAGAAGGGGAGGAAGAGAGAAGGGGAGGAAGAGAAAAGGAAGATAGAGAGGAAGAGAGAAAGGAAGATAGAAGGGGAGGAAGAGAGAAAGGAAGATAGAAGGGGAGGAAGAGAGAAAGGAAGATAGAGGGGGAGGAGGGGGAAAGGAAGAGAGAAAGGAAGAGAGAAAGGAAGAGAGAAAGAGGAAGAAAGGAAGATAGAAGGGGAGGAAGAGAGAAAGGAAGATAGAAGGGGAGGAAGAGAGAAAGGGAAGAAGGGGAGGAAGAGAGAAAGGAAGATAGAAGGGGGAGGAAGAGAGAAAGGGGAGGAAGATAGAAGGGGGAGGAAGAGAGAAGGGCGAGGAAGAGAGAAGGGGGAGGAAGAGAGAAAGGAAGAGAGAAGGGGGAGGAAGAGAGAAAGGAAGAGGAAGGGGGAGGAGAGAAGAAGGGAGGAAGATAGAAGGGGGAGGAAGAGAGAAAGGAAGATAGAAGGGGAGGAAGAGAGAAAGGAAGATAGAAGGGGAGGAGGAGAAAGGAAGATAGAAGGGGAGGAAGAGAGAAAGGAAGATAGAAGGGGAGGAAGAGAGAGAAGATAGAAGGGGAGGAAGAGAGAAGAGAAGGAAGATAGAAGGGGAGAAGAGAGAAAGGAAGATAGAAGGGGGGAGAGAGAAAGGGGAGAAGAAAGGAAGATAGAAGGGGGAGGAAGAGAGACAGGAAGATAGAAGGGGGGAGAGAGAAAGGAAGATAGAAGGGGAGAAGAGAGAAAGGAGGAAGAGAGAAAGGAAGATAGAAGGGGGAGGAAGGAAAGAAGAGAGAAGGGGAGGAAGAGAGAGGAAGATAGAAGGGGGAGGAAGAGAAGAAGATAGAAGGGGGAGGAAGAGAGAAAGGAAGATAGAAGGGAGGGGAAAGGAAGATAGAAGGGGGAGGAAGAGAGAAAGGAAGATAGAAGGGGAGGAAGAGAAAAGGAAGATAGATGGGGAGGAAGAGAGAAAGGAAGATAGAAGGGGAGGAAGAGAGAAAGAAGAGAGAAGAAGATAGAAGGGGAGGAAGAGAGAAAGGAAGATAGAAGGGGAGGAAGAGAGAAAGGAAGAGAGAAGGGGAGGAAGAGAGAAGGGGGAGGATAGAAGGGAGGAAGAGAGAAGGGGAGGAAGAGAAAGGAAAGAGAGAAAGGAAGAGAGAAGGGAGGAAGAGAGAAAGGAAGATAGAAGGGGGAGGAGGAAGAGAGAAGGGGGAGGAAGAGAGAAAGGAAGATAGAAGGGGAGGAAGAGAGAAAGGAAGATAGAAGGGGGAGGAGGGGAAAGGAAGAGAGAAGGGGAGGAAGAGAGAAAGGAAGATAGAAGGGGAGGAAGAGAGAAAGGAAGATAGAAGGGGAGGAAGAGAGAAAGGGAGATAGAAGGGGGAGGAAGAGAGAAAAGAAGATAGAAGGGGAGGAAGAGAGAAGGAAGAGAAGGGGAGGAAGAGAGAAGGGGAGGAAGAGAGAAAGGAAGATAGAAGGGGAGGAAGAGAGACAGGAAGATAGAAGGGGGAGGAAGAGAGAAAGGAAGATAGAAGGAAGAGAGAGGAAGAGAGAAAGGAAGATAGAAGGGGGAGGAGGGGAAAGGAAGAGAGAAGGGGAGGAAGAGAGAAAGGAAGATAGAAGGGGGAGGAAGAGAGAAAGGAAGATAGAAGGGGAGGAAGAGAGAAAGGGGAGATAGAAGGGGGAGGAAGAGAGAAAGGAAGAGAGAAGGGGGAGGAAGAGAGAAAGAGAGAAGGGCGAGGAAGAAGAAGGGGAGGAAGAGAGAAAGGAAGAGAGAAGGGGGAGGAAGAGAGAAAGGAAGAGAGAAGGGGGAGGAAGAGAGAAAGGAAGAAAGAGGAGAGGAAGAGAGAAGGGGAGGAAGAGAGAAAGGAAGATAGAAGGGGAGGAAGAGAGAAAGGAAGATAGAAGGGGAGGAGGAAAGGAAGATAGAAGGGGAGGAAGAGAGAAAGGAATAGGGGTTTAGAACAGGATAGAAGGGGAGGAAGAGAAAAGGAAGAGAGAAGGGAAGATAGAAGGGAAGAGAGAAAGGAAGATAGAAGGGGAGGAGGAAGAGAGAAGGGGGAGGAAGAGAGAAAGGAAGATAGAAGGGGGAGGAGGAAGGAAGAAAGGAGGAAGAGAAAGGAAGAGAAGGGGAAAGAGAAGAGGAAGAGAGAAAGGAAGATAGAAGGGGAGGAGAGAGAAAGGAAGAGAGAAGGGGAGGAAGAGACAGGAAGATAGAAGGGGAGGAAGAGAGAAGGAAGATGAAGGGGAGGGGAGAGAAAGGAAGATCTGGGGAGAAAAGGGATGGAAGGAGAAAGAAGATAGAAGGGGAGGAAGAGATAAAGGAAGATAGATGGGGAGGAAGAGAGAAGGAAGATAGAAGGGGGAGGAAGAGAGAAAGGAAGAGAGGAAGAGAAGGAAGATAGAAGGGGAGGAAGAGAGAAAGGAAGATAGAAGGGGAGGAAGAGAGAAGAGAGAAAGGAAGATAGAAGGGGGAGGGGGGGGAAAGGAAGAGAGAAGGGAGGAAGAGAGAAAGGAAGAGAGAAGGGGGAGGAAGAGAGAAAGGAAGATAGAAGGGGAGGAAGAGAGAAAGGAAGAGAGAAGGGGAGGAAGAGAGAAAGGAAGATAGAAGGGAGGAAGAGAGAAAGGAAGATAGAAGGGGGAGAAAGAGAGAAAGAAAGAGAGAAGGGCGAGGAAGAGAGAAGGGGGAGGAAGATAGAAGGGGAGGAAGAGAGAAAGGGGAGGAAGAGAGAAAGGAAGAGAGAAGGGGAAGGGGAGGAAGAGAGAAAGGAAGATAGAAGGGAGGGAGGAAGAGAGAAGGGGGAGGAAGAGAGAAAGGAAGATAGAAGGAGGAAGAGAAAAGGAAGATAGAAGGGGAGGAGGGGGAAAGGAAGATAGAAGGGGAGGAAGAGAGAAAGGAAGATAGAAGGGGGAGGAAGAGAGACAGTAAGATAGAAGGGGAGGAAGAGAGAAAGGAAGAGAGAAGGGAAATAGAAGGGGAAGAAGAGAGAAAGGAAGATAGAAGGGGGAGGAAGAGAAGGGGAGGAAGAGAGAAAGGAAGATAGAAGGGGGAGGAAGAGAGACAGGAAGATAGAAGGAGAAGAGAAAAGGAAGATAGAAGGGGGAGAAAGAGAAAAAGGAAGAGAGAAAGGAGGATAGAAGGGGGAGGAGGGGGAAAGGAAGAGAAAGGGGAGAAGAGAGAAGGAAGATAGAAGGGGAGGAAGAGAGAAGGAAGATAGAAGGGGAGGAAGAGAGAAAGGAAGATAGAAGGGGAGGAGGGAAAGGAAGATAGAAGGGGAGGAAGAGAAGGAGGAAGAGAGAAAGGAAGATAGATGGGGAGGAAGAGAGACAGGAAGATAGAAGGGGGAGGAAGAGAGAAAGGAAGAGAGAAGGGAAGATAGAAAGGAAGATAGAAGGGGAGGAAGAGAGAAAGGAAGATAGAAGGGGAGGTAGATAGAAAGGAAGATAGAAGGGGAGGAGGGGGAAAGGAAGAGAGAAGGGGGAGGAAGAGAGAAAGGAAGAAAGAAGGGGGAGGAAGAGAGAAAGGAAGATAGAAGGGGAGGAAGAGAGAAAGGAAGATAGAAGGGGAGGAAGAGAGAAGGAGATAGAAGGGGGAGGAAGAGAGAAAAGAAGATAGAAGGGGAGGAAGAGAGAAAGGAAGATAGAGGGGGAGGAAGAGAGAAGGAAGATAGAAGGGGAGGAAGAGAGAAAGATAGAAGGGGAGGAGGGGGAAAGGAAGAGAGAAGGGGGAGGAAGAGAGAAAGGAAGAGAGAAGGGGGAGGAAGAGAGAAAGGAAGATAGAAGGGGGAGGAAGAGAGAAAGGGAGAGAGAAGGGGGAGGAAGAGAGACAGGAAGATAGAAGGGGAGGAAGAGAGAAAGGAAGATAGAAGGGGGAGAAAGAGAGAAAGAAGAGAGAAGGGGGAAGAGAGAAGGGGGAGGAAGAGAGAAGGGCGAGGAAGAGAGAAGGGGGAGGAAGAGAGAAAGGAAGAGAGAAGGGGGAGGAAGAGAGAAGGGGGAGGAGAGAGAAAGGAAGATAGAAGGGGAGGAAGAGAGAAAGGAAGAGATAAGGGGAGGAAGAGAGAAAGGAAGATAGAAGGGGGAGAGAAAGGAAGATGGAGGGGGAGAAAGAGAGAAAGGAAGATGGAGGGGGAGAAAGAGAGAAAGGAAGATGGAGGGGGAGAAAGAGAGAAAGGAAGATGGAGGGGGAGAAAGAGAGAAAGGAATATGGAGGGGGAGAAAGAGAGAAAGGAAGATGGAGGAGGAGGAAGAGAGAAAGGAAGATGGAGGGGAAGATGAAGAGAGAAAGGAGATAAAGCTAGGGTTGTGCTGTCATTACTCAAAACTTGTGAGGAAACTCATTGCACTTAATATATGTGAGCAGTGGTGTAAAGTACTTAAGTAAACAATACAAGGTCCCTTGCCATCATTGGGGATTTCACCCGAGCGTCGGGGGCGGCGGTTCTGAACCATGCAAAGTCTTCCGTTAAGTTTTTCGGAAGATGGCGCGGTAGGACGGATGTGCCCGGGGGGTTATCTCTCTGTGAGGGGGCCCTGAGGATTCTCGGGGTCCATTTTGAGACCTCTGGCTCAGCGACGCTGAACTGGAACATGCGTATAGCAGTGGTACAGAAGAAGCTAGCAATGTGGAAGGCTAGGTTTTTGTCTTTTATAGGTAAGGTCCTGGTCCTAAAGGTGGATGTATTGCCATCTCTTTTGTATTTGGCGTACATCTACCCATTGCCGGCTTGTCTGAGAAGGTCTCTAGTGAGGCTTGTGTTTCAGTTCATGTGGGGTGGCAGGTACGAGTGGGTCGCCAGGGCGCGCATGCTCTGTCCCATCGGGGAGGGAGGTAGGGGGTACCACATCTCCCCTCAAGCTGAAGAAGCGAGAAGCGTAATGGTGTGGTCTAACACGGGTCCTCAGGCGGAACAGCTGCCGTGGCACTTTGGCCATGCGGCCAAGTGGCTGTGTGCGCACCCCGAGGTTGAAGTTGCCCGAATAGGTTTAGACCACAGGCACCTGTACGAGGAGGTCAGGCAGGCAGGGAGTCCTGCGCCTGTAGCGGGCATCTCGTCAGTGGTCTGGGAGGGAGTGCAGGCGCGGGGCCTGGACAACAGGCTCAAAGACCTGAATTGGTTGAGCCTCCACAAGTGCTTGCCGGTACGTTCCATCATGTACTGGCATAGTTTGGCGCGATCCCCCACCTGTCCAAGATCTGCTTGTGGCAGGGAGGAGACTGTGCGCCATGCCTTTTGGGACTGTGCCTTTGCCGGACTAGTATGGGCTAGGGCACGGGTGTTGCTAGGTGTGGTTAGGAGTGACTTTGTGTTGACATGGGCTAGGCTAGAGAGAGGCGTAGGGAGAGCGAGGGGAACGGATAGGGACAGATTTCTGCTCTGGCTTCTCATGAGTCTCTTTAAAAGGGGACTGTGGGAAGCCAGGCAGAATTTAGTCAAGACAGGGAGAGATTGGGGGGTGGAAGGGATAGTGAGGAGGGTGGAAGGTGGAAGGTGATTTGAGGGGGAGGATGAAGAGGGAGGAGAGGAAGTGGGGCAGCATGCGGCACGGGAGAGGTGGAAGGGGGGATTAGGGCTGGGAGTGTTAGAGTTAGATTTGTAAGGGGATAGATTAGGGAAGGGGAGATAGGGAAAGGGTTAGGTATTGGTTAGGTATGACGGGGAGGGACGATGCTCCCCTGAGGTTTGTTTTTGTTTGGTTGTTTGGTGGTTTTTGTAAATAGAATGAATGAGAATTATTATTGTGTAAAGTATGAATGGTATTGATTGTAATAAATTATTTTTTCTAAAAAAAATCTGTACTTTACTTTACTATTTATATTTTTGGCAACTTTTACTTTTACCTCACTACATTCCGAAAGAAAAGTTTGACAGGAGAATTGTCCAATTCACACACTTGTCAAAAGAACATCTCTGGTCATCTCTGGTCATCCCCTTTTCCCTCTGATCTGGCGGACTCACTAAACACAACTGCTTCATTTGTTAATGATATCTGAGTGTTGTAGTGTGCCCCTGGCTATACATACATTTAAAAACGAAAAGAGAATTGTGTCGTCTGGTTTGATTAATATAAGGAATTTGAAATGATTTATACTTTTACTTTTGATACTTAAGTACATTTTAGCAATTCCATTTACTTAAGTATTATTTTACTGGGTGACTATTACTTTTCTATTAAGGTATCTTTACTTTTACTCAAGTATGACAATTTATTACTTTTCTATTAAGGTATCTTTACTTTTACTCAAGTATGACAATTTATTACTTTTCTATTAAGGTATCTTTACTTTTACTCAAGTATGACAATTTATTACTTTTCTATTAAGGTATCTTTACTTTTACTCAAGTATGACAATTTATTACTTTTCTATTAAGGTATCTTTACTTTTACTCAAGTATGACAATTTATTACTTTTCTATTAAGGTATCTTTACTTTTACTCAAGTATGACAATTTATTACTTTTCTATTAAGGTATCTTTACTTTTACTCAAGTATGACAATTTATTACTTTTTCCACCGCTGTATCTCAGTACAGTTACTTAAAGTGATAGATTTGAGTTGTATCCAGATTTGATGTATCACCTTGAACATTTAGAGTAATGCCCCCACTAAGCCACACCTCCAATGTAATTTACCAGTATACCTTGCCTTTCAGAGTGAAGTGTAGACTTACCACCCATGACAGTACTTGTTAGTGACAGAGACATGATTGTTGAATTCGTTCATTTTCAGTCCTGTGGCCTTCACCAAGTGAGTTCCTAGGTGAATGTTATCATTATAATAAAACTCATTATGACAATACATTACATATCTCATAAAGCCTTATTATGAATCCTAGCTTTACTTTAATACATTGGCATGAAACTCATGGTTTACAGGCCACATAAGGCCTTCAAAGTAGATTTGCAAAATTCCGGTAACTTTCCCCAAATTCCCAGATGTATTATTTTAAAAAATGGAGTTGATGTGACTTATCATTTAGTTTTGAGTCAGTACCACATAAACATTTAAAGCACTAATGACTTTTCATTGAGTTCAACTTACTAGTAGTATTTGAGTTAAAATGCCTTGGGTTTTACAGTGTAGTTTGTGGTCAATTCCAAGTAATTTCCTGTTAGTAGATTTGCAAATGGAAAATCTTAAGTGCAATTTATAAAAAATGAAAACAACGCTCTGAATCAATTCCACATCCAATGAAAGTAAGACATTGATTTAGCAGCTTTTCTACATAAACTAGTTGATGGAGGAAATTGAATTAGCAGTTTCTTTACATAAACTCTGTGGAAGAATTTGGGGGAAAGATCTTCAAGTTGAGAAATAGCTTGAGTCATGGGACAATATTACAGTACATTTACCATCTAATGCACTCTTGATAACTATTCAACAATATTAACTAATATTTTATATCAAACATGTATTACTTATTGTTTCTATCTTGGTGCAACTGTTTTTCGTCCTGTCTTGATGTACCCATTCTTTCTATCTTGATGCAACCCTTCTTTCTATCTTGATGTAACCATTCTTTCTATCTTGATGTAACCATTATTTCTATCTTGATGTAACCATTATTTCTGTCTTGATGCAACCCCTCTTTCTATCTTGATGCAACCCTTCTTTCTATCTTGATGTAACCATTCTTTCTATCTTGATGCAACCATTATTCATTCTGTCTTGATGCAACCATTCTTTCTATCTTGATGTAACCATTCTTTCTGTCTTGATGTAACCATTCTTTCTGTCTTGATGTAACCATTCTTTCTATCTTGATGTAACCATTATTCATTCTATCTTGATGTAACCATTATTCATTCTGTCTTGATGCAACCATTCATTCTATCTTGATGTAACCATTATTCATTCTATCTTGATGTAACCATTCTTTCTATCTTGATGTAACCATTCTTTCTGTCTTGATGTAACCATTCTTTCTATCTTGATGCAACCATTCTTTCTATCTTGATGTAACCATTCTTTCTATCTTGATGTAACCATTATTCATTCTGTCTTGATGCAACCCCTCTTTCTATCTTGATGCAACCATTCTTTCTATCTTGATGTAACCATTCTTTCTATCTTGATGTAACCATTCTTTCTGTCTTGATGTAACCATTATTCATTCTGTCTTGATGCAACCCCTCTTTCTATCTTGATGCAACCATTCTTTCTATCTTGATGTAACCATTCTTTCTATCTTGATGCAACCATTCTTTCTATCTTGATGTAACCATTATTTCTGTCTTGATGTAACCATTCTTTCTGTCTTGATGTAACCATTCTTTCTATCTTGATGTAACCATTATTCATTCTATCTTGATGTAACCATTATTCATTCTGTCTTGATGCAACCATTCATTCTGTCTTGATGTAACCATTCTTTCTATCTTGATGCAACCATTCTTTCTATCTTGATGTAACCATTCTTTCTATCTTGATGTAACCATTCTTTCTATCTTGATGCAACCATTCTTTCTATCTTGACGTAACCATTCTTTCTATCTTGATGTAACCATTCTTTCTATCTTGATGTAACCATTCTTTCTATCTTGATGCAACCATTCTTTCTATCTTGATGTAACCATTATTCATTCTGTCTTGATGCAACCATTTCTAAACATTCTTAATGCAACCTGACCTATCTCCCCTAGCAGGGCCCTATATTCAAAAAGTTTCTCAGAGTGGTAGTGCTGATCTAGAATCAGGGTCCCCCCTGTTCTTATACTCTTATTCATTATGATCTAAAAGGCTAAACTGATCCTGTATCAGCACTCTTACTCTGAGGCTGTCTGTGAGTATGGGTCCTAACCTGTGTGCTGGCAGGTACAATTCCACTACCGTGAGAATGGCCGGGACAGGTGTGAACAGCAGTTCTCCTGGGAGTGCACCAGCGGCTACTGTAATGGCAGTGCCAACCGACAAGGACCTGTCGTGCAGACCACCGACAAGGACCAGTCCGGCCAAAACCTCTGGTGCCAGTCGGAGGGACACTTCACTAGAAACTTCACTAGGGACCAGAAAACCCAATCCTACACCCTGAGGTAAACTTGGATTTTCTGGGTGTGGTGGAGGAAGGGGCGGGGGGTTGACATCAGCCTCTGGGTGTTAGAGACAGGAAGTCATCTGTTGAATGCTGTTTTGACGAGTAATAAGCACATCATCCAGGCATCTTGACACCCCCCCTCCTCCCCTGACACACACACACAAACACTGTATAGTTACTGTTGCTGTGTCTGTTGTGCTCCGACCCCCACCCCCACGCCACCCCACAAACCCTGTATAGTTACTGTTGCTGTGTCTGTTGTGCTCCGCACCCCGCACACACACAAACCCTGTATAGTTACTGTTGCTGTGTCTGTTGTGCTCCGATCCCATCAAACAACATTTTGCTGGATTTTAATGTTGGAAAGACATAACATTGCAACCTGAGCACTGTGGAAATAACAGTTATATTGATGATGTGGATGGAATCACTAGAAAATACTGGTATCTGTCAGAATGATGTCATGCTGATCTACCACTTCAATGCACTGATTCAACCTCTCATTGTAGTGACTCAGGTTGCTGTTGGGGCTCCAATGTCAATGGAAAGACCAACTGGACAATACACACCGAGGTGGATTTGGGGTTACGGGTCAGCCCGGGGCCTCCAACCCAAAACACACCTCCTGTCACGGCAACTGTCCCAACCCTGCGGTACGACCACGAGGGAAGCAAACTGAATGTACCAAAAAAGAGTTTCTGCCAAATAACCACACACTAAACTTAGTGGCATATTTCAACCTGAGCCCTTTAGAACCCATAGGGGCCGTCTCAGTCATCTACAGCAGCATTCTAGAATTCTATTGTGGTCTAAAGGGTTAAACAATACATTCTGTTTTATTCTACATCTACATAACACTACAGTCACGTCACTGTTATCTGGGATTATTATCTACTAATGAAAGTGTTTTTTTTGTTTCTCTCTGTGATGTCATGAGTAGAGTTCCTCAGAACTGCTTTTCCACTCTTCCTCTCTTGGCCTATGACCCGGATGGAGATGACGTGAGGTGCCACTTCCCTGTGAACGTCGCACACCCCAACATTACACTTGACAGGGTAATAAAATTAACAATATCCCTCCCTGCAGATTGATGTAGATGAAATCAAGCCCGTTTATTAACGGTTTAGTGCGTGGGGTATTATTAAGTTAGCTAAAATTGTTCCGACTTCAAAGGCACTTGAACAATCCCTGCGGAGGTACTGCAGAGGGTTCCCCCTCTCAATGTTTTTATGAATATCGCTAGCAACAACAGAATAAACACATTTATTATTACATACCCACAGTAGACAAGAGGAGAATATCTTATTTCTAACGATGTCAACTTTATTTCTCAACTCTGAACATTGAGCAAATTACACTTATGGTATCCAATGACACTCACTGGAGTATCTGATTTAGGATTTTAAAAAGCACACGCGAATAGGGGTGGCTTCATGTGGGAAATGGGAAATGGGAAACTGGGAAGTGGGAAGTCGTAAGTCCGACATGAATGTGTTCACATGCCTTTGAAGTTAGAACGATTCTTTAACAAATACGATTTTAGCTAGCTTGATAAGCTAGCTAACGTTGCTAATTATAAAATTACATTGACGATATGGTCAAACTAGCTACATTATCCTTATTGATAATGTTGTAATTGTCAAAAAGGGATTTGTTGTCATTTTTTGGTTGAAAAGGTGAAATGTCAGTGGTGAAACGTCGCTACATGGCAATTCGGGAAACAACAAGCTTCCCACTTGTAACTCCAACTTAGAAGGTCGTTCCCACTTCCGATAACTCTGATAGCATGTGAATGCGGCACAGGCTACCAGTGCCGCTGGCTGCTGGTAAGCTTTCTTGACTTGGACATAATGCTTTGCCAACACATGGCTGACCTTTGTTTAACCAGATAAACAGTTGCTCTTAGTAAAAATGTGTTTGTAATTACCTTTCTAGCTAATAGGCTATGTTAGAGTTTACACTTCCTCTTCCAATTATAATGTGGGGAGATCAAAATAATGAAAATTATCTACGTAATATTTTCATTTTAAAATGTTGATTACTTCTCCTTTCCATTATCATTTACCTGATGTGAAGGAAAAACACTTTTTGCTAACTGTATGATGTTGGTCGCCGGTTTGCCTGGGACGGGGACCCTGGGTCGCCGGTTTGCCTGGGACGGGTCCCTGGGTCGCCGGTTTGCCTGGGACGGGTCCCTGGGTCGCCGGTTTGCCTGGGACGGGTCCCTGGGTCGCCGGTTTGCCTGGGACGGGTCCCTGGGTTTGCCTGGGACGGGTCCCTGGGTCGCCGGTTTGCCTGGGACGAGGTCCCTGTGGGGACGAGGTCCCTGTGTCCGGTTTGCCTGGGACGGGTCCCTGGGTCGCCGGTTTGCCTGGGACGGGTCCCTGGGTCGCCGGTTTGCCTGGGACAGGTCCCTGGGTCGCCGGTTTGCCTGGGACGAGGTCCCTGGGTCGCCGGTTTGCCTGGGACGAGGTCCCTGGGTCGCCGGTTTGCCTGAGACGGGTCCCTGGGTTGAGGTTTGCCTGGGACGGGTCCCTGGGTTGCTGGTTTGCCTGGCACGGGTCGCCGGTTTGCCTGAGACGGGTCCCTGGGTCGCCGGTTTGCCTGGGACGGGTCCCTGCGTCGCCGGTTTGCCTGGGACGGGTCCCTGCGTTGCCGGTTTGCCTGGGACGGGTCCCTGGGTTGCCGGTTTGCCTGGGACGGGTCCCGGTTTGCCTGGGACGGGTCCCTGGGTCGCCGGTTTGCCTGGGACGGGTGCCTGCGTCGCCGGGTTGCCTGGGACGGGTCCCTGGGTTGCCGGTTTGCCTGGGACGGGTCCCTGGGTCGCCGGTTTGCCTGGGACGGGTCCCTGAGTAGCCGGTTTGCCTGGGACGGGTCCCTGGGTCGCCGGTTTGCCTGGGACGGGTCCCTGGGTCGCCGGGTTGCCTGGGACGGGTCGCCGGTTTGCCTGGGAGACGGGTCCCTGGGTCGCCGGGTTTGCCTGGGACGGGTCCCTGGGGACGGGTCCCTGGTTTGCCTGGGACGGGTCCCTGGGACGCCCTGGTTTGCCTGGGACGGGTCCCTGCGTCGGGCCTGGGACGGGTCCCTGGGTTGCTGGTTTGCCTGGGACGGGTCCCTGGGTCGCCGGTTTGCCTGGGACGGGTCCCTGGGTCGCTGGTTTGCCTGGGACGGGTCCCTGGGTTGCCGGTTTGCCTGGGACGGGTCCCTGCGTCGCCAGTTTGCCTGGGACGGGTCCCTGGGTCCCTGCCAGTTTGCCTGGGACGGGTCCCTCGCCAGTTTGCCTGGGACGGGTCCCTTGCCTGGGACGGGTCCCTGGGTTGCCTGGGACGGGTCCCTGGGACGGGTCCCTGGGTTGCGGTTTGCCTGGGACGGGTCCCTGGGTCGCCGGTTTGCCTGGGACGGGTCCCTGGGTTGCCTGGGACGGGTCCCTGGGTAAGATAATGTTGAAGATCCCTGGTCTAGTGTGAAAGACCCTTGTTTATTATTATTTATTATAAACATTCAATCCAATTGAGCACAATTAACATCCAACTGATCTGGGATCAGCTTTTCCTTTTCAGATCATAATGAATAGGATTCCGTGGACAGGGAGAAACTGTTCCTAGATCAGCAGTTAATTCACTATCATCTCATCCCTCCAGGTCCAGTGCACTCTGCATGCCACGGGCCGGTTGGCTGTAGGGTTGCATGTATTTGAGGTGCTGCTGCAGGACCACCCCACTGTAGACGTCAACATGACGGGATATAAATCAAATTATACCAGAAAGGCCCTGAACGAGTCCTATGCCAATAACCCGACTCCGACCCCGTTCAGCCGCGTGCCCTTGCAGTTTGCCGTGGAGAGTAAGTAGCATGTCTCACAGTTGAATGCTTCCTTTTGGCATAGTGAAACCAACCAATCAATTTAATTAAATGGGATTTGTCTAGTGTTTTGTCTAGTCGTATAATATGTATAGATCAGTGACGCATAGTCATTTGTCAAAAAATAAAACAGAATTTGAGTTTTATTTTGGTAAAGTGGTGTAGGTTTCAAAATTGAACTCGTAGTTTGTTTATGCAAATTATGTTATGTGCACCTGGTGGAATGACAGTGAAGATGATGGTGCGTTCCAAAATGGCAACCTGCATGGTTTTAATCTCCCTAATTACATGACTAATTACCTTTATTTACTGAGAGCAGTACAAAATGCTGTCAATCTAGCTAAAAACAAACACCCTACTGCCCCTGATGAAATAATCAGACAACAATTTAGTCCGAAGCATTGTCAGTCATTGTTTATAGACATGTATGTCGCTGTGGATCCTCTAAAGGGGTCATCTGAGATTCCAACAATGACAAAGCAGACACCGTGCCACTTTTTTTTGGTAAACAGCTGAGGGATGATTCTGGAGAAATGCAACCACTCTCAAATGTATAAACGGGGCTATGCATACAAAGACTGACTATCCATCAGATCAAAATGATAGCTATGGATACATAGGGGCAGCAGGGTAGCCTAGTGGTTAGAGCGTTGGACTAGTAACCGGAAGGTTGCAAGTTCAAACCCCCGAGCTGACAAGGTACAAATCTGTCGTTCTGCCCCTGAACAGGCAGTTAACCCACTGTTCCTAGGCCGTCATTGAAAATAAGAATTTGTTCTTAACTGACTTGCCTAGTTAAATAAAGGTAGAATAAAAAAAGGACTGACCATCCATGAGATCAAAATAATAGCAATGGATGCAAGGACTGACTATCCATCAGATCAACATGATAGCAATGGATACAAGGACTGACTATCCATCAGATCAACATGATAGCAATGGATACAAGGACTGACTATCCATCAGATCAACATGATAGCAATGGATACAAGGACTGACTATCCATCAGATCAAAATGATAGCTATGGATGCAAGGACTGACTATCCATGAGATCAACATGATAGCAATGGATGCAAGGACTGACTATCCATCAGATCAACATGATAGCTATGGATACAAGGACTGACTATCCATCAGATCAAAATGATAGCTATGGATGCAAGGACTGACTATCCATCAGATCAACATGATAGCTATGGATACAAGGACTGACTATCCATCAGATCAAAATGATAGCTGGATGGATATCCAGATCAAAATGATAGCTGATGCTATCCATGAGATCAACATGATAGCAATGGATGCAAGGACTGACTATCCATCAGATCAAAATGATAGCTTTAACCATGCTATAAAGCTATACAAACATTAGATTAAATAAAACAAGCTTGTATTTTAGCTAGTGATTTATTAAGACAGTTGAACTAAGCTCCTGAGGCATTTCTATAAGTTATAGTCTTGAAGAATCAATGTCTATATATCATTAATTTAATAGTATAATAATGGATGTAGCAATCCCAGAATGCCCCTTTATTAACACACCCACTAGATGTCTAAAACCTGTCCTTTCTGTGGTTTTAGTCCAGCCAACTCTGCCCAACTGTCTCCCTGGCTACATAGAGAATGCCAAGAGTGTGCAAAGCTGTCATCAAGGCAAAGGGGGGCTACTTTGAAGAATCTCAAATATAAAATATATTTAGATTTGTTTAACACTTTTTTTGGTTACTACATGATTCCGTATGTGTTATTTCAGAGTTTTGATGTCTTCACTATTATTCTACAATTGAGAAAATAGTACAATAAAATAAATAACCCTTGAATGAGTAGGTGGTTCTAAATGATTGACTGGTACTGTATCTAAAACCTGTCCTTTCTGTGGTTTTAGTCCAGCCAGCTCTATCCAACTGTCTCCCTGGCTACATACGACCACAGTTCTTGACTCCAACACCTTCACATGGGGATGTCCATCATGCCGCTGTGGGTCACCTGTACCAACTGGAAGCCCGAGTAAAAACCGCCCATGCCAAGTAAGAGTACCTCTCTCACCTACATCACCTTACTGTCCAAAACTCCATCGACTTCCCCCGTTGTTTCACCTATGGACTGACGGACTGCAGAGACCACAACACTTAGCAATGCTCGTTTTTTATAACCAGCTTGAAAACAGCACATGAAAACTGAATGAGATGAATAGAGTTTGATGTAACCAAAATACTCCTTGGCATCCTCGCACTTATCCAGGGGTTGTAAACTTCTCTGTCTTTCTGCTTCCTCAAAGGACATTTGACTTCCAGGTCAGCGGCCCTTCCAACATGACCAAGAAGATCAGGGATGAGGGCTTTGGTGTCACGAGGCTCTTCCTGGGCTGGATCCCGCAGGAAAGACACCTGAGACAAAACATTCCCATCTGTTTCACTGCCGAGACAAACGAGAGGTACGTTGAAGGGACATTTACAGTAAGTGTTGTTGTTGTTGTTGTGGTCATTGTTGTTCTCATTTGTTCTTCATTTCAGCCAGTCAGAGATGAGATGTGTGGTTGTGGTGGTGGCCAAAGCCCTCGCACTTACAGGTTAGTTGATTTTCACCCCCTTCAATCATTGCACTGTTGCTAGATAGACTTCCATGTATGTTATAGGGTAAGATCCAATCCTAACGTGATGACACACACATAACACGTCATATCCTCTGTGGACAGGTGAGGCGAATGTTTTGTGCACAGAGAATAGGATCAGCATCGCCGTGAGCAAGGCCTATCTGCCCGGGGTGGACATGAAGTGGCTGCGGCTAGCCGACTCATCCTGCTCCCTAACCTCCAACCAAACACACATCATGGGCACCATGTCACTCAAAACCTGTGGCACAAAGATGGAGGTATGAGAAATATTCGAAAACACACACACACACGCACGTGCACACACACACACACACACACACACACACACACACACACACACACACACACACACACATACTTGGAGGTGTGCCATCTCTTTCTCCATTCTTGTGTTTTGTTTCTTATCTTCCTAAATCTGGTTTCTCTCTCCGCTTCTATCTAGGATGCAGGTGACTTCATGGTGTTCAAAAACGAAATAAACTCCTTCGACGCGGTCAACGCGACCATCACGCGACGTAACCGGATCAACATCGGCTTCTCCTGCCGGTATCCCAAGACCGTCAGCATTTCCAACTATTACCAGATCCACAGCTCCAACTACATGTTCACAGAGTCCAACTTTGGTAGCTTCGGCTACACCTTTGAGGTCTTCAAGGACAGTAAGTTCACCCAGAAGGTGGATCCCAGTGCTTACCCAGTGAAGGTGAAGCTAATGGACAGGCTGTACATGGGCATCCAGGCCCAGGCCGATCTGCCCAAGGTACAGCTGTTGGTGGAGTCTTGCAAAGCCACTCCGGATGACGGCGTCAGCAGCAGTCTCTTCTATGACCTCATCAAAGACGGGTGAGGAAGGGGTCCCACAGAAGGGCTGTGGGCTTGAAGCTGTGAAAGTGGAATTGCAGGAATCTGCCGTCGTGCTGTATTTCTGACATGTTGAACCTTTATTTAGGCAGGGTGGAGTCCCGGTGAGACCAAGGTCTCCTTTACAAGGGAGCCCTGCATGACAAACTATTACACACTCAAAGCAGCAGAGGAAATACACTACATTTTCCTTGTTTACCACCCCTGTTGCATTATGTGGCCTGAAATGCAAATCTTATTTTGTTTACCTGCAAGAGTAAAGAATGTGTGACAACGGGTAACAATCAACATAATGTCACCTTCCTAAATGGTAAACAACAGGTAACAGTCAACATAATGTCACCTTCCTAAATGGTAAACAACAGGTAACAGTCAACATAATGTTGTATTCCTAAATGGTAAACAACAGGTAACAGTCAACATAATGTTGTATTCCTAAATGGTAAACAACAGGTAACAGTCAACATAATGTTGTATTCCTAAATGGTAAACAACAGGTAACAGTCAACATAATGTTGTATTCCTAAATGGTAAACAACAGGTAACAGTCAACATAATGTTGTATTCCTAAATGGTAAACAACAGGTAACAGTCAACATAATGTTGTATTCCTAAATGGTAAACAACAGGTAACAGTCAACATAATGTCACCTTCCTAAATGGTAAACAACAGGTAACAGTCAACATAATGTTGTATTCCTAAATGGTAAACAACAGGTAACAGTCAACATAATGTCACCTTCCTAAATGGTAAACAACAGGTAACAGTCAACATAATGTTGTATTCCTAAATGGTAAACAACAGGTAACAGTCAACATAATGTCACCTTCCTAAATGGTAAACAACAGGTAACAGTCAACATAATGTCACCTTCCTAAATGGTAAACAACAGGTAACAGTCAACATAATGTCACCTTCCTAAATGGTAAACAACAGGTAACAGTCAACATAATGTTGTATTCCTAAATGGTAAACAACAGGTAACAGTCAACATAATGTCACCTTCCTAAATGGTAAACAACAGGTAACAGTCAACATAATGTTGTATTCCTAAATGGTAAACAACAGGTAACAGTCAACATAATGTCACCTTCCTAAATGGTAAACAACAGGTAACAGTCAACATAATGTTGTATTCCTAAATGGTAAACAACAGGTAACAGTCAACATAATGTCACCTTCCTAAATGGTAAACAACAGGTAACAGTCAACATAATGTTGTATTCCTAAATGGTAAACAACAGGTAACAGTCAACATAATGTTGTATTCCTAAATGGTAAACAACAGGTAACAGTCAACATAATGTTGTATTCCTAAATGGTAAACAACAGGTAACAGTCAACATAATGTTGTATTCCTAAATGGTAAACAACAGGTAACAGTCAACATAATGTCACCTTCCTAAATGGTAAACAACAGGTAACAGTCAACATAATGTCACCTTCCTAAATGGTAAACAACAGGTAACAGTCAACATAATGTTGTATTCCTAAATGGTAAACAACAGGTAACAGTCAACATAATGTCACCTTCCTAAATGGTAAACAACAGGTAACAGTCAACATAATGTCACCTTCCTAAATGGTAAACAACAGGTGACAGTCAACATAATGTTGTATTCCTAAATGGTGAACAACAGGTAACAGTCAACATAATGTCACCTTCCTAAATGGTAAACAACAGGTGACAGTCAACATAATGTTGTATTCCTAAATGGTAAAACAGGTAACAGTCAACATAATGTAAAATGGTAAACAACAGGTACAGTCAACATAATGTTTTATTCCTAAATGGTAAACAACAGGTAACAGTCAACATAATGTTGTATTCCTAAATGGTAAACAACAGGTAACAGTCAACATAATGTCACCTTCCTAAATGGTAAACAACAGGTAACAGTCAACATAATGTTTTATTCCTAAATGGTAAACAACAGGTAACAGTCAACATAATGTCACCTTCCTAAATGGTAAACAACAGGTAACAGTCAACATAATGTCACCTTCCTAAATGGTAAACAACAGGTAACAGTCAACATAATGTTGTATTCCTAAATGGTAAACAACAGGTAACAGTCAACATAATGTCACCTTCCTAAATGGTAAACAACAGGTAACAGTCAACATAATGTCACCTTCCTAAATGGTAAACAACAGGTAACAGTCAACATAATGTCACCTTCCTAAATGGTAAACAACAGGTAACAGTCAACATAATGTCACCTTCCTAAATGGTAAACAACAGGTAACAGTCAACATAATGTCACCTTCCTAAATGGTAAACAACAGGTAACAGCCAACATAATGTCAACATAATGTTGTATTCCTAAATGGTAAACAACAGGTAACAGTCAACATAATGTCACCTTCCTAAATGGTAAACAACAGGTAACAGTCAACATAATGTTGTATTCCTAAATGGTAAACAACAGGTAACAGTCAACATAATGTCACCTTCCTAAATGGTAAACAACAGGTAACAGTCAACATAATGTTGTATTCCTAAATGGTAAAGTCAACATAATGTAAAATGGTAAACAACAGGTAACAGTCAACATAATGTCACCTTCCTAAATGGTAAACAACAGGTAACAGTCAACATAATGTTGTATTCCTAAATGGTGAACAACAGGTAACAGTCAACATAATGTCACCTTCCTAAATGGTAAACAACAGGTAACAGTCAACATAATGTTGTATTCCTAAATGGTAAACAACAGGTAACAGTCAACATAATGTTTTATTCCTAAATGGTAAACAACAGGTAACAGTCAACATAATGTCACCTTCCTAAATGGTAGACAACAGGTAACAGTCAACATAATGTCACCTTCCTAAATGGTAAACAATGTTGTTTTGTTTTCCCTAATTATTTTTTTTGTTTTCCACAGTTGCTATTTGTCTACCAGTCTTTATTGACTAAGAGAAGCACATAATGCTATTGGCAAGCTTCAAATGGGACTGAGAGATTACACAAACTTAATCGTGAATGAATTTGTCTCCATCCTGTCTCAGTAAAAATGTACTTTCTTTCTTTCTTTTACAATGAAGGTGTCTAAAGGACGAGACAGTCAAGGTTTATCCCGGGAACCGAACCCAGTTCTACTTTGAGGTCCAGGCCTTCAAATTCACTGGGAGCTACGACCAGGTAAAACCCAACATCAAAATGACTTGACCCCACATTCTTTCTTTCTTTCTTTTGTTATATTTACTGACTTTATTAGAGCATAATCATGTTGCATCAATGTGTGAATTTACCTGACGACATCAAGACGCACAGGTTTGGTCTTATTCAGACACAGATTTCAACCTCAATGTTTATTTGACAAATATCAATCCAACTGGTTGATTGTGGATGTTGATCCGGTATTAGGAACATCTTCTTAGATGATCACCTCCCCTTTCACATCCCATGACCCTCCTCCAGGTGTTCCTCACCTGTACCGTCATCCTGTGTGAGGTAGGAAACCCCAACTCTAGGTGTGACCAGGGCTGCCTGAACAAAGCCTCGCGGAGGCGCAGGCGAGATCTCCCCAACGGAGAGACAGACAGGCACTACATTACCCAGGGTCCTTTCCGTGTGGTCAGAGAGACCCAGCCCAGTGCAGACCAGAAGACAGGTGCAGGTGAAAAGACCGGTGCAGGTAATTACCCCACTCTTAGGGATGGATCGAAATGTACAGAATTGGTACCTGGAGGAAAAGGGGGAGGGTTATGCTTTTTCTATTTCAGTCAAGGGGAAGGTTTTTGAGGTCTAGTCCAGGGGAGGGGCATGTAATTGATGAAATGTAAATATTTCTCAGTGTTTTTGAATGAGTTTCTTATTAGGCTGTATATCGATGTGTGTCTGATGCCACCCCTCATCTCTGATTCTCCACTGGACACGCAATATCAAGTGAGCCTATAGGCTGTTTAGAGTGGTCTCAATCAAATGATCCATAGCCTATAGGCTGTTTAGAGTGGTCTCAATCAAATGATCCATAGCCTATAGGCTGTTTAGAGTGGTCTCAATCAAATGATCCATAGCCTATAGGGTGTTTAGAGTGGTCTCAATCAAATGATCCATAGCCTATAGGCTGTTTAGAGTGGTCTCAATCAAATTATCCATAGCCTATAGGCTGTTTAGAGTGGTCTCAATCAAATGATCCATAGCCTATAGGCTGTTTAGAGTGGTCTCAATCAAATGATCCATAGCCTATAGGCTGTTTAGAGTGGTCTCAATCAAATGATCCATAGCCTATAGGCTGTTTAGAGTGGTCTCAATCAAATGATCCATAGCCTATAGGCTGTTTAGAGTGGTCTCAATCAAATGATCCATAGCCTATAGGCTACGAAGTGCATGCTGGGAGAAGCACAGAGCAAAGTTATATTTCTAAGATCGCTGATGGGAGTGTGTAAATCAAACTAGGCTGCATTACACACTGCAATGGATATTCCAACCCTGATCCCCGGCCTGCTCTGTTCTTGTTGACCATCCCTTCCCCCCAAAAAACGGTGTTCTGCCTAACCAATGGCTGTGCTCTGTAGGCCCATCCTAACCAATGGCTGTGCTCTGTAGGCCTATCCTAACCAATGGCTGTGCTCTGTAGGCCTATCCTAACCAATGGCTGTGCTCTGTAGGCCTATGGTGGCAGTTCAGGAAGAGAGTCAAAGGCTTCCTCTGAAATGTTTTGTTTGATTAGGCCTAGTCCAATGCACCAACTTGCGGTCAGACTAGCCTATAGCCTATGTTCTGTTCTGTTCAGCTTGAGAAGGAGATTCTGCCCTTGTCCAGCCGTGAAATCCATAGATTAGGGAGGAAATTTATGTATTTAAATTGACTGATTTACTGTAACTCTGTAAAATAACTGAAATCAAAAGTATGTGGACACCCCTTCGAATGAGTGGATTTGGCTATTTCAGCCACACCGTTGCTGACAGGTGTATACAATTGAGCACACAGCCATGCAATCTACATAGACAAACATTGGCAGTAGAATGGCCTTACTGAAGAGGCACCGTCGTAGGACGCCACCTTTCCAACAAGTCAGTCCGTCAAGTTACTGCATTGCTAAAGGTCAACTATAGGTGTTGTTATTGTGAAGTGGAAACACCTAGGAGCAACAATGGCTCAGCCGGGAAGTGGAAGGCCAAACACGCTCACAGAACGGACCAGCGAGTGCTGAAGCGTGTAAAAATCGTCTCTCCTCAGTTGCAACACTCACAACCGAGATCCAAACTGCCTCTGGTAGCAACGTCGTCATAAGAACTGTTTTTTGGGAGCTTCATAAAATGGGTTTCCATGGCTGAGCAGCCGCACACAAGCCTAAGATCACCATGTGCAATGCCAAGCGTCGGCTGGAGTGATGTAAAGCTCGCCGCCATTGGAACTGTGGAAACGCGTTCTCTGGAGTGATGAATTACGCTTCACCATCTGGCAGTCCGACGGTTGAATCTGAGTTTGGCGAATGCCAGAAGAGCGCTACCTGCCTGAATGCGTGGTGCCAACTGTAAAGTTTGGTGTAGGAGAAATAATGGTCTGGGGCTGTTTTTCATGGTTTGGCCCCTTAGTTCCAGTGAAGGGAAATCTTAGCGCTACAGCATACAATGACATTCTAGACAATTCTGTGTTTCCAACTTTGTGGCAACAGTTTGGGGAAGGCCCTTTCCTGTTTCATCATGACAATGATGCACAAAGTGAGGTCCATACAGAAATTATTTGTCAAGATTGGTGTTGAAAAACTTGACTGGCCTTTGGATGAATTGGAATGCCGACTGCGAGCCAGGCCTAATCGCCCAACATCAGTGCCCGACCTCACTAATGCTCTTGTGGCTGAATGAAAGCAAGTCCCCGCAGCAATGTACCAACATCTCGTGGAAATCCTTCCCAGAAGAGTGGAGGCTGTTATAGCTGCAAATGGGGGACCAACTCCATATTAATGCCTATGATTTTGGAATGAGATGTTCGACGAGCAGGTGTCCACATACTTTTGGCCTCGTTAGTGTATCTTTTGCTGAAGGGAGGACCATCCATTTTCCTTTCAGAGTGGTCTGATTTTCTCCATGTAACCGCTATTATGAATAACATTCACCCTCTTAGTAAAGGATTCATTCTGATCAGGATTAGACCAGAAAAACACCAGTATGTCCCAGACAATTATGTTGAAGCATTTAGGATGAGGTTATAGGGTTAACCAGACCTAAAACATAACCCTGAACCCTGAACATGCTGACTGGATGGTCTGTGTCCCAATACTTTTCCTTGCCTGCTTTTTCCTAAATGAACAAATATAAACTCCCATTACTCTGATGACATTATCTGGTTGTTTTTGCTGTTGATTGCAGCTCCTGTTGTAGATGTGGAAGCTACATATTTTCTCAGATCGGACATGGGAACCATAGTCTTCGCCGGGCTGTTCATCATGACCTTGATTCTGCTGACAGTGGTCGTGGTCTATGTTTTGAAGAAGAGCAGAGCTGAAGAACACGAGGCTCTCATTGGATATGATTAGAGAAATGTAACTGGATTTGTGCCTGACCAGGGTCACTTCTGGTTTACCAAAAGTAAAGCACACCTTTCTTTTAGTTTTACTTTAAACAACAAATTAACACTATTTTACATACTGAATACGGTAACATTAACTACACAAATGAACACTAGTTTACATACTGAATACGGTAACATTAACTACACAAATGAACACTAGTTTACATACTGAATAGGTAACATTAACTACACAAATTAACACTATTTTACATACTGAATACGATAACATTAACTACACAAATTAACACTAGTTTACATACTGAATACGGTAACATTAACTACACAAATGAACACTAGTTTACATACTGAATACGGTAACATTAACTACACAAATGAACACTAGTTTACATACTGAATACTGTAACATTAACTACACAAATTAACACTAGTTTACATACTGAATACGGTAACATTAACTACACAAATTAACACTAGTTTACATACTGAATACGGTAACATTAACTACACAAATTAACACTAGTTTACATACTGAATACGGTAACATTAACTACACAAATGAACACTAGTTTACATACTGAATACGGTAACATTAACTACACAAATGAACACTAGTTTACATACTGAATACAATAACATTAACTACACAAATTAACACTAGTTTACATACTGAATACGGTAACATTAACTACACAAATTAACACTAGTTTACATACTGAATACGGTAACATTAACTACACAAATTAACACTAGTTTACATACTGAATACGAACTAACATTAACTACACAAAACACTAGTTTACATACTGAATACTAACATTAACTTTAACACTAGTTTACATACTGAATACGGTAACATTAACTACACAAATTAACACTAGTTTACATACTGAATAGGGTAACATTAACTACACAAGTTAACACTAGTTTACATACTGAATACTGTAACGTTACGACACAAATGTAGTTGGTTCATTCTTATTCACTTTTCTGTGATATAGACATTGGGATAAACTGTTTGTTACTCCTGACTCAAGAAAGTGGAAGAAATTGGTTGTTGTTGAGAATCCTGTTATGCAAATAAGTCTGTATTGATTAAATACATTTTAGGCAAAAATACTCTTTTATACTGTTCTCTGCCTCACCACTGTTGTGGGAATAATCAGAATTTGTTGGTAACATAGGTAAGATGTTTTATATTCATCATATGTTTGTAAGTTACTTCTCATCAGAATGGTATTTTTGTATAATACAGTGGCGAGGTTGCAGTCATCTGTTCTATGTCAAGACTAAGTTGCATGGGCCGCAGAGAGGGGAGAGGTCAAAGTGTCATCATGTGTAAACATATCTTTTGCTCCACTGTGTGTGTGCCAGTTACTCCCTACTTTTCCCATCGGGGAAAAGGAGGATGGCAGTGTCTGGAATCATTCTCATGCTCCCTTTTATCTTAACCTATAGCCTCACTCTCCTCTCCGTGAGCTTGTCCAGGATTGGTTGTATTTAGGGTTGGTTGTATCTAAATGACAATTTGATATATGCCTGTTGATATGGAGGATTGGTTTATGGTTCTGGGGTTTGAGAAAGGAGACAAAGCTGAACGATGAATTATGTCTATGCTGTCTGACTATGTGTGTTCTTTGCTATTAAAGGATCGCAGTTGCAATGCAGAAGGGGCTCTCAGAGAATTCATTGAGAGACACTGAATTACCTGAGAGTCACAGGATTGTGATAAGAGCTCATATAATTAAAGATGGACTTTGATAACTAACTCTGACTTGTGTGTGTGGTTTGCTCCCATGATTTGGTAAAGAGAGGACATTTCCACGACACCACTCATTCAAACATGATTTATTGCTTTAAAGGGGCAGTCATTTTATGACTAATAAATGTATGATATTTGTTGATTCTTGAATATTTATAAATCCCTCATGAGTTTAGTTCAAGTGTTGCACCCCCATCAGAACCCAAAATATATGCTTGTTTTACTTCAATGTTTGTTAAGCGTTTATCTGTGTTTTTGTCCAAATTGAGTTATTGACATTTAGCCTTGTTCTGTTCAATGTTCTCAACCTATATATATATATATAAATACCCCAATTCATGTTAAGTTCAAAAGAATACAAGATAAAAATAGCTGACACCATTCAAATCAATGAGGAAAATGTAAAGCCAATTATCTCAGAATCATCTTTATGCAGACAGAACCTTTCGGTCCCAAACTCTAAATGTGTTTGTTTATGTCATGACCTCTACTACCTGCCATGACCTCTACTACCTGCCATGACCTCTACTACCTGCCACTCTCTCTATTGGTTTGTTTATGTCATGAACTCTACCTCTACTACCTGCCACTCTCTCTATTGGTTTGTTTATGTCATGACCTCTACTACCTGCCATGACCTCTACTACCTGCCATGACCTCTACTACCTGTCATGACCTCTACTACCTGCCACTCTCTCTATTGGTTTGTTTATGTCATGACCTCTACTACCTGCCACTCTCTCTATTGGTTTGTTTATGTCATGATCTCTACTACCTGCCATGACCTCTACTACCTGCCACTCTCTCTATTGGTTTGTTTATGTCATGACCTCTACTACCTGCCACTCTCTCTATTGGTTTGTTTATGTCATGACCTCTACTACCTGCCACTCTCTCTATTGGTTTGTTTATGTCATGATCTCTACTACCTGCCATGACCTCTACTACCAGCCACTTTATTGGTTTGTTTATGTCATGACCTCTACTACCTGCCACTCTCTCTATTGGTTTGTTTATGTCATGACCTCTACTACCTGCCACTCTCTCTATTGGTTTGTTTCTGAGTCTGCTAAAGTGGTGTGAAGTAAAACATACTTTAAAGTACAACTTAAGTAGTTGGGGGGGGTATCTGTACTTGACTTCACTATTCATATTTTTAACAACGTATACTTTTACTTCACTACATTCCTAAAGAAAATAATGTACTTTTTACTCCAGAATTTTCCCCCTGACACCCAGAAGACGTGTTACATTTTGAATGCTTAGCAGGACAGGAAAATTGTTATCAGTAAAATAAATAAAACATAGAAAATTGTGCTGTGTGATTTCCTTAATGTAAGAAATTTGAAATTATTTTTTACTTTTGATACTTAATGTATATTTGAACAATTACATTTACTTTTTTGATACTTAACTTTATTTAAAACCAAATACTTTTAGACTTTTACTCAAATAGTATTTTACTGGGTGACTTTCACTTTTACTTGAGTTGTTTTCTCAAGACTTTCAAAAAATAGATACATGAATACACCTGCAGTAATGTGAGCCCTTGAGGGGGGAGTTTTGATGCTAGAATAGATCTGAAGGGGAATTTTACCCTTCACTCTAGAGGATGGACCATCGTAGGAGGACAAGATGCAGTCAGATAAGAAAAGGACAGCATACTTTAAATGCTTCCACTTTACTGTTGAAAGTATCCGTGCCTTCAGCAAGTATTCATACTGTCGTGGCAATTCTACACAGGGACACTCAAAGTCCTGATTTAAATGAATCGTCCTTTATTATCAGTGCGATCGAGAGGTTCCAACCAACTCAATGTACCAAGTACACATGTCCATAAGCAGTTGTCTTTTATACTTACACAGAAGTAATATTTGCATAATTTATCTTATTCGTTATTCGGAATTATATGATCGACCAATACCTCAACGAGGCTTCTTCTCTCCAAGCTAAGACCTTGAAACTGAGATATTGTTCTCAAAACAAGGGTCTGGGGATTCTGCCAAATTGCAGATACAACAGTGCGGATTTCTCCCAGGCACGTTTAATCAGTCACTTGCATGAACACATACATTGGTTATTAGAAAAGCACACGCATAAATATTTCCATCACAATAACCCTTGACTTATTCCACATTACAGCCTGAATTCAAAATGGATTAAATAGTTTTCTCACTCTCACCCATTTACACACAATACCCCATAATGACAAAGTGACATGTTTTTTGGAAAAGTTTTGCAAAAGTATAGAAAATGAAATACAGAAATATCTCATTTACATAAGTATTCACACCACTGAGTCAATACATGTTGGAATTACCTTTGGCAGCGATTACAGTATTTCTGGGTAAATCTCTAAGAGCTTTGCACACTAGGATTGCACAATATTTGCACATTATTCAATAAAAAATTATTCAAGCTAGGTCAAGTTGGTTATTAATCATTGCTAGACAGACATTTTCAAGTCATGCAATAGATTTTCAAGCCACTTTAAACTGTCCCTAGGCCACTCAGGAACATTCAAGATCGTTTTGGTAAACAACACCAGTGTTTTAGGTTATTTCGAGAGAGAGACAGAGAGAGTGAGGGACAGCGAGAGAGTGAGGGACAGCGAGAGAGTGAGAGACAGTGAGAGAGTGAGGGACAGAGAGAGAGTGAGGGACAGAGAGAGAGTGAGGGACAGAGAGCGAGACGGACAGAGAGAGAGTGAGGGACAGAGAGAGAGACGGACAGAGAGAGAGAGAGAGACGGACAGAGAGAGAGAGAGACGGACAGAGAGAGAGAGAGACGGACAGAGAGAGAGAGACGGACAGAGAAAGAGAGAGACGGACAGAGAGAGAGAGAGACGGACAGAGAGAGATAGAGATGGACAGAGAGAGAGAGACGGACAGAGAGAGAGTGAGGGACAGAGAGCGAGACGGACAGAGAGAGAGAGAGACGGACAGAGAGAGTGAGACGGACAGAGAGAGAGAGAGACGGACAGAGAGAGAGAGAGACGGACAGAGAGAGAGAGAGAGACGGACAGAGAGAGAGAGAGACGGACAGAGAGAGAGAGGTACAGAGAGAGAGAGAGAGACAGACAGAGAGAGAGAGAGACGGACAGAGAGAGAGAAGGACAGATGTGGTGTGTAACGAACTAGACCCAGGTAGGTCTACAAATTTCAGACATATGAGTGATTCTTTAATTGAAAAGTCCTTTTCCGATTCGATCGGCTCATAGCCAACATGACACGCTTGACCGCAATAATTCACAATTCACAACCTTTTCTCTTCATGGATGCACAAGGAAGTTCCTGTTGCAGTGAGGTGTCAAAATCCATTTTCAGGTAAGCGTTGTCCATCATGTCAGTCTATGGACATCGTTTACGGGAAAAGGTATTTCGACAGCGTTTACTGGAACAGGTATTGTTGACTCAATTAAATGCTTTACAATCAGTTGCTTGCCAACATAACATGCAATCAGTTGCTTGCCAACATAACATGCAACAATTCACACTGAAACAGAACATTTCGGCCTGGAAAGTCCAGTCTATTTGTGCTAACATTCCACTCCTTGCCACTCCTTGTCATACCATACATGTTTGTCATGACAAGTAATCCCTCCAGGATTTCGTCTCATTCTTTGTGATTTTTGCTGCGGCAATTCTTACATATTGCATGACAAATTTCAATCATTTTTATCCAATTTGTTCTGAAAAATGCACTGGCGGGGAAATAGACAGTATTAAAAAAAATATTAGCATTAATCATAGTCATTCACATTAAACACCTGGCATTTCTATAAAACACAAAGGGCATATTTTACTTGCTGTTGCAAGAAGAAATAGATTTCGAACAAAGTTACGGAACATAAGTATTAACAGGTGTAATAATGATGTCCTTTACGATTCCTACCACATCCTGTATTAGGAGGAAACTCACCCAAAATATTATTATCTACAAGACAATAATATTCAATCGTCCTATTGGTAAGGTACTCATTCACCAAGTCCTTTAAAAGTGACCAGCTCTTCCACACTGGTATCAGTCCCACATAGAAATGATGTTCTGACAGTCTGCTGGTAGTGAGGAAATCTTCTTCCATTCCACTAGTTGATAAGGACGTCTCTAATGAACACTTCACAGGTGATGCTATTCAACCCATCGCTGCCTGCACCTGCCCGCCCGTCCAGCATCACTACTCTGGACGGTTCTGACTTAGAATATGTGGACAACTACAAATACCTAGGTGTCTGCTTAGACTGTAAACTCTCCTTCTAGATTCAGATCAAACATCTCCAATCCAAAATTAAATCTAGAATCTGCTTCCTATTTCGCAACAAAGCCTCCTTCAATCATGCTGCCAAACATACCCTCGTAAAACTGACCATTCCTACCGATCCTCGACTTCGGCGATGTCATTTACAAAATAGCCTCCAATACCCTACTCAATAAATTGGATGCAGTCTATCACAGTGCCATCCGTTTTGTCACCAAAGCCCCATATACTACCCACCACTGCCACCTGTATGCTCTCGTTGGCTGACCCTCACTTCATACTCATCGCCAAACCCACTGGCTCCAGGTCATCTACAAGACCCTGCTAGGTAAAGTCCCCCCTTATCTCAGCTCACTGGTCACCATAGCAGCACCCACCTGTAGCACGCACTCCAGCAGGTATATCTCTCTGGTCACCCCCAAAGGCAATTCTTCCTTTGGCCCCCTTTCCTTCCAGTTCTCTGCTGCCAATGACTGGAACGAACTACAAAAATCTCTGAAACTGGAAACACTTATCTCCCTCACTAGCTTTAAGCACCAGCTGTCAGAGCAGCTCACAGATTACTGCACCTGTACATAGCCCATCTATAATTTAGCCCAAACAACTACCTCATCCCCTACTGTATTTATTTATTGTGCTCCTTAACACCCCATTATATCTATTTCTACTTTGCACATTCTTCCACTGCAAATTCCATTCCAGTGTTTTACTTGCTATATTATATTTACTTTGCCACCATGGCCTTTCCCCCCCTTTTACCTCCCTTACCTCCCTTATTTGCTCACATTGTATATAGACTTATTTTTCTACTGTATTATTGACTGTATGTTTGTTTTACTCCATGTGTAACTCTGTGTTGTTATGTGTTGAACTGCTTTGCTTTATCTTGGCCAGGTCACAGTTGTAAATGAGAACTTGTTCTCAACTTGCCTACCTGGTTAAATAAAGGTGAAATATATATATTTTTTAATTAAATCGTTTCAGGTATTGTTTCACCTTCAGATGATAGATTCTCATAACCTGTAACGAAGGAAACAAAAAAGTAAAAGTAACATGTCCTTGTTTCAAGAGAAATGGATATTTCACATGATTTCTCTAAGTAAGCATGTCCCGATTTTCAGGAAAGAGTTTGACATTTCTCCAAGATACACCTAATATGACGACTGCGGTGTACAACACAGAAGCTGACCAGGTTCTGATCATCTTACTATGCTTCAACAGAGATTGGCCCCCGATTGCTAATCAATCAGTTCCTAATTCTCCAGGCTCTGCTTTGTCATCGACATGGACAACCTTGCAATGAGTGACATGTATCCATCGCGATTTTCCCTGGACTTTTACTGTCGACCTCGTTATGAGCAAAACTTGATAAGGACCTTCCTGTTTTGGCCCTAATGTGTCTGTTACATATTGTTTTACCATCAGCCACTGTCCTGGTACTACGTCAAGTCTCCCCACGGGAGTTATTCCCTATGCCTGTTTTACATGTCTGTCTGCCAGCACAGTGCGGGCTATTCCACCTCGCCGCACTGGCAGGGCGACCGGGAGCATTCAACCAGGTAAGGTTGGGCAGGCTCGGTGCTCAAGAGCTCCAGTGCGCCTGCACGGTCCGGTCTATTCAGTGCCACCTCCACGCACCAGCCCTCCGGTGGCAGCCCCCTGCACCAGGCTGTCTCTCCGTCTTCTGCCTACAGGTGTCTTCCTCCTCTCCAGAGCCTTCCTCCTCTCCAGCGCCTTCCTCCTCTCCAGCGCTGCCAGAGTCTCCCATCTGTCCAGAGCTGTTAGAGTCTCCCGTCTGTCCAGAGCTGCTAGAGTCTCCCATCTGTCCAGAGCTGCTGGAGTCTCCCGTCTGCCCAGAGCTGCTAGAGTCGCCCGTCTGTCCTGAGCTGCTAGAGCCGCCAGTCTGTCCTGAGCTGCTAGAGCCGCCAGTCTGTCCTGAGCCGTCAGTCAGCCAGGACCTGCCAGAGCCGTCAATCAGCCAGGACCTGCCAGAGCCGTCAGTCAGCCAAGACCTGCCAGAGCCGTCAGTCAGCCAGGAGCTGCCAGAGCCGTCAGCCAGCCAGGAGCTGCCAGAGCCGTCAGCCAGCCAGGAGCTGCCAGAGCCGCCAGCCAGCCAGCCAGGAGCTGCCAGAGCCGTCAGCCAGTCCTGAGCTACCCTTCAGTTCTGAGCTACTCTTCAGTCCGGAGCTGCCCCTCAGTCCCGAGCTGCACTTCAGTCCCGAGCTGCCCCTCAGTCTGGAGCTGCCCCTCAGTCCAGTGCCACCTCCACGCACCAGCCCTCCGGTGGCAGCCCCCCGCACCAGGCTGTCTCTCCGTCTTCTGCCTACAGGTGTTCCCGCCTGTCCAGCGCTGCCAGAGCCTTCCTCCTCTCCAGCGCTACCAGAGTCTCCCGTCTGTCCAGAGCTGTTAGAGTCTCCCGTCTGTCCAGAGTTGCTAGAGTCTCCCATCTGTCCAGAGCTGCTGGAGTCTCCCGTCTGCCCAGAGCTGCTAGAGTCGCCCGTCTGTCCTGAGCTGCTAGAGCCGCCAGTCTGTCCTGTGCTGCTAGAGCCGCCAGTCTGTCCTGAGCCGTCAGTCAGCCAGGAGCTGCCAAGCCGTCAGTCAGCCAGGACCTGCCAGAGCCGTCAGCCAGCCAGGAGCTGCCAGAGCCGTCAGCCAGCCAGGACCTGCCAGAGCCGTCAGTCAGCCAGGACCTGCCAGAGCCGTCAATCAGCCAGGACCTGCCAGAGCCGTCAGTCAGCCAAGACCTGCCAGAGCCGTCAGCCAGCCAGGAGCTGCCAGAGCCGTCAGCCAGCCAGGAGCTGCCAGAGCCGCCAGCCAGCCAGCCAGGAGCTGCCAGAGCAGTCAGCCAGTCCTGAGCTACCCTTCAGTTCTGAGCTACCCTTCAGTCCCGAGCTGCCCCTCAGTCCGGAGCTGCCCCTCAGTCCTGAGCTACCCCTCAGTCCTGAGCTGCCCTTCAGTCCGGAGCTGCCCCTCAGTCTGGAGCTGCCCCTCAGTCCGGCGCTGCCCTTCAGTCCGGAGCTGCCCCTCAGTCCTGAGCTGCCCCTCAGTCCTGAGCTGCCCTTCAGTCCTGAGCTGCCCTTCAGTCCTGAGCTGCCCCTCAGTCCTGAGCTGCCCCTCAGTCTGGAGCTGCCCCTCAGTCCGGAGCTACCCTTCAGTCCTGAGCTGCCCCTTAGTCCGGAGCTGCCCCTCAGTCCGGAGCTGCCCCTCAGTCTGGAGCTGCCCCTCAGTCCGGAGCTGCCCCTCAGTCCAGTGGGGCCCTTTAGTCCGGAGCTGCCCCTCAGTCCAGTGGGGCCCTTTAGTCCGGAGCTGCCCCTCAGTCCAGTGGGGCCCTTTAGTAGGGTTGCCAGTCCAAGGTCGGCAGCGAGGGTCGCCGCTCAAAGGACGCTACTAAGGGGGACTAAGACTATGTTGGAGTGGGGGCCACGTCCAGCGCCAGAGCCGCCACCGCGGACAGATGCCCACCCAGACCCTCCCCTATAGGATCAGGTTTTGCGGCCGGAGTCCGCACCTTGGGGGGGGGGTGTACTGTCATGCCCTGACCATAATTTGCTTTGTATATTTCTATGTTTTGTTTGGTCAGGGTGTGATCTGAGTGGGCATTCTATGTTGTATGTCTAGTTTGTCTGTTTCTCTGTTCGTTTTGTGGATGTGATATTTTCTGTATTTCTCCGGACTGTTTGTGTCCTGTTTTTGGGCCGGTCATTGTATGCGCCTGGTGTTTTGGCGTGACCTACTTTTCTCCTGAATAAATACAGTTATCCTTTGCCCTCTGCTCTCTGCGCCTGACTCCGCACCCACTACCCCTAGAAGTCGTAACAATATCCAAAGTTCCACACCAATTTTTCTTCGTATTCCAAATAGCAAGGTTCTGAACTGTAGATCCCTGCAGTTGTCTAATTTGCCACGTAACCTTCCCTTCAGAAATGTTCAATGTAGATTCAAGTTGCATAATAACATCAAGGCCTAAAATAGGTTGTTCAAATGAACCTATCCACACCCCTGCATCAATCTTCCAGCTGAGATGGGACGTAAGAGGGGGTCTATTAGTTGCCCTCCACAGCATCCAGCAAACTCTGCTGCTGAGCCGGAGAGAGCTTCTTAAATATCTGCATCAGCATTGTGTCATTGGGGCTATTTTCTTAGGGTAGCCTAGTGGTTAGAGTGTTGGACTAGTAACCGAAAGGTTGCAAGTTCAAATCCCCGAGCTAACAAGGTAAAAATCTGTCGTTCTGCCCCTGAACAGGCAGTTAACCCACTGTTCCTAGGCCGTCCTTGAAAATAAGAATTTGTTCTTAACTGACTTGCCTAGTTAAATAAAGGTAAAATAAAAATAAATAAAATACAGTTAGGAGACATATCTGTTTTCATTCTATGGAGTCTCAAAGGAGTGTAACAAAATTTGTACAAAAATGTGTAATTAGATTCTTTCATTTTTACATTAGTAGAGGTGCAGTATACCCTGTTGCAAACCTCCGCCCATAGCTCATCACTGATAGTCAGACCAAGGTCCTTTTCCCAGATTATTTTCAAAGTCGTAAAGGAGGTGCCTCCTTTCTCAGAAAGGAGTCTATAGATATAAGATATTTTGCCTTTAATGGATTGTGCTGTGACAAGAAGGGTTTCAACTTCATTCAACTTAGTTCTAAACCTCCTCTTGGAAGTAAATGAGGAAATTACATGTCTAATTTGAAGATATATATAAAAAAGGGATCTTGGCACATTGAATTCACTGCAGAGCTCTTGAAGGGATTTCAGTGTAGTGGTTTTCTGATGAAATAGGTCTGAAAAGGTCCTGATTCCTAGAGTATGCCAAAGATTAAAGTTGGCATCCCTCAGGGCTTTTGGCAAGTCTGGGTTGCCAACTATAGGCGAGTGAGAACATATTTGTGAGGAAATGCCCAGGTATTTCTGACAGTCCCTCCACGCAAGTAGGGTGCTGTAAATTACAAAGGTTTTGGCTATGTTGCCCACTTCACTAAAGTTGTTAATGAATATAATTGAGCTTAAGGGCAATGAACCACAGGATTGGGCTTCTATCTGAGTCCACGTTGACTCTTGTCTGTTTGTGATCCATGTTAGCATGTTGCGGATTTGGGCAGACCAGTAGTACAATTGAAGGGAGGGAAGGGCAAGACCACATTTAGATTCAGGTTTCGATAGTGGAAAACTTGATCCTAGGTTTTTTATTGCCCCATATACATTTGGTGATGCTTTGGTTAGTTGTTTTGAAAAAGGAAACTGGGAGATAGCATGGGAGCATCTGAAATAAATAGTTCAGTCTAGGGAGGACGTTCATACGGATTACATTAATTCTTCCTACTAAGCTAATTGGGAGGGAGATCCAGGTTTGGAGATCTTTCTTGATTCGATCCAGGAGTGGAAGATAATTTTCCTTGAAAAGGCTATTCAGATCTGGCGTTATGAAGATCCCGAGGTATTGAAACCCCTGTGTTTTCCATTGGAAAGGACAAAGTGTCTTCATAGAGCTGGTGAGTGTAATATTGAGAGGGCAGACAGTGGATTTGTTAAAATTGATCTTATAACCTGAGAACTTGCCATACTGAGGAATTGTGTCTAAAATGAGAGGGAGGGATTTCTCAGGGTTGGATATGTAGAGCAAGACATCATCCGCGTAAAGCGAAATCTTGTGCTGCAGGCCACCTGCAGAAACACCCATAATACTTGGATTGCTCCTTATCAGCTCTGCCAGAGGCTCCGCCCCCAACAAGTAGAGCAGTGGGGACAGCGAGCACCCTTGTCTTGTGCCCCGTTCCAGAGGGAATCTGTCAGAGTTCAGTCCATTAGTAGTCACCATGGGATTTGGATGAGAGTATAGTGATTTGATCCATTTAATAAAATTTGGGCCCATATTGAACTTTTCTAAGACTGAAAACAGAAAGCTCCACTCCATCCTGTCAAACATCTTCTCAGCATCCAGTGAAGCCAGCAGGACAGGGGTCTTCTGTGCGTTTACTTGATCAATAATATCAAAAAGACGGCGAATGTTATCAGAAGAGTATCTGTCTCTAATAAATCCAGTTTGGTCCGTTTGCTCCAGCTTTGGCATGAAGATAGGGCTGAGCTGGGGCCAAAAAGCTTTGTAGAACTCTCTGGGGAATCCATCTGGGCCTGGGGACTTATTGGGTGGCATGGAGGTAATTGCCTCCAGGATCTCCTCAGGAGTGAAGGGGGAGTTGAGATCTTCTTGGTCGGTCTCTGATAGTTTAGGTAGCGAGATTCCCCCTAGGAAAGAGTGGAGTTCTGCCTCCGTGTGTTTTCTCTCAGAGGTATATAGTTTGCAGTAACAATCATGAAAAGTTAAATTGATCTTTTTTGGGTCATATGTGACCTCGTCCTTTGCTGTTCGGATAGCCATTATTGTACCTCCTTTTTTAATTGGTAAGCAAGCAATCTACTGGGCCTATTGCTATACTCATGGTATTTCTGTTTAGTAAAGAAAACTTTTTTTTAAATCTCCCGAGTATAGTCCAAATTCAGTTTGGCTTTGGCTGCTTTAAGTTGACGCCAGGAGGCGCTGTCTGGGGATTGTTTATGTATTTTTTCACAGCATTCCAGCTCCCTGTCAAGATCTAGCCTGTGTGCTTCCATTGCTTTTCCCTTAGAGGAAGCATATGCAATTAGATGACCTCTTAGTGTGGCTTTAGCAGCGTCCCACATTGTGGCTGGAGAAACAGGAGAATCTTTGTTGTCTTGTGTGTAGTTGTCTATCCATGTAGTTATGGAATGCTTCGTTTGATAGTATGGAGGTGTTGAATTTCCAGCTCTTTGACCTCGGGATGTTTTTGCAGAGGTCAAAGCGGAAGTGGACAAAGGCGTGATCTGAAAGTGCTATGGGTCCGATTGTACATGTGGCTGAATTTATGAAACTCTTTGGGATAAAAATTGAATCTATACGGGAGTAGGTGTTATGGACATTAGAGTAGTATGTATAGTCCATAGATGAGCTATACGTTTCTCTCCAGATATCTATCAGTCCCATCTCTTTAGTAAGAGAGTTCAACATCTTTGCAGATCTAGGATTTGTGGTGGGGACTTGAGATGATTTGTCTAGGGTTGGGTTAAGGGAACAATTCAAATCTCCGGCCACCATGCCAAAGGAAACACAATGCTCATTGAACAGGATTATCATTTTTGACATGAAAGCAGGAGTATCTGTGTTAGGGGCGTATATGTTTAAGATAGTAATTTGTTGACCATATTATTGTTGACCACCAGTGTTAGGAATTTTATGAATAAATGACTAAACAATATCCCCATTATAAATAGAACTGTAAATAAGTAAACTTATACTGTTTTATTATATCTGATTAACAATATGAATTCATAAGTGAGGGATTGTGGAGCCTGAAACTGGGGGTAATTAAATTAAATAAATACGATTCCAGCCAGGTTGGTGAAGATTGGAAGTGTTTTTTTTTTAAGTAAGCAGAAAAGGTCATTAACCTATGGTTGAACCGACGCACCTTAGCTCTGGGATATTTAGATAAGGCAGTGAGGGCTTTCCCAGGTTTTCAGTTAACTGGAACTGTCAGCTAAGTGGTGATGGATAAGGGTGAGGGGTCAAGAGTTAATTCAGTTATATTGTGTGTCATGTGTGTGCGCTAGTAGGTCAGAAGAAACCTTTAAACCTGCTTTGTCTTGGTCGAGAGGAGGAGATTCATTCTAGAACCAATGACGTCATAGTTTGTATATAAACTGTTGTCCGTGGTTACATGGCAGCGCGTTCCGAGAATAAATACCATTATCTAATCTTGATAAGACTGGTCTCCGTCTATTTTATGCAAATAAGAATCTTTGTTGACCCGGATCTGTTGACCCGGGTCTGTTCTCCACTCCCTTTTTACCATCCCCCCTTGGGAGAACAAGATACATGTCACGTTCTGACCTTTATTTCCTTTGTTTTGTATTTATTTAGTATGGTCAGGGCGTGAGTTGGGTGGGCAGTCTATGTTTGATTTTCTATGATTTGGGATTTCTATGTTTCGGCCTAGTATGGTTCTCAATCAGAGGCAGGTGTCATTAGTTTTCTCTGATTGAGAATCATACTTAGGTAGCCTGGGTTGCACTGTTTGTTTGTGGGTGATTGTCTATGTTGATGGCTTGTTTCAGCGCAGCTCGCATTAGCTTCACGGTTGTTATTTTGTTTACTGTTTTTGTGTAGTGTTTCAGTGTTCAGTGTTTTCTTTATTAAAATTCATGATGAACACATATCATGCTGCATTTTGGTCTTCCGATCCTTCTCGCCTCTCCTCTTCAGATGAAGAGGAGGACGACCGTGACAATACACATATCCTCCAGGTCAAACGTTTTAGAACACCTAGTCATTCAAGGGTTTTGTAGAATAATAGTGAAGACATCAAAACTATGAAATGACACATGTAGTAACCAAAAAAGTGTTAAACAAATCAAAATATATTTTATATTTGAGATACTTAAAATAGCCACCCTTTGCCTTGATGACAGCTTTGCACAATACATGATTCCATATGTGTTATTTCATAGTTTTGATGTCTTCACTATTATTCTACAATGTAGAAAATAGTTTTTTTTTAAACCCTGGAATGGGTAGGTGTTCTAAAACATTTGACTGGTAGTGTATGAACAGGATATTTCACATTTTCATTAGAAACACAGATTCCATACCAACTCACATCTCCCTGTGTTGTAGCCCAGTCTCAATGCATAAAAAAAAAAAAAAATCTTGAATAGAAATATAATTTACAGCGTTTCTGGTGTTCAAGTCTCTAATCCTTCCCTCTAGTAAATCTGATCGGTCCCTATTGTCTGCAGATGAATGCCTTCAGTGACTGTGTGCGATTGAGATGCTAACAATGTGTTACAAAACACTTCCTCAATCATGAGCTTCACCTAGTCTACTGTAAGGCAGAACGGACCCTGGGTAGCAACAGACCAACACTGGGACGACCAACACACACTGTATGGCACAAACTAATGATTGATTGATTGAATGAACCTTAACTTGACGGCTAGTCACCAGTTTACAGGCACAGATTGTTGTTCCGAGAAACACCCTTGTTATTTCAACTGAAGTCCACATGACAGTCCGTGTTTGGGTGATTGGTGATGATCTGTGTTAATGTGCATGAGTGTGAAAAGCTACTGAATTCACTCAGATAGAAGGAGACAGGTGTATTTACCTCCATTTGCAATCTGTAGTATGAATGAATTAGTTCACTTCAATATCTATAAAACACATACTGTCTGGTTGAGTTGATGTCTCTGTCGTGCAGATCAACCTTTGCTATTGTAAGTATTTAGTATTAGTATTGTAAGGTCAAGTGGTTATGTAGAGGTTTATTTTGAGGTGGTATTGTCCAACAGATTAAGCGTCTCCTTGGAAGCCATTTGTCTGCATGCTATCGGTGTCATCTCAAACAAGTTCAATGACTTGCCAGCAGCATCCTTAAGTCCTGTGGAACATTCCTGAAGCATCATACATTGAATGAAAACAACGGGGTCAGGGCATGAAAAAAAAATCATCTTTGACCTATTGTTCATGTGTTATTTCATTCAAGAAGCATTTTTCACCTCACATGATATTTGACAAAAGAGCTTAGATAACACATCACCTGTCCTAATGTCAGTCAGATGGATTCCAACCCATCCATGCCAGTTCAACGATGTAAAACAGAAAAACATCTGATAGGGACACAGCAGAAGTATAAAAACATAGTTTTGACTCACACGTTGATTTAAAGGTGATTGTCATGAATTACCGTGAAAAGCATCCTTTTTGTGTTTGTGTAATCCTCACCATGGTAACAGGCGTGGAAAGAGAGTTAGAACACCTCAAGGAGCAATACCATGGGTGAATATGGATTGGATTGGTGAAAGGGTAGTGGATGGCTGTTTTCACCTATCCAGCCTACCCAAGGAGGGAATGAAGGATGTATTTACAAAGTCATCTGTAGCAGGACCAATTCATTACAATTTCATAGGCAAGTTTTGCACCGTTATGATCAGTATGCATTGTGTACCATTCATTTTGAATTGCTGTGGCCGTTCCCCCCACAGACACAATAACCCAAACCAAACACATAATGAAAACCTACTCATGAATCAATAAACTCACCATTATCTACAGTGGTAACAACACTAGTTGTGAAATACATGTAATTGAAATGAACCAACATTCTGGTATGAAATCCTTGTATTAACCTTAATCTTTCTTAACTTAATCTTGATTATTTAGTCTCATCATTCATTTGTATTTCATTTAAATACCTTTCATGTGTCGTAAGTGCATAGTACTGGTGCAAATGCTCACTAGCCGACCAGGTGAACAATCTGTCGATGTGCCCTTGAGCAAGGCACTTAACCCTAATTGCTCCTGTAAGTGGCTCTGGATCAGAGCGTCTGCTAAATGACTAACATGTAAATAGAAAATATAAATCAGGCCAATGTACGAGACTAGCAGAGACAAGTTCAAGATATACAGAATTACTGTAACTCACAACTTTATTTCCCTTTTAGTTTCAGGTTATAATGAAAAGGTATTTTAACCTTTGTTTTCCAGTTCATTAAAACCAGTTACACCTGTCATGAAGAGAACATGTCCAGGGTGAGTTACAAAGGAAACGATGTTGGCATCTGCTCTGACATTCCTCCTGAATGGATGGTTGGTCTGAGAAGGTATAAAGGTTTGGAGGTTGGATGCTGGAGGCAGATAGGTAGAGAGGAATCCTCCAGAGAGATCCAGGCATCATGTCCTCCTCCACACCGGTGTTGCTGCATCTGCTGCTACTGGTCTCCCTGGCTTCAGCGGGACACTTCTATGTGTTCCAATATATTTCACTTGTGATTTTCATGAATAGGAAGATTTTCTAGGAAGATTTATGTCCATTGCGTTATGCTAATTAGTGTCAGGCGATGATTACGCTCCCGGATCCGGGTTTGAGAGTCACAAGAAGTTAAAACGTATGATTAATTATTTGAGGTAAAGAGGAATTATCATTAGGTTTGGTTTATGGTTCACTTTTGAGTTTCTGAATCGATGTAGCATAGTTAGGCGTTTTGTGTTTTTTTTCTGGGAGAATGGGAGTTTTATTGACTCTCTTTTGGATGTTTCCTGGGACTATAATCTTGGGGAGAGTGGGTGAGATTGAGGTCATAAACGACCAAATTGAAAAGGGCCTGGAAGTTTTATGTTTTTTCATAAAAATTTGCAAATATACACACATAAAACATTTGTTAGGACTATTTGTTCTAGTGCAAAGGTATTTTAAAGGGGCACGCTCACATATGGAATTTCGTGAGTTTTTATTTTCTGAGTTTTAATTTCACAAGTGTTTTTTTTTTTATTTTAAGGATAAAGGGTTCTTTAATATGTCTAATGTGGTATGGAACATGACTATAAAGGGTGGTATGACCTTTGACCTTATCATGGCTATCTCTTGGGGTCTGATCAGCCTCAGGGGAGGGCCATTTGGATAATGAGTTTGTGGTCATTTGGGATACTAGTTTTAAGGTACATTAATTATAATGGAGTTTATAGTTCTGGGACACCCTTGACTACGACCGTTTATCACTGCATGAAGAGGAATAAACAGACTCACCCCATCGCGACGTCCTCCAAAGGCTAACTCTCTAGCCCTCGCTATCTCCTTGCTTGCTAGTTCGGCATGCTAACTGCTAGCTTGTTTAGCCCAGGTCCGCTAACTACTACCTTGTTTACCCCGGCCTGCTAATCTGTTAGCTTGTTAGCACAGGCCTGCTAACCGTTAACCGCTAGTCAATGCCATCTCACCTGCTGTTGTTATGCTAGCTGATTAGCTGTTGTCTCACCCACTGTTTTAGCTAGCTTTCCCAATTCAACACCTGTGTTTACTGTATGCCTCGCTGTATGTCTCTCTCAAATGTCAATATGCCTTGTATACTGTTGCTCAGGTTAGTTATCATTGTTTTAGTTCACAATGGAGCCCCTAGTCCTATTCCTCACACCCCTGATACCTCCTTTGTCCCACCTCCCACATATGCGGTGACCTCACCCATTACAACCAGCATGTCCAGACATAAAACCTCTCTCATCATCACCCAGTGCCTGGGCTTACCTCCGCCGTACCCGCACCCCACCATACCCCTGTCTGTGCATTATGCCCTGAATATATTCTACCATGCCCAGAAACCTGCTCCTCTTATTCTCTGTCCCCAACGCTCTAGGCGACCAGTTTTGATAGCCCTTAGCCGCACCCTCATACTACTCCTTCTCTGTTCCGCGGGTGATGTGGAGGTAAACCCAGGCCCTGCATGTCCCCAGGCACCCTCATTTGTTGACTTCTGTGATCGAAAAGCCTTGGTTTCATGCATGTCAACATTAGAAGCCTCCTTCCTAAGTTTGTTTTACTCACTGCTTTAGCACACTCTGCTAACCCTGATGTCCTTGCCGTGTCTGAATCCTGGCTCAGGAAGGCCACCAAAATTCAGAGATTTCCATACCCAACTATAACATCTTCCGTCAAGATAGAACTGCCAAAGGGGGAGGAGTCGCAGTCTACTGCAGAGATTGT
>NC_088422.1:97022886-97135386 GCF_034236695.1 Oncorhynchus nerka
AGCAGCCATGTGGAGGAGGCTGTACCTGGGCAGGACATCTACGATGCCTGTCCCTGCTGGAGCAGCCATGTAGAGGAGGCTGTACCTGGAGCAGGACCTCTACGATGCCTGTCCCTGCTGGAGCAGCCATGTAGAGGGAGGCTGTACCTGGAGCAGCCATGTGGAGGAGGCTGTACCTGGGGAGGCTGTACCTGGAGCAGGACCTCTACGATGCCTGTCCCTGCTGGAGCAGCCATGTGGAGGGAGGCTGTACCTGGAGCAGGACTCTACGATGCCTGTCCCTGCTGGAGCAGCCATGTGGAGGAGGCTGTACCTGGAGCAGGACCTCTACGATGCCTGTCCCTGCTGGAGCAGCCATGTGGAGGGAGGCTGTACCTGGAGCAGGACCTCTACGATGCCTGTCCCTGCTGGAGCAGCCATGTGGAGGAGGCTGTACCTGGAGCAGGACCTGGAGCAGGATGCCTGCTGCTGGAGCAGCCATGTGCTGTACCTGGAGCAGCCATGTGGAGGCTGTACCTGGAGCAGCCATGTGGAGAGGGAGGCTGTACCTGGAGCAGCCATGTGGAGGAGGCTGTACCTGGAGCAGGACCTCTACGATGCCTGTCCCTGCTGGAGCAGCCATGTGGAGGGAGGCTGTACCTGGAGCAGCCATGTAGAGGAGGCTGTACCTGGGAGGACCTCTACGATGCCTGTCCCTGCTGGAGCAGCCATGTGGAGGGACCTGGAGCAGGACCTCACGATGCCTGTCCCTGCTGGAGCAGCCATGTGAGGGAGGCTGCCTGATGCCTGTCCCTGCTGGAGCAGCCATGTAGAGGGAGGCTGTACCTGGAGCAGGACATGTGGAGGATGCCTGTCCCCTGGAGCAGCCATGTAGAGGAGGCTGTACCTCGATGCCTGTCCCTGCTGGAGCAGCCATGTGGAGCAGAGGAGGCTGTACCTGGAGCAGGACTCTCTACGATGCCTGTCCCTGCTGGAGCAGCCATGTGGAGGAGGCTGTACCTGGAGAAGGACCTCTACGATGCCTGTCCCTGCTGGAGCAGCCTGTGGAGGGAGGCTGTACCTGGAGCAGGACCTCTACGATGCCTGTCCCTGCTGGAGCAGCCATGTAGAGGAGGCTATACCTGGAGCAGCCTAGAGGGAGGCTGTACCTGGAGCAGGACCTCTACGATGCCTGTCCCTGCTGGAGCAGCCATGTGGAGGGAGGCTGTACCTGGAGCAGATGTAGAGGAGGCTGTACCTGGAGCAGGCGATGCCTGTCCCTGCTGGAGCAGCCATGTGGAGGGAGGCTGTACCTGGAGCAGCCATGTAGAGGGAGGCTGTACCTGGAGCAGCCATGTAGAGGGAGACTGTACCTGGAGCAGGACATCTACGATGCCTGTCCCTGCTGGAGCAGCCATGTGGAGGGAGGCTGTACCTGGAGCAGGACCTCTACGATGCCTGTCCCTGCTGGAGCAGCCATGTAGAGGGAGGCTGTACCTGGAGCAGGACCTCTACGATGCCTGTCCCTGCTGGAGCAGCCATGTGGAGGGAGGCTGTACCTGGAGCAGGACCTCTACGATGCCTGTCCCTGCTGGAGCAGCCATGTGGAGGGAGGCTGTACCTGGAGCAGCCATGTGGAGGGAGGCTGTACCTGGAGCAGCCATGTGGAGGGAGGCTGTACCTGGAGCAGGACCTCTACGATGCCTGTCCCTGCTGGAGCAGCCATGTGGAGGGAGGCTGAACCTGGAGCAGGACCTCTACGATGCCTGTCCCTGCTGGAGCAGCCATGTGGAGGGAGGCTGTACCTGGAGCAGGACCTCTATGATGCCTGTCCCTGCTGGAGCAGCCATGTAGAGGGAGGCTGTACCTGGAGCAGCCATGTAGAGGGAGGCTGTACCTGGAGCAGGACCTCTACGATGCCTGTCCCTGCTGGAGCAGCCATGTGGAGGGGGGTGTGGTCCACCTTGGTCCGGGCACCATGGCTGACCCCTGGCCTCAGTAGAACCTCCGTTGGGGAGTACTGATCGTACTGGGCAGACAGGTCCCCAGCTACACTCACAGGTAGAGTAGAGAGATCTCAGTCAGTCAGACAATCAATCAATCAGTTAATCATCCAAATGTAAAAGTTTGTCCAGTAACCCAACCCGCTTGTCCATGTAATAATTATTTAAATGGTCAAACTGCTCCAAGATCAGCACTTCTAATCTGAGATGCTTTGCTGCGTACCGAATGGTCCTGGTGCACTAAATAGGGAATAGGGTGCCATTTGGGATGCTAGTTTTATGAATAGGGACCCTGGTGAGAACTTAGCTGCTTCCACGAGCTTCCTTCACAGGTCCACTAGAGACATCTAATGGTGGAAGGAGAGCATTACAACACACAACACAGCACACGTTATCATCACCACCGAACCCAAACTCTGTCTCAGGTCATATACCTGACCCTTTATCTCAGGTCCACCAGAGACATCTAGTGGTGGAAGGAGAGCATTACAACACACAACACAGCACACGTTATCATCACCACCGAACCCAAACTCTGTCTCAGGTCATATACCTGACCCTTTATCTCAGGTCCACCAGAGACATCTAGTGGTGGAAGGAGAGCATTAAAACACAACACAGCGTCAAACTGAAAAAACTGGATGTGGGAACTCCACTCGGGCGTTTTTTCTTTTGCCTGCTAAATTTGGTTAAGGGGAAGGTGTTGTGGGAGATGAGTGGTTGGTAGATTTAGCCTGTTAAGCCAATGACAATGTGCTTTTCCAGGTCTTCCTATATTGTCTGACCTGTTGGTACACCAGACTCTTGGCACATTTGGGCAGAAGTGTCTAGAAACAAGATGAACCTAATCCTAACCCTGGCTCTGGCCCTAACCCTTACCGTTACCCTGGCTCTGGCCCTAACCGTTACCCTGGCTCTGGCCCTAACCGTTACTGTTACCCTGGCCCTAACCCTTACCGTTACCCTGGCTCTGGCCCTAAACCTTACCGTTACCCTGGCTCTGGCCCTCAACCTTACCGTTACCCTGGCTCTGGCCCTAACCCTTACCGTTACCCTGGCTCTGGCCCTAACCCTTACCGTTACCCTGGCTCTGGCCCTAACCCTTACCGTTACCCTGGCTCTGGCCCTAACCCTTACCGTTACCCTGGCTCTGGCCCTAAACCTTACCGTTACCCTGGCTCTGGCCCTAACCGTTACCGTTACCCTGGCCCTAACCCTTACCGTTACCCTGGCTCTGGCCCTAAACATTACCGTTACCCTGGCTCTGGCCCTCAACCTTACCGTTACCCTGGCTCTGGCCCTAACCCTGGCTCTGGCCCTAACCCTTACCGTTACCCTGGCTCTGGCCCTAACCCTTACCGTTACCCTGGCTCTGGCCCTAACCCTTACCGTTACACTGGCTCTGGCCCTAACCCTTACCGTTACCCTGGCTCTGGCCCTAACCCTTACCGTTACCCTGGCTCTGGCCCTAACCCTTACCGTTACACTGGCTCTGGCCCTAACCCTTACCGTTACCCTGGCTCTGGCCCTAACCCTTACCGTTACACTGGCTCTGGCCCTATCCCTTACCGTTACCCTGGCTCTGGCCCTAACCCTTACCGTTACACTGGCTCTGGCCCTAACCCTTACCGTTACACTGGCTCTGGCCCTAACCCTTACCGTTACACTGGCCCTAACCCTTACCGTTACCCTGGCTCTGGCCCTAACCCTTACCGTTACCCTGGCTCTGGCCCTAACCCTTACCGTTACACTGGCTCTGGCCCTCAACCTTACCGTTACACTGGCTCTGGCCCTCAACCTTACCGTTACACTGGCTCTGGCCCTAACCCTTACCGTTACACTGGCTCTGGCCCTCAACCTTACCGTTTATACCAGGTCCAACTATCTAAGTTTCAAGTTGTATGTGTCACATGCACCAGTAGACCTACAGCTTTAACTTGCCAGCCCCCAACAGCAGCATTCAATACCAAAACACAGAGGAAGTTATATACAGGGTCAGGGCCTGTAGCACATTTACAATGTGCAGGATACTGGAGGATTGAGGTAGATATGTACATGTAGACAGGGATTAGGAGAAAGTGACTGGTTGCAGGATTAATTCATATTAATATGGCAGCAGCATGAGTGGTGTGTGTGTGTGTGTGTGTGTAAGTCTATATGTCTGGGTGTTAGTGTGTGTCAGTGTAGGCATGATACACGGAAAAGGGCTGTAGTAAAGTGACTGATAGCAGGAGTATATAAATACTTATCGTCGTTGGGTTGGAGCACGAAAGACAGCAGACATACAGTACGGCACCATTACCACCAGGGACATCTAGGGGTGGGAGGAGAGCATTTACAACCCACCATTACCACCAGGGACATCTAGGGGTGGGAGGAGAGCATTTACAACCCACCATTACCACCAGGGACATCTAGGGGTGGGAGGAGAGCATTACAACCCACCATTACCACCAGGGACATCTAGGGGTGGGAGGAGAGCATTTACAACCCACCATTACCACCAGGGACATCTAGGGGTGGGAGGAGAGCATTACAACCCACCATTACCACCAGGGACATCTAGGGGTGGGAGGAGAGCATTACAACCCACTATTACCACCAGGGACATCTAGGGGTGGGAGGAGAGCATTTACAACGCACCATTACCACCAGGGACATCTAGGGGTGGGAGGAGAGCATTTACAACCCACCATTACCACCAGGGACATCTAGGGGTGGGAGGAGAGCATTTACAACCCACCATTACCACCAGGGACATCTAGGGGTGGGAGGAGAGCATTTACAACCCACCATTACCACCAGGGACATCTAGGGGTGGGAGGAGAGCATTACAACCAACCATTACCACCAGGGACATCTAGGGGTGGGAGGAGAGCATTTACAACCCACCATTACCACCAGGGACATCTAGGGGTGGGAGGAGAGCATTTACAACCCACCATTACCACCAGGGACATCTAGGGGTGGGAGGAGAGCATTTACAATCCACCATTACCACCAGGGACATCTAGGGGTGGGAGGAGAGCATTACAACCCACCATTACTTTACCTTAACCTTCATCTCGGTTCAGCCAGAACTCAAATCTTACATAGTTGGGTCAGATGGTCGATTAAATTCTGGGAACAAACGTGTTAGAAATGTACATTTACGGATTGAGAAGTCTCCACCCTCGCAAATGGAAACTGTAAGGCAAAGCCCCTCCCCTTCTGATCATTTCACCTGTATTTATCACACATGGGCTAGAAATCCCCACCCCCAGTTTAAGCACCGCCTTTGCCCAATCCTGATTCGTCCAAATAACCAGTGAGGAAGACCCAAGCACAGGAACTAATGCTGCTGATTATCTCACACATCCAATAGCCTGATGACAGACCCGTGGTACCATTTACCCTCCTCGTGTCTCTAAAACTGTGTAGAATTATTAGTTCAGTCAGCAACAGTAAACACAACACATTTTTTTGTCAGAAAAACCCAAGTACTTTGGTTTCCCTTTCTGTTTTATTATCATACCAATACCAATACACATACATACATACATACATACATACATACATACACACACACACACATACATACATACTGTAGCTTCCAAAGCAAGATAATATTGTGGAAACTCTACAAAAACACACAGATTATGAACTGCAAATACATGAGTTAAATATTTGAATAGACGATGACATCACAACACAGGCAAAATGAGACCTCTAAATATGTCGTTTGTTAAAATATGAATTTCACACCACTCCTTGTTTCTCACCAATAAATCCATGAAGGAGTAGGAATCAACATGCCTTTTCTCTCAAGCATTTCATATCCACCACTGACAGTGTTTGTATGCTGGTTTTAGAGTCGGGCCAATTCGAATTGTTGGCTGTTAATTTGTTAAATAAACTGAAATTCAAATTCAGTATCTATTTTCAAAGATTTTTCAATGATCTGAAAAATAAAATATATTAATTTCAAAGATTTTTCAATGATCTGAAAAATAAAATATTAATTTCAAAGATTTTTCAATTTTAGTTTAAAAAATCACTTCCTGAATTGAGTCCAATTTGAATTGGCCCCAACCCTGCTTGGTATGTTTAGTTTTAGGAAGATTGTTATGATGTGTTAAAATAGATCCTAATAAATAAACACTTTCAACTTTATTATTTAAATTGGAAATAAAGATGACATTTTAAATAAACTTGACAATTTATATAAAACAATATGTTATTTAATTAACGGTAAAGCTTGCTATCCTATTCCGTCATAATAATTTTACTTATCAATGATAGTGAATCACCAAATCACTAGTAACAGAGGAAGTTCCTCATCTCCTCACAGTCCCTGATTCCCCAAAGCTCTCCCTCTCTGGCCAGGGTCCCACAGCGGAGGTGTTGGGCGGGGCAGTGGGGCAGCCTCCCCCCGGTCCAGGCCTCGTACTCCAGTGGGTCTCCATTCACCCACAACCAGAAACCACTGAAAAAGCGTAGACCGGTCCACACATGGTCCGTCTGGGCCCCCTTTGAATTCATAATTCTCTGGACGAGGAGCTGCTCATTCTCAGACAGCAGGCTGGTGAGGTCAGTGTAGTGCTTCCTGCAGTGATCCAGAGCCTCCTCCCACGTCTTGTTCTTCTTCACCAGGACCACGTTCAGATCAAAGCACCAGAAAGGGTTTATTTGTTTGCACAAGCTGTCAGCCATCTCACCGTTTATCACACCGACACAGTCCTGGTTGGCAACACGTTGGTTTGGCAGGTCTGTACTCCAGAACCTGAATGTTGAGTTCCACCCTCCAGACCACTTCCACTCTGTTGAGTCATTAGGATCTCTGTACAGACCGATCCAAGTCAAACCAATCCAGTTGAATTCAGAAGACAACAGCTCTGCTTCCTCCTGGTCGGTGATGAAGGCCAGGTCAATGTATTTCTCTCTGCAGTACTGCTGAGCTTCTTGCCAGGTCAGTTGTTTATCCACATAGTAAAACTGTTTGGTAAGACCAGAGACCACTGCAAACAGAGCAGTGATGAGGAGCCCAGTGGAGATGCTCTTCCTCTGCATGATGTCCCAGTACTCAGTCAGTGTGGAGTGGAGTTGACTCTGCTGCTGCTCTTATGATCACCAACTACCGGGCGCTTCCTTGGCTCACCTCTACACACAAAGCAAACCAATCAGAGAGGCTTCATTAACTCACCTGTACACCCAACCCACCAATGAGAACACTTCCCTAACTCACCTGTAAACACTGGCCCTTCTGCTGCCACTACCCACATCTCTCTCTCTCTCTCTCACTCAATAATTCATCCAAAACCCATTTTCTCTATGTCTCGCTCTCACTTATTCACTCAACCATTCACTTTCTCCCCCATCTCACTCACTCTGTCTCTTTCTCTCCCTCCCTCTCTTACTGGGTGGAAGGCTCATTTGATTTCCATCATTAGGTCCACCCCCCCAATAGAATGGCCCAATGGGCATGATGCAAAACTAGCGTGCCCCCTTCTCTTTCTTTCTCTCTCTCTCTCTAGGTCACTTCCCTTCCCTTTACTGTCCTTCGTTAGGTAAATCTCCTCACTGCCTCCCAGTCAAATGTTTCCAGCCATGCAAAGACCCTGGGTTGCTCTAGGTAGTTCTGGGCTGGGCTGGTCTGGGTGGGTGGGTCTGGTCTAGGTTTGTCTGGGTTGGGCTGGGTTGGGTTGGGCAGCAGAAGAACAGAGAGGATGGTCCCCAGTTAAATACCCCAGGTCATGGATCAGAGTGACTGTATTGTTTGGTTTGAGCTCACCCGCACACGCAGCCCACCAATCAGAGAGACTTCCTCAGCTCACTTATACACCCAGCCCACAAATCAGAGAGGCTTTCTTTAACAGTGGCAAGTTTTCATGGATCCCAAAGGGAAAACATTTCCACGAAAAAATACAAAAACATAAAATAATATATCTTTCATCTCTCTGTGTTTCATAATTTTTCTTCAATTTGCAAGAGGCTGTATGTATCTCATCATAGAAAGCATCCGAGCGAGTAAAACAGTTCCCCCTGTCTGTATGTGTAGCCCATCTATCTGATGCTCTATGGTCCAAAAATAGGATGATATTGTTGGAGCATTGAATGCAAGGGAAGCCAGTGAGCATTTGGCCTCCCTTGATAAAAAAAAAATACAATAATAGCCAATCAGTGTTGAGCTAAATGAATGGTCCTGGCACACCAAAACAAAGTGCCAGACCAATCACATCACATATTGTCTGACAGAGTGATAGACCATTTCAGCAACATGAAAGAGAGGAGAATGGCATTTCTTTACAAGTAGGGTGAGTCAACATGCGTTGTGACATGTGGTCTGCCACTGCGAGGACAATCAGATGTCCGTCCTGTCTCCCTGTAGCGATGTCTTCGGCGTCTCACAGTACGAACATTGCAATTTGTTGCCCTGGCCACTTCTGTAGTCCTCATGCCTCCTTGCAGCATGCCTAAGGCACGTTCACGCAGATGAGCAGGGACCCGGGGTATCTTTCTTTTGGTGTTTTCAGGGTCAGTAGAAAGGCCTCTTTAGTGTCCTAAGTTTTCATAACTATGACCTTAATTGCCTACCGTCTGTAAGCTGTTAGTGTCTTAACGACTGTTCCACAGGTGCATGTTCATTAATTGTTTAAGGTTCATTAAACAAGCATGGGTAACAGTGTTTAAACCCTTTACAATGAAGATCTGTGAAGTTATTTGGATTTTTATGAATTCTCTTTGAGAGACAGGGTTCTGAAAAAGGGACGTTTCATTTTTTTGCTGAGATTACATCACTGACAGATCAAGTAAACACAATAGGACAACAGGCCTGAAGAGTGAATAAAGACGATGATCCATGACCTTGGGGAATTAACTTGGGGACATCTTCCCTGCTGTGCTGCTGCCCAACCCAGGCTTGGCTGAAAAGGTCTGAAGGGTTTTTTACATGGCTGAAAAACATTTGACTGAGATGCAGAGAGGAGATTTACCTAAACAAAGAAATGTAGAGGGAAGGGAAGTGACCCTTGATGAAAATGAAAACATGTCAGTTTGTTACTTTCCCAAGGACTAATAACATGTTCAACTACTAAAGACATTGTCTCGAATCATCTATGCTGAACAAAAATATAAACGCAACATGCAACAATTTCAACGATTTTACTGAATTACAGTTCATATAAGGAAATCAGTCCATTTCAATTCATTAATAGGGCCCTAATCTATGGATTTCACCTGACTGGGCAGGGGTGCAGCAATGGGTAGGTCTGGGAGGGCATAGGCCCACTCACTTGGGAGACTGGCCCACCCACTGGGGATCAAGGCGCAGCCAATCAGAATGAGCTTTTCCCCACAGAAGGGCTTTATTATAGACAGAAATACTCCTCAGTTTCATCAGCTGTCCGGGTGGCTGGTTTCAGACGATCCCGCAGGTAAAGAAGCCGGATGTTGGTGGCTGATTGGCTGTGCAATCAGAGAAACCCTTTCTTGTGCTTTGATCTGAACGTGGTCCTGGTGAAGGAGAACAAGACGTGGGAGGAGGCTCTGGATCACTGCAGGAAGCACTACACTGACCTCACCAGCCTGCTGTCTGAGAATGAGCAGCTCCTCGTCCAGAGAATGAGGGATTCAAAGGGGGCCCAGACGGACCATGTGTGGACGGGACTGCGCTTCCTGGCCAGCGAGTGGCTGTGGGTGAACGGGGACCCCCTGGAGTACCAGGCCTGGACTGGGAGGAGGTTGGCTCAGGCTGCCCCGCCCAACACCTCCGCTGTGGGACCCTGGCCAGAGAGGGAGAGCATTGGGGAACCAGGGACTGTGAGGAGAGGAGGAACTTCCTTTGTTACTAGTGAATTGGTAATTCAATGTATTTCTCCTATTAGAATAACATAGGACACTATGTTATGTTTGTCAATTATTTTAAAAAAAGTTAACATGAATTTGTTTGAAAGCCAAAGATGTTGTTACATAAATAATGATTAATGGAGAAGACAGCACAGCAGGCACCCGGGTTGTGAAGAAGTGGATGAGATATTTATTAATATACTAGCAGTGATGGAACTTAAAGGGATACTTTGAGATTTTGGCAATGAGGCCCTTTATGAGCTCGTGGATAAATCAAAATTAAATGTATTTATATAGCCCTTTGTACTGTTGTACTGCTGTACAGAATCCCAGCCTGAAACCCCAAACAGCAAGCAATGCAGATGTTGAAGCACGTTGGCTAGGAAAAACTCCCTAGAAAGGCCAAAACCTAGAGAGGAACCAGGCTATGAGGGGTGGCCAGTCCTCTTCTGGCTGTGCCGGGTGGAGATTATAACAGGACATGGCCAAGATGTTCAAATGTTCATAAATGACCAGCATGGTCAAATAATAGGTCTGGGACAGGTAGCACTGGGTCCGGTGAACAGGTCAGGGTTCCATAGCCGCAGGCAGAACAGTTGGAACTGGAGCAGCAGCATATTTATACCATATTTATCTTTCTGTGTCCAGTATGAAGGAAAGTTAGAGGTAGTTTCGTGACCCAAAGCTAACTAGCTTTAGAGCAATGACTGCTTGCAGATACCAGTAGACTTCCAGTCGTTGCGATAACGCTAAAATCCTGAAGTATCCCTTTAAGGATTCTGTGCACTTCAAAAGCTGTTGTGTTGCAACAATAATAAAATGGAGGAATAAGCAGATGATGTCCTTTCTTGTCTAGTTTACTAGGCTATTATTAGCCTACTGGAAAGGAATGTGCAAATAGACAAATTCAGAAAATCCACTACAGACAGAACTTTGACAGCACGGGAGCTCGCATGCCAACCCGCAGCTCTGCAGTGCACCAACTGCGCAGGGTGTAGAGATTACTCCCTCTTGTTCAACCAAGATCCCAGACACCATTTTATTTTGTTGAATGTCACACAAATATAATATATTCCTCTATTTTATGGTGTTCTGACTTATTAAACGGTGGGATATCAATAAAAATAAGTATTGTAAACATATTATCCGTAATGTCCAGCGAATCTAGTGCCCGAAATCAGGCGTTTTAGGTCTTAAGATGTATAAATTCCATAAATGTAACTGCAAAAGGGACTCCAGAGTGGCGCAGTGATCTAAGGCACTGCATCGCAGTGCTGGCTGTGCCACTAGAGATCCTGGTTCGAGTCCAGACTCTGTTGCAGCTGGCAGCGACCAGGAGACCCATGGGGCAGTGATCTAAGGCACTGCATCGCAGTGATCCTGTCCAGCTGCAGCTGGCAGCGACCAGGAGGGACGAGTCCAGACTCTGTTGCAGCTGGCAGCGACCAGGAGACCCATGGGGCAGTGATCTAAGGCACTGCATCGCAGTGCTGGCTGTGCCACTAGAGATCCTGGTTCGAGTCCAGACTCTGTTGCAGCTGGCAGCGACCAGGAGACCCATGGGGCAGTGCACAATTGGCCCAGTGTCGTCCATGTTAGGGGAGGGTTTGTCCCGCAAGGATGTACTTGTCCCATTGCACACTAGCAACTCCTGTGGTGGGCTGGGTGCAGTGTACACTGACATGGTCACCAGGTGTATGGTGTTTCCTCTGACACATTGGTTAAGCTGGCACTGTGTCAAGAAACAGTGTGGCTTGGCTGGGTTGTGTTTCGGGGGACGCTTGACCTTCGCCTCTCCCGAGTCTGTACGGGAGTTGCACCGATGGGACAAGAATGTAACTACCAATTGGAAGTCTACTGGTATCTGCTAGCAGTCATTGCTCTAAAGCTAGCTTTACCCCTTTTTTGGATCAAAAAAGGGGTAAAAAAAACAATAATTTCAACTGAAGAGCTAGTGCCTTAGCACTTTTCGGTAGTTTTGAAAAACTGCAAACAGGAAATCATAAGATTGATTGACCTTCTGGGGTCAACTTCTGGGGGAAGTGGAAGCAACTTTTGTTTTTTTACAACTGAAAGAGATCCAAATTCCACATCCAACGGGGCAAAATAAAGTACCCTACTTCTCTCTATTTAAAAAATATATAGATATATTTAACTAGGCAAGTCAGTTAAGAACAAATTCTTATTTACAATGACGGCCTAGGAACTGCCTTGTTCAGGGGCAGAACGACAGATTTGTACCTTGTCGGTTACTGGCCCAACCCTCTAACCACTAGGCTCCCTGCCTCCCTTCTAACCACTAGGCTACCTGCCTCCCCTCTAACCACTAGTCCTCTATCAGTATCTTAAGAAAACAAGCACAACTAGATTTTTACAAAGTGGCCGAAATGCCACGTACACTTATGTAAGTACTGTAACGACCCTGAGTTTATAAGCGCGGATATCGACTCTGCCGGTCGAGCATGCTTTTGCGGCACAGTAAATAGCGCGCTGGACTTCTGGCTAGAAGGTCAACGGTTCGAGACCTGCTCCCTGCTGTTTCAGTACAGTAAATTCATAACAACCTAACCATTACGAAACTTCTAATCGATCAAATAGGCCTCACGTAGCAACGGTTGTTTAGAAAAATCGGGTTGATTCTAGCAGTGATATGTTCTACATTGTTGATAAAGTTTTGCCATTTTGAACAAATACGCCCCCTTGAGTTCTTCCGGGAATCAGGAGTCAGCTGACTAGGGCTCGTCACTAGTTACCACAGCCACACAGTCATAAACCCCGCCTGTTTCTAAAATATATATTATTAAAATGCGATTATATACCTAACCCTAACCACACTTCTAACCATACGCTTTTTTCTAACCCTAAATTAAGCCCCCAAAACACTTTTTTTTAAATAACATTTTTCGACATAGCCAATTTTTACTTTGTGGCTGTGGTAACTATCGGAAAACACTAGAAAAAACTGAACAAGACAACAGTGCAACGTTATGGTAAGTTGTATTATTTCCTCTTTTCAAACGTATTCACTTGCTATCTCATCATTGCAATAACTTAGAGGCTATTCGCCGTTATAGTTACGGTTATAACGTCTTTGTCGTTACCTAGCTAATCATCCATAAGCTGACAGAGCCTGTTCGAGTAAACAACTACAGTGAAAGCTAGCTAGCCTAGTTTAGCTAATAAACTAGCTATCCTGCTAACAAACTAACTTGACAGATGGGGGGGTTGGCTAGCTACTGCACTTCCTGATGAAACATTACTTAGGGAGCTACCTGGCTTGCTAACTTAAAGTTTTGCGAACGTACTAGCTAGTAGCAAGTCCAATGTCACATATATTATATTTACAATTTCGTCAAATAAATTGTCTGGTTTCGTTTCTTGGAAGCCTTGCTAAATGCACAGTTCATGTTTACATCTTGCTTGGATGCGTTACTCCAGCTGACCCGCCAAAGATAATCATACGTAACGTTACACTGGAAATTGACCCTCAGGTACACAAATCACAATACAGTACTTTGCTTGGTCATTCAGAGAACAACCGCTTACTAACAAAAACGTCAAAAGCGTATTGGACATGGTTCTACACTGAACAAAAATATAAACGCAACATGCAACTTTTTTTTATTTTTCTGAGTTACAGTTCATTTAAGGAAATCAATCAATTTCAATAAACTAGACGTGTCTGTAGGCAGCCCGGTACCAGCCTGACTAGACGTGTCTGTAGGCAACCCGGTACCAGCCTGACTAGACGTGTCTGTAGGCAGCCCGGTACCAGCCTGACTAGACGTGTCTGTAGGCAGCCCGGTACCAGCCTGACTAGACGTGTCTGTAGGCAGCCCGGTACCAGCCTGACTAGACGTGTCTGTAGGCAGCCCGGTACCAGCCTGACTAGACGTGTCTGTAGGCAGCCCGGTACCAGCCTGACTAGACGTGTCTGTAGGCAGCCCGGTACCAGCCTGACTAGACGTGTCTGTAGGCAGCCCGGTACCAGCCTGACTAGACGTGTCTGTAGGCAGCCCGGTACCAGCCTGACTAGACGTGTCTGTAGGCAGCCCGGTACCAGCCTGACTAGACGTGTCTGTAGGCAACCCGGTACCAGCCTGACTAGACGTGTCTGTAGGCAGCCCGGTACCAGCCTGACTAGACGTGTCTGTAGGCAGCCCGGTACCAGTTTAAACATTGAATGGAAGTACTTTAGTGCAAAAATAAATAAATAAGTGGTTAAATATTTTTTAAACAAATCCTACAAAGTCCTCATCTTTGTTATTTCTCTCAGATATAGGACAGCCACTTCAAAACATACGTCCATTTGATTTATCCCTCACCGACTTTATCACAGTTGCGACTGACAGTATTTTTCAGTTCCAACCCATTTCTGGCGGCCTTCCTCCTTAAGTTTCCAAAAACCACAAGCGATGCATGTTAACGTTCAGACCGAATGTCTGGCCTCTTAAAGTCCCCTGGGAGAAGATGCCTCATCAATCGGTGATAAAGGTCGTTGGCCTCTATGAACGGGGCAGGCAAGGGGTTAATAATAATGATAATAATAATAATAATAATAAAAGCTATTTGATTCAATTGTTCTGTCTTTCCAGAGCGCTGAGGACTGGAATATGTGAACATTGTACAGTGCTGGTGATATATAACCCACCGTTGAAGATGCCTGCGGTGTCCCGCGGGGCGAAGGACTTGTACCTCTCTACTAACCTGGGGGACCTCAACAAGAAAGCTGAAGTCAAGCCGGACAAAATCAACACCAGGAGGTAAGCTGTTGTTCTGGCATGGATGTTATTTAAATGGTCCTGGTAACAGGCCTGTTGTTCTGGTATGGATGTTATTTAAATGGACCTGGTAACAGGCCTGTTGTTCTGGTATGGATGTTATTTAAATGGACCTGGTAACAGGCCTGTTGTTCTGGTATGGATGTTATTTAAATGGTCCTGGTAACAGGCCTGTTGTTCTGGTATGGATGTTATTTAAATGGACCTGGTAACAGGCCTGTTGTTCTGGTATGGATGTTATTTAAATGGTCCTGGTAACAGGCCTGTTGTTCTGGTATGGATGTTATTTAAATGGACCTGGTAACAGGCCTGTTGTTGTTCTGGTATGGATGTTATTTAAATGGTCCTGGTAACAGGCCTGTTGTTCTGGTATGGATGTTATTTAAATGGACCTGGTAACAGGCCTGTTGTTCTGGTATGGATGTTATTTAAATGGACCTGGTAACAGGCCTGTTGTTCTGGTATGGATGTTATTTAAATGGTCCTGGTAACAGGCCTGTTGTTCTGGTATGGATGTTATTTAAATGGACCTGGTAACAGGCCTGTTGTTCTGGTATGGATGTTATTTAAATGGTCCTGGTAACAGGCCTGTTGTTCTATGGATGTTATTTAAATGGACCTGGTAACAGGCCTGTTGTTCTGGTATGGATGTTATTTAAATGGTCCTGGTAACAGGCCTGTTGTTCTGGTATGGATGTTATTTAAATGGACCTGGTAACAGGCCTGTTGTTCTGGTATGGATGTTATTTAAATGGACCTGGTAACAGGCCTGTTGTTCTGGTATGGATGTTATTTAAATGGACCTGGTAACAGGCCTGTTGTTCTGGTATGGATGTTATTTAAATACAGACACTGGCTGGACACAACAGGCCTGTTACCAGGATCATACGGACACTGCTCTTGGTAACAGGCCTGTGTTCAATTCTCCAGCTATGTCCCGTTGTGTGTTCCAGCTATGTCCCGTTGTGTGTTCCAGCTATGTCCCGTTGTGTGTTCCAGCTATGTCCCGTTGTGTGTTCCAGCTATGTCCCGTTGTGTGTTCCAGCTATGTCCCTTTGTGTGTTCCAGCTATGTCCTATTGTGTGTTCCAGCTATGTCCTATTGTGTGTTCCAGCTATGTTCTATTGTGTGTTCCAGCTATGTCCAGAGTGTATGGTAAATGTTCTGTTGTGAGTTCCAGCTATGTCCAGAGTGTATGGTAAATGTTCTATTGTGTGTTCCAGCTATGTCCAGAGTGTATGGTAAATGTTCTGTTGTGTGTTCCAGCTATGTCCAGAGTGTATGGTAAATGTTCTGTTGTGTGTTCCAGCTATGTCCAGAGTGTATGGTAAATGTTCTGTTGTGTGTTCCAGCTATGTCCAGAGTGTATGGTAAATGTTCTGTTGTGTGTTCCAGCTATGTCCAGAGTGTATGGTAAATGTTCTGTTGTGTGTTCCAGCTATGTCCAGAGTGTATGGTAAATGTTCTGTTGTGTGTTCCAGCTATGTCCAGAGTGTATGGTAAATGTTCTGTTGTGAGTTCCAGCTATGTCCAGAGTGTATGGTAAATGTTCTGTTGTGTGTTCCAGCTATGTGTATGGTAAATGTTCTGTTGTGTGTTCCAGCTATGTCCAGAGTGTATGGTAAATGTTCTGTTGTGTGTTCCAGCTATGGGTATGGTAAATGTTCTGTTGTGTTTTCCAGCTATGTCCAGAGTGTATGGTAAATGTTCTGTTGTGAGTTCCAGCTATGTTCTGTTGTGTGTTCCAGCTATGTTCTGTTGTGAGTTCCAGCTATGTCCAGAGTGTATGGTAAATGTTCTGTTGTGAGTTCCAGCTATGTTCTGTTTTGTGTTACAGCTATGTCCAGAGTGCCTGTAAGATCTTCAAGGCTGCGGAGGAGTGTCGTCTGGATGGAGACGAGGAGAAGGCCTATGTTCTCTACATGAAATACCTAACGGTTTATGATCTCATCAAGAAGAGGCCCGACTTCAAGCAGCAACAGGTACCAACCGTGGTCCATTAGTTCACACCGTACCACCGACGGTGGCCCTGTCGAAAACAAGTGTTTCTTTATATGGACACGTTCAGGTTATAAACCTTCCTTGTTCTTCCGTTTGGTCCCTAGTGAATACGACCCATGTTTTGCTACTCAGACCACAGAGGGAGTTCAGTGGTTTTTCAGACTGTAGGAATGTAATGGGGGGCTCAGCGTGTAGAGGGGAGAACATGGGGGGGGGGGGGGGGAGTAGTGGCTGAAGAGGGATTCAACCCCATGCCGACACGGGCTGTGTGCTTGTAGACTGCAGAACTAGTGATGAGCCACACTCCCACACGGGACTGTTATGATACTGGCCATATTGAGGGTTCGAACCGTACGAGGACAAGGCTTCCTACCGTGATTTCACGCTCTATTGATTTCCCCGATTGTTTTTTATTTTACCTTTATTTAACCAGGCAAGTCAGTTATGAACAAATTCTTATTTTCAATGACGGCCTAGGAACAGTGGGTTAACTGCCTGTTCAGGGACAGAACGACACATTTGTACCTTGTCAGCTCGGGGATTCGAACTTGCAACCTTTCGGTTACTAGTCCAACGCTCTAACCACTAGGCTACCCTGCCGGTTATAGAATAGTACTGTCTTAGTCGAAGTGGGATGCTGCTGGTTTCACGTTAACCATCAATACTAAAGGTACTTGACTTTCGCGGACATTGTGAAAAGTCATTCTGTTTGGCAACGACACAGTGTATTGATTTTGGCCAGCTGGTTTTTCCCCGTTGTTGAGACCGCTGTCATCTGAAGCACCTTTCCTCTCTGTTGTCCAAGGAGTTCTTCCTGTCCGTGCTGGGGCCCACCAGCTTTAAAAAAGCCATAGAAGAAGCCGAGAAACTCTCTGAAAGCCTTAAACTCAGGTTGGTGTGTCGTCGTCGTCATTTATTCACAGACACTACGTTCACTATGTGCACTTTGTACTGGATGTTACTAAATCAACTGGTATTCAGTTGGCATAGGTTTGAGCTGAACTTCAATAACCCTGAATGGTTTGAAGGAGACCATGGACTTCGCCAAAGACGGAGATACGTTGATTTGAAGCTATAGAATCTCAGCCTAATGCTTCTACAGCTTACTGTTTCTGTTTTCCTGTGTGTGTGTGTGTGTGTGTGTGTGTGTGTGTGTGTGTTTAGGTACGAGGAAGTCGAGGTTCGCAAAAAGCTTGAGGAGAAAGAGAGACAAGAGGAGAAGAAAAGGAGGGAGGATAAGACGGAGAAAGATGGAGGGAGGGCATCTCCGAAAGCAGGGAAAGAGATCAAGAAGGTAGGTCCCTGAATGATGACGAGGACACAACAGCTCTATCGAAGGCTGTGAGGTCGATACGTAAGCTCTGTCAGCACCACCCCTGTCGACACCACCCCTGTCGACACCACCCCTGTCGACACCACCCCTGTCGTCACCACCCCTGTCGACACCACCCCTGTCGACACCACCCTGTCGACACCACCCCTGTCGACACCACCCCTGTCGACACCAGTTGTCGACACCACCCCTGTCGACACCACCCCTGTCAGCACCAGTTGTCGACACCACCCATGTCAGCACCAGTTGTTGACACCACCCCTGTCTACACCAGTTGTTGACACCACCCCTGTCGACACCACCCCTGTCTACACCACCCCTGTCAGCACCAGTTGTCGACACCACCCTGTCAGCACCAGTTGTCGACACCACCCCTGTCAGCACCAGTTGTCGACACCACCCCTGTCAGCACCAGTTGTCGACACCACCCCTGTCGACACCACCCCTGTCTACACCACCCCTGTCTACACCAGTTGTCGACACCACCCCTGTCGACACCACCCCTGTCTACACCACCCCTGTCTACACCAGTTGTCGACACCACCCCTGTCTACACCACCCCTGTCAGCACCAGTTGTCGACACCACCCCTGTCAGCACCACCCCTGTCAGCACCACCCCTGTCGACACCACCCCTGTCGACACCACCCCTGTCGTCACCACCCCTGTCGACACCACCCCTGTCGACACCACCCCTGTCGACACCACCCCTGTCGACACCACCCTGTCGACACCACCCCTTCGACACCAGTTGTCGACACCCCTGTCGACACCACCCCTGTCAGCACCAGTTGTCGACACCACCCCTGTCAGCACCAGTTGTCGACACCACCCATGTCAGCACCAGTTGTCGACACCACCCATGTCAGCACCAGTTGTTGACACCACCCCTGTCTACACCAGTTGTTGACACCACCCCTGTCGACACCACCCCTGTCTACACCACCCCTGTCAGCACCAGTTGTCGACACCACCCTGTCAGCACCAGTTGTCGACACCACCCCTGTCAGCACCAGTTGTCGACACCACCCCTGTCAGCACCAGTTGTCGACACCACCCCTGTCAGCACCACCACCCCTGTCGACACCACCCCTGTCTACACCACCCCTGTCTACACCAGTTGTCGACACCACCCCTGTCGACACCACCCCTGTCGACACCACCCCTGTCTACACCACCCCTGTCAGCACCAGTTGTCTACACCACCCCTGTCAGCACCAGTTGTCGACACCACCCCTGTCGACACCACCCCTGTCAGCACCAGTTGTCTACACCACCCCTGTCAGCACCAGTTGTCGACACCACCCCTGTCGACACCACCCCTTTCTACACCAGTTGTCTACACCACTCCTGTCAGCACCAGTTGTCGACACCACCCCTTTCTACACCAGTTGTCTACACCACTCCTGTCAGCACCAGTTGTCGACACCACCCCTGTCGACACCACCCCTTTCTACACCAGTTGTCGACACCACCCCTATCGACACCACCCCTGTCGGGCACCAGTTGTTGACACCACCCCTGTCAACCCCACCCCTGTCAGCAATAGTTGTCGACACCACCCCTGTCAGCACCAGTTGTTGTGGTTGAGAGTTGGTCCTTTAAGATGCTGTGGTCTCAGTTGTAATGTTCTGTGTTCTAGGTAAAAGAGCAGAAGGAGTTGAAAAATTTAACTTCAAAAGGTAAGGATGGTGACCAGCAAACTGACTCAAATGCTTTTTAAAACATTTCAGAATTTGAGGTAATACGAAGTTATGACATGAATATAAGTTATTTTACACAACAGGTTGATGTTTATTGATTTATCCATCTTTTATTATCCCCTCCGTACCTCCCTCTCTCCGTACCTCCCTCCCTCTGTACCTCCCTCCCTCTGTACCTCCCTCCCTCTATACCTCCCTCCCTCTGTACCTCCCTCCCTCCGTACCTCCCACCCTCCCTCCCTCTGTACCTCCCTCCCTACCTCCCTCTGTACCTCCCTCCCTCCCTCCCTCCCTCTGTACCTCCCTCCCTCCCTCTGTACCTCCCTCCCTCCCTCTGTACCTCCCTCCCTCTGTACCTCCCTCCCTCCGTACCTCCCTCCCTCCCTCTGTACCTCCCTCCCTCTGTACCTCCCTCACCTCCCTCCCTCTGTACCTCCCTCCCTCTGTACCTCCCTCCCTCTGTACCTCCCTCCCTCCGTACCTCCCTCCCTCCCTCTGTACCTCCCTCCCTCTGTACCTCCCTCCCTCTGTACCTCCCTCCCTCTGTACCTCCCTCCCTCTGTACCTCCCACCCTCCCTCCCTCCTCCCTCCCCCTCTGTACCTCCCTCCCTCCCTCCCTCTGTACCTCCCTCCCACCCTCCCTCCCTCCCTCTGTACCTCCCTCTGTACCTCCCACCCTCCCTCCCTCTGTACCTCCCTCCCTCTGTACCTCCCTCCCTCCCTCTGTACCTCCCTACCTCCCTCCCTCCCTCCCTCTGTACCTCCCTCCCTCCCTCTGTACCTCCCTCCCTTTGTACCTCCCTCCCTCCCTACCTCCCTCCCTCTGTACCTCCCTCCCTCCCTCTGTACCTCCCTCCCTCCCTACCTCCCTCCCTCTGTACCTCCCCTCCCTCCCTCCCTCTGTACCTCCCTCCCTCCCTACCTCCCTCCCTCTGTACCTCCCTCCCTCTGTACCTCCCTCCCTCCCTACCTCCCTCCCTCTGTACCTACCTCCCTCCCTCTGTACCTCCCTCCCTCCCTACCTCCCTCCCTCTGTACCTACCTCCCTCCCTCTGTACCTCCCACCCTCACTCCCTCTGTACCTCCCTCCCTCTGTACCTCCCACCCTCCTCCCTCTGTACCTCCCTCCCTCTGTACCTCCCACCCTCCCTCCCTCTGTACCTCCCTCCCTCTACCTCCCACCCTCCCTCCCTCTGTACCTCCCTCCCTCTGTACCCTCCTCCCTCTGTACCTCTGTACCTCCCCCGTACCTCCCTCCCTCCCTCCCTCCCCTGTACCTCCCTCCCTCTCCCTCCCTCCCTCCCTCCCTCCCTCCCTCCCTAGCTGCGGTGTCAGCGGGAGGGATCACAGCAGAGGGGTTGTTCAAGATGATGAGGGACCAGGCCATTACGGTCATTGTGATGGACGCTCGCTGCCTCCGAGACTTCCAGGACTCACAGATCCAGGTCCCCACCCAGACTGTCATCAGTGTCCCAGAGGAGGCTATCAACCCTGGGTACGGAGGGAGCGATGGGTGGAGGGTTGTAATGGTTGATCCAGGTCTCCACTCTGACCATGCCCAAATAAATGTATTAAAAACGACTAATAATCACTACGGGCTACAAGCTGTCTTCTCTGGGGCCACATTCAGCCCGTGGGCCGTGTGTTGTGCACCCCTGCACTGGGTAACAGGTCATCATTCTGTTCCCACAGCATCACAGTGAACCAGATTGAGGCCAATCTACCTGATGTGTCCAGAGAGACGTGGAAGAGGCGGGGGTTCGTAGATTACATCATCCTACTGGACTGGTTCAGCTCTGTTACTGACCTCAAACTGGGAAGCACCTTACAAAGCCTCAAAGATGCTCTCTACAAGGTAACATAACATAGTGTGTTCCCTGCAATGATCCCTCAGTCAGTGTGTTTCCATTGAGGTAATGTGTGTTCCATTGAGGTAATGTGTGTTCCATTGAGGTAATGTGTGTTTCCTCAGTCAGTGTGTTTCCATTGAGGTAATGTGTGTTTCCATTGAGGTAATGTGTGTTTCCATTGAGGTAATGTGTGTTTCCATTGAGGTAATGTGTGTTTCCATTGAGGTAATGTGCGTTTCCATTGAGGTAATGTGCGTTTCCATTGAGGTAATGTGTGTTTCCTCAGTCAGTGTGTTTCATTGAGGTAATGTGTGTTTCATTGAGGTAATGTGTGTTTCCATTGAGGTAATGTGTGTTCCCTCAGTCAGTGTGTTTCCATTGAGGTAATGTGTGTTTCCATTGAGGTAATGTGTGTTTCCATTGAGGTAATGTGTGTTTCCATTGAGGTAATGTGTGTTCCCTCAGTCAGTGTGTTTCCATTGAGGTAATGTGTGTTTCCTCAGTCAGTGTGTTTCATTGAGGTAATGTGTGTTTCATTGAGGTAATGTGTTTCCATTGAGGTAATGTGTTTCCATTGAGGTAATGTGTGTTTCCATTGAGGTAATGTGTGTTCCCTCAGTCAGTGTGTTTCCATTGAGGTAATGTGTGTTTCCTCAGTCAGTGTGTTTAATTGAGGTAATGTGTGTTCCCTCAGTCAGTGTGTTTAATTGAGGTAATGTGTGTTTCCATTGAGGTAATGTGTGTTCCCTCAGTCAGTGTGTTTCCATTGAGGTAATGTGTGTTCCCTCAGTCAGTGTGTTTCCATTGAGGTAATGTGTGCTTCACAGTGGGACAGTACCACTATCCTGCGTAGTGAGCCCATGGTTCTGGAGGGAGGCTATGAGAGCTGGCTCCTCTACTACCCCATGTACACATCCAACGCCAAAGTCAGACCGCCCCGAACACACAGCTACAGCACCCTCCCACAGCGTGAGTACCCCTTATCCCTTACCTTAACCCTAACCCCCAGAACACACAGCTATAACACCCTCCCACAGCGTGAGTACCCCTTAACCCTTACCTTAACCCTCACCCCCCGAACACACAGCTATAACACCCTCCCACAGCGTGAGTACCCCTTATCCCTTACCTTAACCCTCACCCTAACCCCCAGAACACACAGCTATAACACCCTCCCACAGTGTGAGTACCCCTTAACCCTTACCTTAACCCTCACCCCCCGAACACACAGCTATAACACCCTCCCACAGCGTGAGTACCCCTTATCCCTTACCTTAACCCTCACCCCCCGAACACACAGCTAGAACACCCTCCCACAGCGTGAGTACCCCTTATCCCTTACCTTAACCCTCACCCCCCGAACACACAGCTAGAACACCCTCCCACAGCGTGAGTACCCCTTAACCCTTACCTTAACCCTCACCCCCAGAACACACAGCTATAACACCCTCCCACAGCGTGAGTACCCCTTAACCCTTACCTTAACCCTCACCCCCCGAACACACAGCTATAACACCCTCCCACAGTGTGAGTACCCCTTAACCCTTACCTTAACCCTAACCCCCCGAACACACAGCTACAGCACCCTCCCACAGCGTGAGTACCCCTTAACCCTTACCTTAACCCTCACCCCCCGAACACACAGCTATAACACCCTCCCACAGCGGACCACATTCACATATTTCTGTCTGTACCCCAAACACACCACAGCACTGAGCTATTCGCCGTTCAAGCAAGAAATACAGTCTGTAGGAAATACAGCCGGTATGACTCTGCCTGCAGAAATACAGCCGGTATGACATACAGCCGGTATGAAATACAGCCGGTAAGACTCTGCCTGCAGAAATACAGCCGGTATGACTCTGCCTGCAGAAATACAGCCGGTATGACTCTGCCTGCAGAAATACAGCCGGTAAGACTCTGCCTGCAGAAATACAGCCGGTATGACTCTGCCTGCAGAAATACAGACGGTATGACTCTGCCTGCAGAAATACAGCCGGTAAGACTCTGCCTGCAGAAATACAGCCGGTAAGACTCTGCCTGCAGAAATACAGCCGGTAAGACTCTGCCTGCAGAAATACAGACGGAATGACTCTGCCTGCAGAAATACAGCTGGTATGACGCTGCCTGCAGAAATACAGCCGGTAGGAAATACAGCCGGTATGAAATACAGCCGGTATGACATACAGCCGGTATGACATACAGCCGGTATGAAATACAGCCGGTAGGACTCTGCCTGCAGAAATACAGCTGGTATGACTCTGCCTGCAGAAATACAGCCGGTAGGAAATACAGCCGGTATGACTCTGCCTGCAGAAATACAGCCGGTATGAAATACAGCCGGTAGGAAATACATCCGGTAGGACTCTGCCTGCAGAAATACAGCTGGTATGACTCTGCCTGCAGAAATACAGCCGGTATGAAATACAGCCGGTATGAAATACAGCCGGTATGACTCTGCCTGCAGAAATACAGCCGGTATGAAATACAGCCGGTGTGACTCTGCCTGCAGAAATACAGCCGGTATGAAATACAGCCGGTAGGAAATACAGCCGGTAGGACTCTGCCTGCAGAAATACAGCCGGTATGAAATACAGCCGGTATGACGCTGCCTGCAGAAATACAGCCGGTATGACTCTGCCTGCAGAAATACAGCCGGTATGAAATACAGCCGGTATGACATACAGCCGGTAGGAAATACAGCCGGTATGAAATACAGCCGGTAGGACATACAGCCGGTAGGAAATACAGCCGGTAGGAAATACAGCCGGTGAAATACAGCCGGTATGAAATACAGCCGGTATGACTCTGCCTGCAGAAATACAGCCGGTATGACATACAGCCGGTAGGAAATACAGCCTGTATGACTCTGCCTGCAGAAATACAGCCGGTATGAAATACAGCCGGTATGAAATACAGCCGGTATGACTCTGCCTGCAGAAATACAGCCGGTATGAAATACACAGAAATACAGCCGGTATGACTCTGCCTGCAGAAATACAGCCGGTATGACTCTGCCTGCAACATACAGCCGGTATGAAATACAGCCGGTATGACTCTGCCTGCAGAAATACAGCCGGTATGACATACAGCCGGTATGAAATACAGCCGGTAGGACTCTGCCTGCAGAAATACAGCCGGTATGAAATACAGCCGGTAGGACTCTGCCTGCAGAAATACAGCCGGTATGAAATACAGCCGGTATGACTGCTTGAACGGTGACTAGCTCAGAGACACATGATACCATGACACGACCCCAGGAATCAATAGAACATCAGTCAGAGATTCACAAATTGGATGTAACATTCAAAATGAGTCAGTCTTTCCTTTTTAAGTTGATATGCTACTTCAGCATGGTGCCGTCTAGGTGTTGATGGAATTGATCCCACGTTGTCAGTTAGCTCCGTTTTAACATGGTGTTCAACTTTGAGATCTCATCTTTCTCCTGGTGTAATTGAACCCAGGGTAGGGTAGTAGACATATACAGTGGGGAGAACAAGTATTTGATACACTGCCGATTTAGCAGGTTTTCCGACTTACAAAGCACGTAGAGGTCTGTAATTTCTATCATAGGTACACTTCAACTGTTCGAGACGGAATCTAAAACAAAAATCCAAAAAATCACACTATGATTTTTAAGTAATTAATTAGCATTTTATTGCATGAAATAAGTTTTTGATCACCTACCAACCAGTAAGAATTCCGGCTCTCACAGACCTGTTAGTTTTTCTTTAAGAAGCCCTCCTGTTCTCCACTCATTACCTGTATAAAAGACACCTGTCCACACACTCAATCAAACAGACTCCAACCTCTCCACAATGGCCAAGACCAGACAGCTGTGTAAGGACACCAGGGATAAAATTGTAGACTTGCACAAGGCTGGGATGGGCTACAGGACAATAGGCAAGCAGCTTGGTGAGAAGGCAACAACTGTTGCAATTATTAGAAAATGGAAGAAGTTCAAGATGATGGTCAATCACCCTCGGTCTGGGGCTCCATGCAAGATCTCACCTCGTGGGGCATCAATGATCATGAGGAAGGTGAGGGATCAGCCCAGAACTATACGGCAGGACCTGGTCAATGACCTGAAGAGAGCTGGGACCACAGTCTCAAAGAAAACCATTAGTAACACACTACGCCGTCATGGATTAAAATCCTACAGCGCATGCAAGGTCCCCCTGCTCAAGCCAGCGCATGTCCAGGCCCTTCTGAAGTTTGCCAATGACCATCTGGATGATCCAGAGGAGGAATGGGAGAAGGTCATGTGGTCTGATGAGACAAAAATAGAGCTTTTTGGTCTAAACTCCACTTGCCGTGTTTGGAGGAAGAAGAAGGATGAGTACAACCCCAAAAAACACCATCCCAACCATGAAGCATGGAGGTGGAAACATCATTCTTTGGGGATGCTTTTTTGCAAAGAGGACAGGACGACTGCACCGTATTGAGGGGAGGATGGATGGGGCCATGTATCGCGAGATCTTGGCCAACAACCTCCTTCCCTCAGTAAGAGCATTGAAGATGGGTCTTCCAGCATGACAACGACCCGAAACACACAGCCAGGGCAACTAAGGAGTGGCTCCATAAGAAGCATCTCAAGGTCCTGGAGTGGCCTAGCCAGTCTCCAGACCTGAACCCAATTGAAAATCTTTGGAGGGAGCTGAAAGTCCGTATTGCCCAGCGACAGCCCCGAAACCTGAAGGATCTGGAGAAGGTATGTATGGAGGAGTGGGCCCTGCTGCAGTGTGTGCAAACCTGGTCAAGAACTACAGGAAACGTATGATCTCTGTAATTGCAAACAAAGGTTTCTGTACCAAATATTAAGTTATGCTTTTCTGATGTATTAAATACTTATGTCATGCAATAAAATGCAAATTAATTACTTAAAAATCATACAATGGGATTTTCTGGATTTTTGTTTTAGATTCCGTCTCCCACAGTTGAAGTGCACCTATGATAGAAATTACAGACCTCTACATGCTTTGTAGGAAAACCTGCACAACCGTCAGTGTATCAAATACTTGTTCTCCCCTGTGTGTGTGTGTGTGTGTGTCTACCCTACCGCCCCAATGTGACCAATAACATGTGATTTGGTTTAGACCTCTGGATTCGGTTAGAGAGCCAAACCATGACTTCAATAGGAGTTATTGTAGCATTACTTGTTCATGTTTTCTGTTGAGCAGTGAACTTCAGCTACCCGTCACTGGAGGAGCCCAAACCTCCAACCCCTCCTCCCCCCGAGCCGGACCCTGAACCCCAGGCTCCCCCTGCCTCCCTGGGTAGCGTACAGGTGAACGGTGCCCCCCTGGAGGATCTGACCCCCTCCCACCCTCAGACCCCCTCCACATGGATGGAGGCTGATGCCACAGACTCACCCCACACAGGGTTCACTCACCCTGGAGTAGACCACAGCAAGAAGGACCCTGGAGCCGGTCCAGGGACCCCCAGCCAGCCTGGAGGGACAGCCAAGCACATCCCACAGGTAACTGCACGAGCTCATGCATTTGTTTGTTTTTATCATTCAATAAATATTTAGCTTTTTTAAATATATTAAAAGGATAGTTTACCCAAATCACAAGATGACATAGGTTTCATTATTTATTTATTTTACCTTTATTTAACTAGGCAAGTCAGTTAAGAACAAATTCTTATTTTCAATGATGGCCTAGGAACAGTGGGTTAACTGCCTTGTTCAGGGGCAAAACGACAGATTTTGCTGTCAGCTCGGGGATTTGAACTTGCAACCTTTCGGTTACTAGTCCAACGCTCTAACCACTAGGCTACCCTGCCGCCCTGTTACCTTGTCCATAGACTGCTTATGACAGCAATCCACGATTTTGGTTTGGTTTCAAGTCATGGTACCCTTTATTTGACATGTTTCACACATCATGTCCAAGTCATCTATAAGTAACTTTGATGAGCTACACAATCAATTTGAGATACTTTAGGTTGATTTGGACATTTACATGTTTTTATTTTTTTTATTTAACTAGGCAAGTCAGTTAAGAACAAATTCTTATTTTCAATGACGGCCTAGGAACAGTGGGTTAACTGCCTGTTCAGGGGCAAAACGACAGATTTTGCTGTCAGCTCGGGGATTTGAACTTGCAACCTTCCGGTTACTAGACCAACACTCTAACCACTAGGCTACCCTGCCGCCCCATGTGGGAAAATGGTCATGTATTACGTACCATGGCAATCCATCCATTGGATTTGTGACACAAGTCCTAAAACCAATAGCGTTTTGAAAACAGTGCCAGGGAAAACTAAACTAAATCATGGATCGTTCTCATACATTTATAGACGGCGTACAGGGTAAAGGAAACCAATTGTCATTCGGGTCAACTATCCCTTCAAATATATTTCAAGAGAACGTCACAATGAGATATTGATAGCTTTTTCCTAGTTCTCAATAGTCCAGAAAGACTGTGTTAATGTCACCACCTAACCTGCCCAGGGACTGCGGTTGAAAATTAGCCGGCTGGCTAAAACCGGCACTTTTACAGAAACGTTGATTTAATGTGCACTGTCCCTTTAAAAAAATAAACTCAAAACTTTAAGTTCTTCAAATGTCTAATTAAAAGCTTAATCCTTCCTGTATGTTACCCCCCCTCTCCTGCCGTTCCTCGCTCCCCCAGATCGACCGTACCAAGAAGCCATCAGTCAGAGTCTCAGACGGGTCTAAACCCCCCCTGGATGCCCTCCCCAGGGACCTGCCCCCCTCCTCCCAGAATGGCCCGTCTGTACCCCAACCCAACCGCTCGGTCAAACCGGCCTTTGACCCGGCGGTGCCGCTGACGGACGAGGAACGAGGTCAGATCCACACAGAGACGGCTGCTCTGATGGAGAAGGCCCGGAGAGAGCAGGAACAACGCAAACAGGAACGCCGCACCGAGGAGGAGTGGAGAGAGAGGGAACGCCGGGAGAACCAGGAGAAGGAAAATGAGGAGATGGAGAGGAGGAAAGAGGAAGAGAACAGGACTCAGGAGAGGAAGAAGTTGGAGAGACACAAGGCAGAGGAGGAGAAGGAGAACGGGGTTAGGGAAGAGCGAGAGAAGAGGGGGAAGGAGCAGAGGGAGGATACGCCGACCAACGGTGATTCTCTGGACTCGCCGGCTCCCAACCGTATCGTCACGGAGATTAAGGTCAGTGTCTCTGTTTATCTGTGGCTGCGTTCTGATTCTCTACCCTTCTCATAGAAGGCGTTCACTCATGTCATTTAAAGCTTTGGTTTGGTGCACGCATGGGAGGAGGGAGTTTCCACCATCTTCCTCACACCAGTCCTTTTACAACCATGAGGAGTGAACATTTTCATGGTATCCAATTGGTAGTTAGTCGCTGAAACTCCTGTGCGTCCTCCGAAACCCAACCAAGCCGCACGGATTCTTGACACAATGTCCACTTTAAACTGGACTTAACCTGGAAGCCAGCCACACCAATGTGTCGGAGGAAACACCAGTGTCGGAAACGCCGACACTGGGTGACCGTGTCAGCGTGCACTGCACCCCCCCACCGCTAGTGCGCGATGGGACAAGGACAGACCCTCCCCTAACCCAGACGACGCTGGGCCAGTTGTTCTCCCGGTCGAGGCCGGCTGTGACTGAGCCTGAATTCGAACCCAGAATCTCTAGTGGCACAGCCTTAGACCACTGCGCCACTCCGGAGGCCAGTGTCTGTCATTATACCCTGTTATACCCTGACTACAACGCTCACGTCGCAAAATAAATGTAGAAATGTATGTTATTCAATTATTGCACCTACACGGCTCGCACGCGTCAACGAGCGTCTCCGTTGCCAAGGGCTAAAAAGAAGTCAGTTCTATTTGTGACGCAGATCGCGCTGCAAGTCCTGCCTCTCCCATCTCCTCGTTGGTTTATAGAAGCAGGTACCCACGTGCCATCTTCTCATTGGTTATACCCCCGTGGGTGATTGAAAGACGAACTGTCTTGCCGGTTGTTGTGGTAATACTATGAAAGTTTAGATGCCAATTACCATATAAGTTCAAAGATGAAAAAGCCTGGAAGGAGGAGAGATGACTAGAAACGATTCGGTTGACCGTTTTATGTGTGGATTAAATGTCGGAGTAGAGGACCTTGTGCATTTCAGGAAAAAGAACAACTCAATGTTTATATCCCAGGACAAATTAGCTAGCAACAGCAAGCTAGCTAGCTAAATTGCCATAAATGTTTAATACTTTTCAACCTGTCCCCAAATTAATGTAATTGGTTCAGAGTTTGTTTTGAAATTTTAACCTGCGTGTCGTGATCGCGTTTGGTGTGAGGGGACAAAATACATTTATGCACGATGGCGCACGCGCGCAGCCGGTTTGGGTTCCGTGTTAGTGTGTCACCTTTATTTATACAGGTACGTCAATTAAGAACAGATTCTTATTTATTTGATGACCTGTCAAACACATCAATACACAACAATGACTCTATACACATCTATATTCACATCAATTACACTACACACCCTCTGGCTTCTGCTACCCAAATATTGTAACCCAACTAAACTCAGCAAAAAAAGAAACGTCCTCTCACTGTCAACTGCGTTTATTTTCAGCAAACTTAACCTGTGTAAATATTTGTATGAACATAACAAGATTCAACAACTGAGACAAAAACTGAAATGGAAAAATGTGTCCCTGAACAAAGGGGGGTCAAAATCAAAAGTAACAGTCTCTGGAGTGGTGTGGCCACCAGCTGCATTAAGTACTGCAGTGCATCTCCTCCTCATGGACTGCACCAGATTTGCCAGTTCTCGCTGTGAGATGTTACCCCACTCTTCCACCATGGGACGTGAAAGTTCCCGGACATTTCTGGGGGGAATGGCCCTAGCCCTCACCCTCCGATCCAACAGGTCCCAGACGTGCTCAATGGGATTGAGATCCGGGCTCTTCGCTGGCCATGGCAGAACACTGACATTCCTGTCTTGCAGGAAATCACGCACGGAACGAGCAGTATGGCTGGTGGCATTGTCATGCTGGAGGGATGAGCCTGCAGGAAGGGTACTACATGAGGGAGGATGATGTCTTCCCTGTAACGCACAGCGTTGAGATTGCCTGCGATGACGTTAAGCTCAGTCCGATGATGCTGTGACACACCACCCCATACCATGACGGACCCTCCACCTCCAAATCGATCCCGCTCCAGAGTACATCAGTCATGCTCCAGAGCACAGGCCTCGGTGTAACTCTCATTCCTTCAACGATAAATGCGAATCAGCTCTCCCCTGGTGAGACAGAATCACAACTCATCAGTGGAGAGCACTTTTTGCCAGTCTTGTCTGGTCCGGCGACGTTGTTGCCGGTGATGTCTGGTGAGGACCTGCCTTACAACAGGCCTTACAAAAAGCCCTCAGTCCAGCCTCTCTCAGCCTATTGCGGACAGTCTGAGCACTGATGGAGGGATTGTGCGTTCCTGGTGTAACTCGGGCAGTTGTTGTTGCCATCCTGTACCTGTCCCGCAGGTGTGATGTTCGAATGTACCGATCCAGTGTAGGTGTTGTTACACGTGGTCTGCCACTGCGAGGAGGATCAGCTTTCCGTCCTGTCTCCCTGTAGCGCTGTCTTAGGCGTCTCACAGTACAGACATTGCAATTTATTGCCCTGGCCACATCTGCAGTCATCATGCCTCCTTGCAGCATGCCTATGGCACGTTCACGCAGATGAGCAGGGACCCTGGGCAAGTTTCTTTTGGTGTTTTTCAGAGTCAGTAGAAAGGCCTCTTTAGTGTCCTGAGTTTTCATAACTGTGACCTTAATTGCCTACCGTCTGTAAGCTGTTAGTGTCTAACGACCATTCCACAGGTGCATGTTCATACATTTTTTATGGTTCATTGAACAAGAAATACAGTGTAGATATTGGCCAGCATCCTGGAGTCGCCTTGTCACTGTTGACGTTGAGACTGTTGTTTTGCAGGTACTGTTTAATGAAGCTGCCAGTTGAGGACTTGTGAGGCGTCTATTTCTCAAACTAGACACTCTAATGTTCTCTTGCTCTGTTGTGCACCGGGGCCTCCCACTCCTCTTTCTATTGTGGTTAGAGCCAGTTTCCGCTGTTCTGTGAAGGGAGTAGTACACAGCGTTGTACAAGATCTTCAGTTTCTTGGCAATTCTCGCATGGAATAGCCTTCGTTTCTCAGAACAAGAATAGACTGATGGGTTTCAGAAGAAGGTGCTTTGTTTCTGGCCATTTTGAGCCTGTAATGGAACCCACAAATGCTGATGCTCCAGATACTCAACTGGTCTAAAGAAGGCCATTTTTATTGCTTCTTTAATCAGGACAACAGTTTTCAGCTGTGCTAATATAATTGCAAAGGGTTTTCTAATGATCAATTAGCCTTTTAAAATGATAAACTTGGATTAGCTAACACAACGTGCCATTGGAACACAGTAGTGATGGTTACTGATAATGGGCCTCTGTACACCTATGTTCGTAGATATTCCATTTGAAAAATCAGCCGTTTCCAGCTACAATAGTCATTTACAACATTAACAATGTCTTCACTGTATTTCTGATCAATTTGATGTTATTTTATTCTTTCAAAAAGGACATTTCTAAGTGACTCCAAACAGTAGTGTATGTACAGTAGTATGTACAGTTGAACAGTAGTGTATGTACAGTAGTATGTACAGTTGAACAGTAGTGTATGTACAGTTGAAGTGGGAAGTTTACATACACTTAGGTTGGAGTCATTAAAACTCGTTTTTCAACCACTCCACAAATGTCTTGTTAATAACAAACTATAGTTTTGGCAAGTTGGTTAGGACATGTACTTTGTGCATGACACAAGTCGTTTTTCCAACTCCACCAACTTTAAGGACTTTTGGAGATCATTCCACATGAGCGGTGCCACAAGACTAAAAGCAGATTGACCTAACTCGGTGGAGATTGATCTCCAGGGTTAGCTATCCCTGAGTCCAGGTCTGGTAACTTGTACGTCTGAAGGTTACCAATGAGGTCAATTATGACGGACGTTTATGCTAGAGGGCTTTATAACCAAAAAGAGCGCAATGGCATCAAACTACGAGACTTCAAGGAGGGCCAGCCTACTTTCTCCGTCTGTCTGTGGCAGTGAGTCTCTGTTTCTGTGATGCTGAAAGAGACACTAAGCATCTAACCGGAGAAATCCCAGTCTCTACTGTACCTTTCCAGCCCAACACCAGTAAGCCCATCCCATAGCCAACCCATCTCTTAATATAAACCCCATCCATCCATCTCACCCGTCTGATAGTATCCACCATTTGATACTATCCGTTAGCCACCAGTTAGTAAGTAGTCTGTCCCCAATGACCAGTGGAAATCTGATAAGCCCATCCCATGTGTAACCCATATCCTACTACAGTGGTTCTCAAACCTCTCCTTGGGGACCCCCAGCCGGTTCAAACCTCTCCTTGGGGACCCCCAGCCGGTCCAAACCTCTCCTCAGGGACCCCCAGCCGGTCCAAACCTCTCCTCGGGGACCCCCAGCCGGTCCAAACCTCTCCTCGGGGACCCCCAGCCGGTCCAAACCTCTCCTCTGCGAACCCCAGCCGGTCCAAACCTCTCCTCGGGGACCCCCAGCCGGTCCAAACCTCTCCTCGGGGACCCCCAGCCGGTCCAAACCTCTCCTCGGGGACCCCCAGCCGGTCCAAACCTCTCCTCGGGGACCCCCAGCCGGTCCAAACCTCTCCTCGGGGACCCCCAGCCGGTCCAAACCTCTCCTCGGGGACCCCCAGCCGGTCCAAACCTCTCCTCGGGGACCCCCAGCCGGTCCAAACCTCTCCTCGGGGACCCCCAGCCGGTTAATGTATTTGATCTATTCCAGAACTGGCACACCTGATTCAACTTGTCAACGAATCATCAAGCCCTTGACTATGTGAATCAATCATCAAGCTCTTGATTAGGTGAATCAATCATCAAGCTCTTGATTAGGTGAATCAATCATCAAGCCCTTGATTAGGTGAATCAATCATCAAGCCCTTGATTAGGTGAATCAATTATCAGGCCCTTGACTTGGTGAATCAATCATCAGGCCCTTGACCTGGCGAATCAGGTGAGATAGTTTAGGGTTACATTTGTGAAACACCTGGGGGGTTCCTGAGGAGAGATTTGGAGAACCACTGTCCTAATATACAGCCCATCAATCTCACTGATACCCATAAAGCTAATCTGTACAGTGAAATGATGTGAGCTGTGCTGTGTCCCTCCCAAACCCCAGGCTCCCTCCCCCATGAAGCTTAGTGGTGATGTAAAGAGGAGTCGTCAGCCTGGGACGTTACAGCATAGAACAGTTGATGACTATGTCATACCCAAGGTATATAATCACCACTCTGATTACCACCACCTCATTATGGCATGTTGTTGTTTTAGAAAAAGCTTCAGTATTTATTTCTGAGTTTGTTTCTGCATCCAGGGTGCATGGTCTCGACCGCTGTTGGAAATGGTGGGACACAAATGGCACTATGGGGCGTTTGATCCCCAAGTTTGCGATTTTTCTTTTCTTTATTTGTTCTACCATCGCCTGCCGGGAACGTTCTAGTGAAGCAACAGGAGAACCCTGCATTTAAATACTACCGATAGCTGGCACCCTTTTGACTGGGTATTTAAATACTACTGATAGCTGTCCCCCTTGTCCCTGCATTTAAATACTACCGATAGCTGTCCCCCTTTGTCCCTGCATTTAAATACTACCGATAGCTGTCCCCCTTTTGACTGGGTATTTAAATACTACCGATAGCTGTCCCCCTTTGTCCCTGCATTTAAATACTACCGATAGCTGTCCCCCTTTTGACTGGGTATTTAAATACTACTGATAGCTGTCCCCCTTTGTCCCTGTATTTAAATACTACTGATAGCTGTCCCCCTTTGTCCCTGCATTTAAATACTACCGATAGCTGTCCCCCTTTGTCCCTGCATTTAAATACTACCGATAGCTGTCCCCCTTTGTCCCTGCATTTAAATACTACCGATAGCTGTCCCCCTTTTGACTGGGTATTTAAATACTACCGATAGCTGTCCCCCTTTTGACTGGGTATTTAAATACTACCGATAGCTGTCCCCCTTTTGACTGGGTATTTAAATACTACCGATAGCTGTCCCCCTTTTGACTGGGTATTTAAATACTACAGATAGGTGTCCCCCTTTGTCCCTGCATTTAAATACTACCGATAGCTGTCCCCCTTTTGACTGGGTATTTAAATACTACCGATAGCTGTCCCCCTTTGTCCCTGCATTTAAATACTACCGATAGCTGTCCCCCTTTTGACTGGGTATTTAAATACTACCGATAGCTGTCCCCCTTTTGACTGGGTATTTAAATACTACCGATAGCTGTCCCCCTTTGTCCCTGCATTTAAATACTACCGATAGCTGTCCCCCTTTTGACTGGGTATTTAAATACTACCGATAGCTGTCCCCTTTTGACTGGGTATTTAAATACTACCGATAGCTGTCCCCCTTTGTCCCTGCATTTAAATACTACCGATAGCTGTCCCCCTTTTGACTGGGTATTTAAATACTACCGATAGCTGTCCCCCTTTTGACTGGGTATTTAAATACTACCGATAGCTGTACCCCTTTGTCCCTGCATTTAAATACTACCGATAGCTGTCCCCCTTTTGACTGGGTATTTAAATACTACCGATAGCTGTACCCCTTTTGACTGGGTATTTAAATACTACCGATAGCTGTCCCCCTTTGTCCCTGCATTTAAATACTACCGATAGCTGTACCCCTTTTGACTGGGTATTTAAATACTACCGATAGCTGTCCCCCTTTTGACTGGGTATTTAAATACTACCGATAGCTGTCCCCCTTTTGACTGGGTATTTAAATACTACCGATAGCTGTCCCCCTCTTGACTGGGTATTTAAATACTACCGATAGCTGTCCCCCTTTTGACTGGGTATTTAAATACTACAGATAGGTGTCCCCCTTTGTCCCTGCATTTAAATACTACCGATAGCTGTACCCCTTTTGACTGGGTATTTAAATACTACCGATAGCTGTCCCCCTTTGTCCCTGCATTTAAATACTACCGATAGCTGTCCCCCTTTTGACTGGGTATTTAAATACTACCGATAGCTGTCCCCCTTTTGACTGGGTATTTAAATACTACCGATAGCTGTACCCCTTTGTCCCTGCATTTAAATACTACCGATAGCTGTCCCCCTTTTGACTGGGTATTTAAATACTACCGATAGCTGTACCCCTTTTGACTGGGTATTTAAATACTACCGATAGCTGTCCCCCTTTGTCCCTGCATTTAAATACTACCGATAGCTGTACCCCTTTTGACTGGGTATTTAAATACTACCGATAGCTGTCCCCCTTTTGACTGGGTATTTAAATACTACCGATAGCTGTCCCCCTTTTGACTGGGTATTTAAATACTACCGATAGCTGTCCCCCTTTTGACTGGGTATTTAAATACTACAGATAGCTGTCCCCCTTTTGACTGGGCAGAATTCTCCTTACATTGGCTGCGCTCTACACACTGTGTGTAACGTGTGTGTAACGTATGTGTAACTTATGTAATGTGTGTGTTGTCCCACAGCGGGAGCTCCTAACCAGAGCCAGAAGTGAAGAGATGGGGAGGAGTGTACCAGGCCTGCCTGTTGGCTGGATGAAGGTAAAAACAAACACTAAACTGACATTTCACTTTTTAGTTTCTTGATGTTTAAAGAGAACTGCTAAGTAGCCAGCAAGGGGGGAAAGCATTGAAGTGTACATATTCTATCAGTGTAATGTTTAACTACATCACATGCAAATACAATGGAGAATGTTTTCACACACAACCATCAGTTCTGAGAAAAAGAAAATGGAGAACGAAAGAAACTCTCCCCTCTCCTCTCTATCCTCTCTACACCAGTTCTTGGATACGGTAACCGGTACCTACCGTTACTACCATTCCCCAACCAACCGGGTGCACCGCTACCCCCCTGAGGTCAGCGTGCCCCAGACGCCCCCCTCCACCCCTCCTACGGCCAAACAGAAGCAGCCTCGCCCCGCTGAGCCAGACCAGACCATGGACCGTGACCAGGAGCAGTCCAAACTGAAACGTTCCTATTCTTCTCCAGACATCAGCCAGGACCTGAGGGAGGAGGGGCTAAAGAAGGTTACCGCCCCTATAACTGCAGCCACGCGCCCAACCTTTAACAGGGAGACCAAGTAGGTGACATCATCGTCACATGGATATGGGCCTGGTCAATATATACGTTTCACTCACTCAGATTAAGCCTACTACTGGACTAAAAAGCTATTTTTCAATGACAAATATGTTTTTAAATCCTGGGGTGTATTCATTAGTTGGATTCCGTTGCAAAGCGTTTTGTCTGTTACGAAACGTTTTTCCAATGGAAACCGGTTACCGTTTTACTCTAGGAACCAAACGGAAGCCAACGGAAGCCAACAGAGAAAACGGAACAAAACGGGGAGGGACCTAGCTGAATTTGTCCAATCGAAACAGTTTCCGTTACAAAATGTTTTGCAACAGACACAGTTTTGCAATGGAATCCGACTAATGAATACACCCCTCGACTACACTTAATCTGAGTCTGGGGTTAAAATCAACCCTTGGACTAAATTGCATTTAAATGTTTCTAGATCATTTGGATTCATGGATATGATAAAAAAATATATATATATATACTATTGGATTATGCCAAAACTTGATTTAAAAAGGTTTGAGTCTCCATAAGTATTTAATCCACATTTCTGTATGAAAGTTGCCGACGTCACAGAAGCCGTTTTGTAATGTTTATTTGACGGTACTGTGTGTAACTCGTCACTGCCGTCCGTCCCCCAGACCGTCCACTGCTAGCGTCTACACCAAGGTGGAGATCGCCCGTCCGTCTGCGGCTAAGATCCGCAACCTGAACCCTGTGTTCGGCGGTCTGGGCGCCTCGCTCACCGGCCTGCGTAACCTCGGTAACACCTGCTACATGAACTCCATCCTGCAGTGTCTCTGCAACACCCCGGCCATGGTCGACTACTTCAACAAGAACCTCTATCAGGAGGATATCAACAGGTCAGTCATGTAGCGGTAATGATAATGTAGTAATGATAATGTAACACCCCGGCCATGGTCGACTACTTCAACAAGAACCTCTATCAGGAGGATATCAACAGGTCAGTCATGTAGCGGTAATGATAATGTAGTAATTATAATGTAATGGTTTATAATGTAACACCCCGGCCATGGTAGACTACTTCAACAAGCCATGGTCATGTAGCGGTAATGATAATGTAGTAATGATAATGTAACACTACTTCAACAAGAACCTCTATCAGGAGGATATCAACAGGTCAGTCATGTAGCGGTAATGATAATGTAGTAATTATAATGTAATGGTTTATAATGTAACACCCCGGCCATGGTAGACTACTTCAACAAGAACCTCTATCAGGAGGATATCAACAGGTCAGTCATGTAGCGGTAATGATAATGTAGTAATGATAATGTAACACCCCGGCCATGGTCGACTACTTCAACAAGAACCTCTATCAGGAGGATATCAACAAGTCAGTCATGTAGTGGTAATGATAATGTAGTAATAACACTTCTACAAGAATTACTACCAAGATAAGAGAATCATACATATACAGCTACTCTCTGCCTCTCTCTCTCTCTGCCTCTCTCTCTCTCTGTCTCTCTCTCTGTCTCTCTCTCCTGTCTCTCTCTCTGTCTCTCTCTCCCTCCTTCTGTCTCTCTCTGTCTCTCTCTCTCTGTCTCTCTCTCCCTCCTTCTGTCTCTCTCTCTCTCTCTGTCTCCCTCCTTCTGTCTCTCCTTCTGTCTCTCCCTCTGTCTCTGTCTCTCCCTCTGTCTCTCCCTCTGTCTCTGTCTCACTCTCTCACTCTCTCTGTCTCACCCTCTCTGTCTCACCCTCTCTCACTCTCTCTGTCTCACTCTCTCTGTCTCTCTCCCACCCTCCTTCTCTCACTTTCTCTCTCTGTCTCTCTCTCTTCCTCCCTCTGTCTCTCTCTCGGTCTCTCCCTCTATGTCTCTCTCCTTCCCTCTCTCTCTCCTCCCCTCTCTCTCTTCCTCCCTCTCTATGTCTGTCTCTGTCTCTCTCTGTGTCTCTCTGTGTCTCTCTCTCTGTGTCTCTCTCTTTCTCCCCCTCCTGACAGGGCAAATATCCTGGGTCACCGAGGCGAGGTGGCAGAGGAGTTTGGTGTGATCATGAAGGCTCTGTGGTCAGGCCTGTATAAGTGTATCAGTCCCCGCGACTTTAAGGTCACTATAGGGAAGATCAATGAATCCTTCTCTGGCCAGGAACAACAGGACTCCCAGGAGCTGCTGCTCTTCCTTATGGACGGACTCCACGAGGACCTCAACAAGGTAGGAGACCGGAGAGCGGACAGGAGAAAAGTCATTAACAAGGAACATAGTGTGAACATTACCTAGAGTTGTATTGAGGAGATGGTGTGAGGAGAGGAGACGGTGTGAGGAGAGGAGACGGTGTGAGGAGAGGAGACGGTGTGAGGAGAGGAGACGGTGTGAGGAGAGGAGACGGTGTGAGGAGAGGAGACGGTGTGAGGAGAGAGGAGAGGAGACGGTGTGAGGAGAGAGGAGAGGAGATGGTGTGAGGAGAGAGGAGAGGAGATGGTGTGAGGAGAGAGGAGAGGAGATGGTGTGAGGAGGAGAGGAGAGGAGATGGTGTGGAGGAGATGGTGAGAGGAGATGAGTGGTGTGAGGAGAGAGGAGACTCCCAGGAGAGATGGTGTGAGGAGAGAGGAGAGGAGATGGTGTGAGGAGAGAGGAGAGGAGATGGTGTGAGAGAGAGAGAGAGGAGATGGTGTGGTGAGAGGAGATGGTGGTGAGAGAGGGAGAGGAGATGGGTGGGAGAGAGGAGAGGGAGAGAGGAGAGGAGATGGTGTGAGAGAGAGGAGATGGTGTGGTGAGAGAGGAGGAGAGATGGAGAGGAGATGGTGTGGAGAGGAGAGGAGATGGTGAGAGAGGAGAGGAGATGGTGAGAGAGGAGGAGAGGAGATGGTGAGAGAGGAGAGGAGATGGTGTGAGAGAGGAGAGGAGATGGTGAGAGAGGAGAGGAGATGGTGTGAGAGAGAGGAGAGGAGATGGTGGGGAGAGAGGAGAGGAGATGGTGGGGAGAGAGGAGAGGAGATGGTGTGGGGAGAGAGGAGAGGAGATGGAGTGGGGGAGAGAGGAGAGGAGATGGTGTGGGAGAGAGGAGAGGAGATGGTGTGGGAGAGAGGAGAGGAGATGGTGTGGGGAGAGAGGAGAGGAGATGGTGGGGAGAGAGGAGAGGAGATGGGGGGGAGAGAGGAGAGGAGATGGTGTGGGGAGAGAGGAGAGGAGATGGTGTGGGAGAGAGAGAGAGAGGAGATGGATGTGGGGAGAGGAGAGGAGATGGTGAGAGGAGAGGAGAGAGGGAGAGAGGAGAGGAGATGGTGTGGGGAGAGAGGAGAGGAGATGGTGTGGGGAGAGAGGAGAGGAGAGGTGGAGGAGATGGATGGTGGGGAGAGAGGAGAGGAGATGGTGTGGGGAGAGAGGAGAGGAGATGGTGTGGGGAGAGAGGAGAGGAGATGGTGAGATGGGAGATGGTGTGAGAGAGAGAGGAGATGGTGTGGGGAGAGAGGAGGAGAGGAGATGGTGTGGGGAGAGAGGAGAGGAGATGGTGGAGAGGAGAGGAGATGGTGTGGGAGAGAGAGAGGAGATGGTGTGGGGAGAGAGGAGAGGAGATGGTGTGGGGAGAGAGGAGAGGAGATGGTGTGGGAGAGAGGAGAGGAGATGGTGTGGGGAGAGAGAGAGGAGATGGGGGGGAGAGGAGAGGAGATGGGTGAGAGGAGAGGAGTGGGGAGAGAGGAGAGGAGATGGTGTGGGGAGAGGAGAGGAGATGGTGTGGGGAGAGGAGAGGAGATGGGTGAGAGAGGAGAGAGAGAGAGAGGAGATGGTGTGGGGAGAGAGGAGAGGAGATGGTGTGGGGAGAGAGAGAGAGATGGTGTGGGGAGAGAGAGAGAGGAGATGGTGTGGGGAGAGAGGAGAGGAGATGGTGTGGGGAGAGAGGAGAGGAGATGGTGTGGGGAGAGAGGAGAGGAGAGAGGAGAGGAGATGGGTGGGTGAGAGGAGAGGAGATGGAGTGGGGATGGTGTGGGGAGAGGAGAGGAGATGGTGTGGGGAGAGAGGAGAGGAGATGGTGTGGGGAGAGAGGAGAGGAGATGGTGTGGGGAGAGAGGAGAGGAGATGGTGTGGGGAGAGGAGAGGAGATGGTGTGGGAGAGAGGAGAGGAGATGGTGTGGGGAGAGGAGAGGAGATGGTGTGTGGGAGAGAGGGAGGAGAGAGGAGAGGAGATGGTGTGGGGAGAGAGAGAGGAGATGGGTGGGGGAGAGGAGGGAGATGGAGGAGAGGAGAGGAGATGGTGTGGGGGAGAGGAGAGAGGAGATGTGTGGGGAGAGAGGAGAGGAGATGGTGTGGGAGAGAGAGAGGAGATGGGTGGGAGAGGAGAGGAGAGGAGAGGAGATGGTGGGGAGAGAGGAGAGGAGATGGTGTGGGGAGAGGGGAGAGAGGAGAGGAGATGGTGTGGGGAGAGAGAGAGGAGATGGTGTGAGGGGAGAGAGGAGAGGAGATGGTGGGGAGAGAGGAGAGGAGATGGTGTGGGGAGAGAGAGGAGATGGGTGAGAGGAGAGGAGAGGAGATGGAGATGGGGAGAGGAGAGGAGATGGTGTGGGGAGAGAGGAGAGGAGATGGTGTGGGGAGAGAGAGGAGATGGTGTGGGGAGAGAGGAGAGGAGATGGTGTGGAGGAGAGGAGAGGAGATGGTGAGGGGAGAGGAGAGGAGATGGTGTGGGGAGAGAGGAGATGGTGGAGGGAGATGGAGTGAGAGGAGAGGGATGGAGAGAGGAGAGGAGATGGTGTGGGGAGAGAGGAGAGGAGATGGTGTGGGGGGGAGGAGAGTGGGAGAGAGGAGAGGAGATGGTGTGGGGAGAGAGGAGAGGAGATGGTGTGGGGAGAGAGAGAGGAGATGGTGTGGGGAGAGAGGAGAGGAGATGGTGTGGGGAGAGAGGAGAGGAGATGGTGTGGGAGAGAGGAGAGGAGATGGTGTGGGGAGAGAGGAGAGGAGATGTGGGGGGAGAGAGGAGAGGAGATGGGAGGGGAGAGAGGAGAGGAGATGGTGTGGGGAGAGAGAGAGGAGATGGTGTGGGAGAGAGGAGAGGAGATGGTGTGGGGAGAGAGGAGAGGAGATGGTGGGGAGAGAGAGGAGAGGAGATGGTGTGGGGAGAGAGGAGAGGAGATGGTGGAGAGAGAGGAGAGGAGATGGTGTGGGGAGGAGGAGAGGAGATGGTGTGGGGAGAGAGGAGAGGAGATGGTGTGGGGAGGAGGAGAGGAGATGGTGGGAGAGAGGAGAGGAGATGGTGTGGGGAGAGAGGAGAGGAGATGGTGTGGGAGAGGAGATGGTGTGGGGAGAGAGGAGAGGAGATGGTGTGGGGAGAGAGGAGAGGAGATGGTGTGGGGAGAGAGGAGAGGAGATGGTGTGGGGAGAGAGGAGAGGAGATGGTGTGAGAGGAGAGGAGATGGTGTGGGGAGAGAGGAGAGGAGATGGTGTGGGGGGAGAGAGAGGAGATGGTGTGGGGAGAGAGGAGAGGAGATGGTGTGAGAGGAGAGGAGATGGTGTGAGAGGAGAGGAGATGGTGAGAGAGGGAGGGAGAGGAGAGGAGATGGTGTGGGGAGAGGAGAGGAGATGGTGTGGGGAGAGAGGAGAGGAGATGGTGGGGAGAGAGGAGAGGAGATGGTGTGGGGAGAGAGGAGAGGAGATGGTGTGGGGAGAGAGGAGAGGAGATGGTGTGGAGGAGAGGAGAGGAGATGGTGTGGGGGAGAGAGAGGAGATGGTGTGGGGGGAGAGAGGAGAGGAGATGGTGTGGGGGGAGAGATGGTGGGGAGAGGAGATGGTGGTGTGGGGGAGAGGAGAGGAGATGGTGTGGGGAGAGAGGAGAGGAGATGGTGTGGGGAGAGAGGAGAGGAGATGGTGGGAGGGAGGGGAGAGGAGAGGAGATGGTGTGGGGGAGAGAGAGGAGATGGTGTGGGGTGAGGGAGAGGAGAGAGGAGATGAGTGTGTGGGAGAGAGGAGAGGAGATGGTGTGGGGAGAGAGGAGAGGAGATGGTGTGGGAGAGAGGAGAGGAGATGGTGTGGGGAGAGAGGAGAGGAGATGGTGTGGGGAGAGGAGAGGAGATGGTGTGGGAGGAGAGGAGATGGTGTGGGGAGAGAGGAGAGGAGATGGTGTGGGGAGAGAGGAGAGGAGATGGTGTGGGGGAGAGGAGAGGAGATGGTGTGGGGAGAGAGGAGAGGAGAGGAGATGGTGTGGGGAGAGAGGAGAGGAGATGGTGTGGGGAGAGAGGAGAGGAGATGGTGGGAGAGAGGAGAGGAGATGGTGGGAGAGAGGAGAGGAGATGGTGTGGGGAGAGAGGAGAGGAGATGGTGTGGGGAGAGAGAGAGGAGATGGTGTGGGGAGAGAGGAGGAGATGGTGTGAGAGGAGAGAGAGGAGATGGAGATGGGGGAGAGGAGAGGAGATGGTGTGGGGAGAGAGGAGAGGAGATGGTGTGGGGAGAGGAGAGGAGATGGTGGGGAGAGAGGAGAGGAGATGGTGTGGGGAGAGAGGAGAGGAGATGGTGTGGGGAGAGAGGAGAGGAGATGGTGTGGGGGAGAGGAGAGGAGATGGTGTGGGGAGAGAGGAGATGGAGATGGGTGAGGGGAGGAGATGGTGGGGGAGAGGAGATGGTGGGGAGGAGAGGAGATGGTGGGAGAGAGGAGAGGAGATGGTGTGGGGAGAGGAGAGGAGAGGAGAGGAGAGGAGATGTGGGGAGAGAGGAGAGGAGATGGTGTGGGGAGAGAGGAGAGGAGATGGTGGGGGAGAGAGAGAGGAGATGGTGTGGGGAGAGAGGAGAGGAGATGGTGTGGGGAGAGAGGAGAGGAGATGGTGGGAGAGAGGAGAGGAGATGGTGTGGGAGAGAGGAGAGGAGATGGTGTGGGAGAGAGAGGAGATGGTGTGGGGAGAGAGGAGAGGAGATGGTGTGGGGGGAGGAGAGGAGATGGAGATGGGAGAGAGGAGAGGAGAGGAGGTGTGGGGAGAGAGAGAGAGGAGATGGTGTGGGAGAGAGGAGAGGAGATGGTGTGGGGAGAGGAGAGGAGAGGAGATGGTGTGGGGAGAGAGGAGAGGAGATGGTGGGGAGAGGAGAGGAGATGGTGTGGGGAGAGAGGAGAGGAGATGGTGGGAGAGAGGAGAGGAGATGGTGTGGGGAGAGAGGAGAGGAGATGGTGTGGGGAGAGAGGAGAGGAGATGGTGTGGGGGAGAGAGGAGAGGAGATGGTGAGAGGGGGGAGAGAGAGAGAGGAGATGGTGGGAGAGAGAGAGGAGATGGTGTGGGGGGAGAGAGAGGAGAGGAGATGGTGTGGGGAGAGAGGAGAGGAGATGGTGTGGGGAGAGAGGAGATGGAGATGGTGAGAGAGGAGAGGAGATGGGTGGGGAGAGAGAGAGGAGATGGTGTGGGGAGAGAGGAGAGGAGATGGTGGGGGAGAGAGGAGAGGAGATGGTGGGGAGAGAGGAGAGGAGATGGTGTGGGGGGAGAGGAGAGGAGATGGGGAGAGAGAGAGGAGATGGTGTGGGGAGAGAGGAGAGGAGATGGTGTGGGGAGGAGAGGAGATGGTGTGGGGAGAGAGGAGAGGAGATGGTGTGGGGAGAGGAGAGGAGATGGTGTGAGAGAGGAGAGGAGATGGTGATGGTGAGAGAGAGAGGAGATGGGTGGAGAGGAGAGGAGATGGGTGGGAGAGAGGAGAGGAGATGGTGGGGGAGAGGAGAGGAGATGGTGAGAGAGGAGATGGTGTGGGGAGAGAGGAGAGGAGATGGTGTGAGGGAGATGGTGTGGGAGAGGAGAGGAGATGGGTGAGAGGAGAGGAGATGGTGTGGGGAGAGAGAGAGAGGAGATGGTGGGGAGAGAGGAGAGGAGATGGTGTGGGGAGAGAGAGGAGAGGAGATGGTGTGGGGAGAGGAGGAGATGAGATGTGTGAGAGGAGAGGAGATGGTGTGGGGAGAGAGAGAGGAGATGGTGTGAGGAGAGAGAGATGGGAGAGAGGAGAGGAGATGGTGGAGAGAGAGAGGAGATGGTGTGGGGAGAGAGGAGAGGAGATGGTGTGGGAGAGAGGAGAGGAGATGGTGTGGGAGGAGAGGAGATGGTGAGATGGGAGGAGATGGGGGAGAGAGAGAGGAGATGGTGTGGGGAGAGAGGAGAGGAGATGGTGTGGTGAGAGAGGAGAGGAGATGGTGTGGGGAGAGAGGAGAGGAGATGGTGTGGGGAGAGAGGAGAGGAGATGGTGTGGGGAGAGAGGAGAGGAGATGGTGTGGGGAGAGAGTGGGAGAGAGAGGAGAGGAGATGGTGTGGGGAGAGAGGAGAGGAGATGGTGTGGGGAGAGAGGAGAGGAGATGGTGTGGGGAGAGAGGAGAGGAGATGGTGTGGGGAGAGGAGAGGAGATGGTGTGGGGAGAGAGGAGAGGAGATGGTGTGGGGAGAGAGGAGAGGAGATGGTGTGGGAGAGAGGAGAGGAGATGGTGTGGGGAGAGAGGAGAGGAGATGGTGTGGGGAGAGAGGAGAGGAGATGGTGTGGGAGAGAGGAGAGGAGATGGGTGGGGGAGAGAGAGGAGAGGAGATGGTGGGGGAGAGGAGAGGAGATGGTGTGGGGAGAGAGGAGAGGAGATGGTGTGGGGAGAGAGAGAGGAGATGGTGTGGGGAGAGAGGAGAGGAGATGGTGTGGGGAGAGAGGAGAGGAGAGGAGATGGTGAGAGGAGATGGAGAGGAGAGGAGATGGAGATGGGAGAGAGGAGAGGAGATGGTGTGGGGAGAGAGGAGAGGAGATGGTGTGGGGAGAGAGGAGAGGAGATGGTGTGGGGAGAGAGGAGAGGAGATGGTGTGGGGAGAGAGGAGAGGAGATGGTGTGGGGGGAGAGAGAGAGGAGATGGTGTGGGAGAGAGGAGAGGAGATGGTGTGGGGGGAGAGGAGAGGAGATGAGATGGTGTGGGGAGAGAGGAGAGGAGATGGTGGGAGAGAGAGGAGAGGAGATGGTGTGGGGAGAGGAGAGGAGATGGTGTGGGGAGAGAGGAGAGGAGATGGTGTGGAGGAGAGAGGAGATGGTGTGGGGAGAGAGGAGAGGAGATGGTGTGGGAGAGGAGGTGGGGGGTGGGGGAGAGAGGAGAGGAGATGGTGGGGAGAGAGGAGAGGAGATGGTGTGGGGAGAGAGGAGAGGAGATGGTGTGGGGAGAGAGGAGAGGAGATGGTGTGGGGAGAGAGGAGAGGAGATGGTGGGGGGAGAGAGGAGAGGAGATGGTGTGGTGAGAGAGGAGAGGAGATGGGTGAGAGGAGAGGAGATGGTGTGGGAGAGAGGAGAGGAGATGGGTGGTGGAGAGAGGAGAGGAGATGGTGTGGGGAGAGAGGAGAGGAGATGGTGTGGGGAGGGGAGAGAGGAGAGGAGATGGTGTGGGGAGAGAGGAGAGGAGATGGTGGGGAGAGAGGAGAGGAGATGGTGTGGGGAGAGAGGAGAGGAGATGGTGTGGGAGAGGAGAGGAGATGGTGTGGGGAGAGAGGAGAGGAGATGGTGGGGAGAGAGGAGAGGAGATGGTGTGGGGAGAGAGGAGAGGAGATGGTGTGGGGAGAGAGGAGAGGAGATGGTGTGGGGAGAGAGGAGAGGAGATGGGTGGGGAGAGAGGAGAGGAGATGGTGTGGGGGGAGAGGAGAGGAGATGGTGTGGGGGAGAGAGGAGAGGAGATGGGGAGAGGAGAGGAGATGGTGAGAGAGGAGATGGTGTGGGGGAGAGAGGAGATGGTGTGGGGAGAGAGGAGAGGAGATGGTGTGGGGAGAGAGGAGAGGAGATGGTGTGGGGAGAGAGGAGAGGAGATGGTGTGGGGGAGAGGAGATGGTGTGGGGAGAGAGGAGAGGAGATGGTGTGGGGAGAGAGGAGAGGAGATGGTGTGGGGAGAGAGGAGAGGAGATGGTGTGAGAGGGGAGGAGATGGTGAGAGAGGAGAGGAGATGGTGAGAGAGGAGAGGAGATGGTGTGAGAGGAGTGGGGATGGTGTCTGTCCATATTGTATTGACCTGTCCTCGGTCTGTCCATATTGTATTGACCTGTCCTCTGTCTGTCCATGTTGTATGATCTGTCCATGTTGTATTGTCCTCTGTCTCTCTCTGAAGGCTGCTAACCGTAAGGGTTACATAGAGGAGGAGAATGACGATCTGGACGACCAGCGGGCTGCTGACCAGGCCTGGACCAAACACAAGCTGCTCAACGAGTCTGTCATCGTAGCGCTGTTCCAGGGTCAGTTTAAGAGCACAGTTCAGTGTCTCACCTGCCACAGGAAGTCCCGCACCTTCGAGACCTTTATGTACCTGACCCTGCCGCTGGCCTCCACCAACAAGTGTTCCCTGCAGGTAAGACAACACCTGTGTATACACATACGGCTCTTCCAAATCAATACCCTTTTCTGATATTTTAAGTAGAAATTGGTCAGAAATATATCATTTTCTAAGAATGTTATATTAAATTAAGGGCCCATATGGAAAATTCAATAAATAAATAAATGTTGTTGTTTTTTCAATTTAAAGTTTTATTAAGTTTTCTTGTTTTTCAATCAACCAACAAAACACATTCCACATTCACAGATGTGACAGGCTTAAAAAAAAAGAGTTAAAATATATAATAATAATAACAATAAATAATAATAATAATAAAAAATACAATTAAAATAAAAGATATTAGAATAATAATATGTATATTTTTATGTGAATAAAAAGGAGCTGAAGTGCCACAGCGTTTTGACATGTCCCTCTGTGCATCTTTCTGACTGTAGGAACATTAGAACCCAGTTCATTTCCCCATCAGGGTAAAGCCCTGGTTATTCTGCAGCTTTCACAGTCATTTCTGAACATCATTTAACGTGATTCGTCTAATACCATGAAATGTCCGTCCCTCATTGTAAGATTTCTGTCTAATTTTTAGGATGAAATTGTTCTTTGCTTAGTGTGTCCAGGTACAACCTCTATGTTGTGAGTGGCTACCTGGTTGATCCTGCCAGTAGCATATGCTTGTCTCAGAGGCTAAGCCATGCAAGTCCAAGTACACACGGCCGGTACAGTGAAACTGCCAATGGCTCATGGAACCCTGTTCATGTTTAGTTGGAACCTAATGTAGCAGGTCGGAAACACCTGAGCAGAGTCCCCACACCTGGTTTTCAGGGGGAAAGGAAAGCAGGCTGAAACCAGGCTGTCAAACTGTACCCTCTCCTCTGTTAGGCTGGTCTACAGTCTACTGTCTACAGTCTACTGTCTACTGTCAACCTGTACCCTCTCCTCTGTTAGGCTGGTCTACAGTCTACTGTCTACAGTCTACTGTCTACTGTCAACCTGTACCCTCTCCTCTGTTAGGCTGGTCTACAGTCTACTGTCTACAGTCTACTGTCTACTGTCAACCTGTACCCTCTCCTCTGTTAGGCTGGTCTACTGTCAACCTGTACCCTCTCCTCTGTTAGGCTGGTCTACTGTCTACTGTCAACCTGTACCCTCTCCTCTGTTAGGCTGGTCTACAGTCTACTGTACCCTCTCCTCTGTTAGGCTGGTCTACTGTCTACTGTCAACCTGTACCCTCTCCTCTGTTAGGCTGGTCTACTGTCTACTGTCAACCTGTACCCTCTCCTCTGTTAGGCTGGTCTACTGTCTACTGTCAACCTGTACCCTCTCCTCTGTTAGGCTGGTCTACAGTCTACTGTACCCTCTCCTCTGTTAGGCTGGTCTACAGTCTACTGTCTACTGTCAACCTGTACCCTCTCCTCTGTTAGGCTGGTCTACTGTCTACTGTCAACCTGTACCCTCTCCTCTGTTAGGCTGGTCTACAGTCTACTGTCTACTGTCAACCTGTACCCTCTCCTCTGTTAGGCTAGTCTACTGTCTACTGTACCCTCTCCTCTGTTAGGCTGGTCTACAGTCTACTGTCTACTGTCAACCTGTACCCTCTCCTCTGTTAGGCTAGTCTACAGTCTACTGTCTACTGTACCCTCTCCTCTGTTAGGCTAGTCTACAGTCTACTGTCTACTGTACCCTCTCCTCTGTTAGGCTGGTCTACTGTCTACTGTCCTACTGTACCCTCTCCTCTGTTAGGCTGGTCTACTGTCCTACTGTACCCTCTCCTCTGTTAGGCTGGTCTACTGTCAACCTGTACCCTCTCCTCTGTTAGGCTGGTCTACAGTCTACTGTCTACTGTACCCTCTCCTCTGTTAGGCTGGTCTACAGTCTACTGTCTACTGTCTACTGTACACTCTCCTCTGTTAGGCTGGTCTACTGTCTACTGTCTACTGTCCTACTGTACCCTCTCCTCTGTTAGGCTGGTCTACTGTCAACCTGTACCCTCTCCTCTGTTAGGCTGGTCTACAGTCTACTGTCAACCTGTACCCTCTCCTCTGTTAGGCTGGTCTACAGTCTACGGTCAACCTGTACCCTCTCCTCTGTTAGGCTGGTCTACAGTCTACTGTCTACTGTCAACCTGTACCCTCTCCTCTGTTAGGCTGGTCTACTGTCTTCTGTCTACCTGTACCCTGTCCTCTGTTAGGCTGGTCTACTGTCTACTGTCTACTGTACCCTCTCCTCTGTTAGGCTGGTCTACTGTCTACTGTCTACTGTGCCCTCTCCTCTCTTAGGCTGGTCTACTGTCTACTGTCTACTGTACCCTCTCCTCTCTTAGGCTGGTCTACTGTCTACTGTACCCTCTCCTCTGTTAGGCTGGTCTACTGTCTACTGTACCCTCTCCTCTGTTAGGCTGGTCTACTGTCTACTGTACCCTCTCCTCTGTTAGGATGGTCTACAGTCTACTGTCTACTGTCAACCTGTACCCTCTCCTCTGTTAGGCTGGTCTACAGTCTACTGTCAACCTGTACCCTCTCCTCTGTTAGGCTGGTCTACAGTCTACTGTCTACTGTACCCTCTCCTCTGTTAGGCTGGTCTACTGTCTACTGTCTACTGTCCTACTGTACCCTCTCCTCTGTTAGGCTGGTCTACAGTCTACTGTCTACTGTCCTACTGTACCCTCTCCTCTGTTAGGCTGGTCTACAGTCTACTGTCTACTGTGTTCCAGGACTGTCTGAAGCTGTCTAATCTAACCATGTCCTGCTGTCCTGAAGCTGTTTAATCTAACCATGTCCTACTGTCCTGAAGCTGTCTAATCTAACCATGTCCTGCTGTTCTGAAGCTGTCTAATCTAACCATGTCCTACTGTCCTGAAGCTGTCTAATCTAACCATGTCCTACTGTCCTGAAAGCCGTCTAATCTAACCATGTCCTACTGTCCTGAAGCTGTCTAATCTAACCATGTCCTGCTGTTCTGAAGCTGTCTAATCTAACCATGTCCTACTGTCCTGAAGCTGTCTAATCTAACCATGTCCTACTGTCCTGAAAGCCGTCTAATCTAACCATGTCCTACTGTCCTGAAGCTGTCTAATCTAACCATGTCCAACTGTTCTGAAGCTGTCTAATCTAACCATGTCCTACTGTCCTGAAGCTGTCTAATCTAACCATGTCCTACTGTCCTGAAAGCCGTCTAATCTAACCATGTCCTACTGTGTGTTCCAGGACTGTCTAATCTAACCATGTCCTACTGTGTGTTCCAGGACTGTCTAATCTAACCATGTCTTACTGTGTGTTCCAGGACTGTCTAATCTAACCATGTCCTACTGTGTGTTCCAGGACTGTCTAATCTAACCATGTCCTACTGTCCTGAAGCTGTCTAATCTAACCAACCATGTAACCATGTCCTACTGTGTGTTCCAGGACTGTCTAATCTAACCATGTCCTACTGTGTGTTCCAGGACTGTCTAATCTAACCATGTCCTACTGTGTGTTCCAGGACTGTCTAATCTAACCATGTCCTACTGTTCCAGGACTGTCTAATCTAACCATGTCCTACTGTGTGTTCCAGGACTGTCTAATCTAACCATGTCCTACTGTCCTGAAGCTGTCTAATCTAACCATGGACTGTTCCAGGACTGTCTAATCTAACCATGTCCTACTGTGTGTTCCAGGACTGTCTAATCTAACCATGTCCTACTGTCCTGAAGCTGTCTAATCTAACCATGTCCTACTGTGTGTTCCAGGACTGTCTAATCTAACCATGTCCTACTGTGTGTTCCAGGACTGTCTAATCTAACAATGTCCTACTGTGTGTTCCAGGACTGTCTAATCTAACCATGTCCCACTGTGTGTTCCAGGACTGTCTAATCTAACCATGTCCTACTGTGTGTTCCAGGACTGTCTAATCTAACCATGTCCTACTGTGTGTTCCAGGACTGTCTAATCTAACCATGTCCCACTGTGTGTTCCAGGACTGTCTAATCTAACCATGTCCTACTGTCCTGAACTGTCTAATCTAACCATGTCCTACTGTGTGTTCCAGGACTGTCTAATCTAACCATGTCCTACTGTGTGTTCCAGGACTGTCTAATCTAACCATGTCCTACTGTGTGTTCCAGGACTGTCTAATCTAACCATGTCCTACTGTGTGTTCCAGGACTGTCTAATCTAACCATGTCCTACTGTGTGTTCCAGGACTGTCTAATCTAACCATGTCCCACTGTGTGTTCCAGGACTGTCTAATCTAACCATGTCCTACTGTCCTGAAGCTGTCTAATCTAACCATGTCCTACTGTGTGTTCCAGGACTGTCTAATCTAACCATGTCCTACTGTGTGTTCCAGGACTGTCTAATCTAACCATGTCCTACTGTCCTGAAGCTGTCTAATCTAACCATGTCCTACTGTGTTCCAGGACTGTCTAATCTAACCATGTCCTACTGTCCTGAAGCTGTCTAATCTAACCATGTCCCACTGTGTGTTCCAGGACTGTCTAATCTAACCATGTCCTACTGTGTGTTCCAGGACTGTCTAATCTAACCATGTCCTACTGTCCTGAAGCTGTCTAATCTAACCATGTCCTACTGTGTGTTCCAGGACTGTCTAATCTAACCATGTCCTACTGTGTGTTCCAGGACTGTCTAATCTAACCATGTCCTACTGTCCTGAAGCTGTCTAATCTAACCATGTCCTACTGTGTGTTCCAGGACTGTCTAATCTAACCATGTCCTACTGTCCTGAAGCTGTCTAATCTAACCATGTCCCACTGTGTGTTCCAGGACTGTCTAATCTAACCATGTCCTACTGTGTGTTCCAGGACTGTCTAATCTAACCATGTCCCCTGTGTGTTCCAGGACTGTCTAATCTAACCATGTCCTACTGTGTGTTCCAGGACTGTCTAATCTAACCATGTCCTACTGTGTGTTCCAGGACTGTCTAATCTAACCATGTCCTACTGTGAAGCTGTTCCAGGACTGTCTCCAGGACTGTCTAATCTAACCATGTCCTACTGTCCTGAAGCTGTAATCTAACCACTGTTCTGAAGCTGTCTAATCTAACCATGTTCCTGTCCTGACTGTCTAATCTAACCATGTCCTACTGTCCTGAAAGCTGTCTAATCTAACCATGTCCTACTGTCCTGAAGCTGTCTAATCTAATGTCCTGCTGTTCTGAAGCTGTCTAATCTAACCATGTCCTACTGTCTAGGCTGTCTATGTCTACTGTGTGTTCCAACCATGTCCTACTGTCTAAGGACTGTCTAATCTAACCATGTACTGTTTCCTAATCTAACCATGTCCTACTGTCTAATCTAACCATGTCCTACTGTGTGTTCCAGGACTGTCTAATCTAACCATGTTCCAGGACTGTCTAATCTAACCATGTCCTACTGTCCTGAAGCTGTCTAATCTAACCCATGTCCTAACTGTGTGTTCCAGGACTGTCTAATCTAACCATGTCCTACTGTGTGTTCAGGACTGTCTAATCTAACCACTGTCTAATCTAACCATGTCCATGTCCAGGACTGTGTTCCAGGACTGTCTAATCTAACCATGTCCTACTGTGTGTTCCAGGACTGTCTAATGTCCTCTCTAACCATGTCCTACTGTGTTCCAGGACTGTCCATGTCAGGACTGTCTATGTCCTACTGTGTGTTCCAGGACTGTCTAATCTAACCATGTCCTACTGTCCTGTGTTCCAGGACTGTCTAATCTAACCATGTCCTACTGTTCCAGGACTGTCTAATCTAACCATGTCCTACTGGAACTGTCTAATCTAACCATGTCCTACTGTGTGTTCCAGGTCTAATCTAACCATGTCCTACTGTTCCAGGACTGTCTAATCTAACCATGTCCTACTGTCCTGAAGCTGTCTAATCTAACCATGTCCTACTGTGTGTTCCAGGACTGTCTAATCTAACCATGTCCTACTGTCCTGAAGCTGTCTAATCTAACCATGTCCCCTGTGTGTTCCAGGACTGTCTAATCTAACCATGTCCTACTGTGTGTTCCAGGACTGTCTAATCTAACCATGTCCCCACTGTGTGTTCCAGGACTGTCTAATCTAACCATGTCCTACTGTGTGTTCCAGGACTGTCTAATCTAACCATGTCCTACTGTGTGTTCCATGACTGTCTAATCTAACCATGTCCTACTGTCCTGTCTAATCTAACCATGTCCTGTTCTATCTAACCATGTCCTGCTGTCCTGAAGCTGTTTAATCTAACCATGTCCTACTGTCCTGAAGCTGTCTAATCTAACCATGTCCTCTGTTCAGCTGTCTAATCTAACCATGTCCTACTGTCCTGAAGCTGTCTAATCTAACCATGTCCTACTGTCCTGTCTAATCTAACCATGTCCTACTGTCCTGACTGTCTAATCTAACCATGTCCTGCTGTTCTGAAGACTGTCTAATCTAACCATGTCCTACTGTCCTGAAGCTGTCTAATCTAACCATGTCCTACTGTCCTGTCTAATCTAACCATGTCCTACTGTCCTGAAGCTGTCTAATCTAACCATGGACTGTTCTGAAGCTGTCTAATCTAACCATGTCCTACTGTCCTGAAGCTGTCTAATAATCTAACCATGTCCTACTGTCCTGAACTGTCTAATCTAACCATGTCCTACTGTCCTAAGCTGTCTAATCTAACCATGTCCTACTGTGTGTTCCAGGACTGTCTAACCATGTCCTACTGTGTGTTCCAGGACTGTCTAATCTAACCATGTCTTACTGTGTGTTCCAGGACTGTCTAATCTAACCATGTCCTACTGTGTGTTCCAGGACTGTCTAATCTAACCATGTCCTACTGTCCTGAAGCTGTCTAATCTAACCATGTCCTACTGTGTTCCAGGACTGTCTAATCTAACCATGTCCTACTGTCTGTTCCAGGACTGTCTAATCTAACCATGTCCTACTGTGTGTTCCAGGACTGTCTAATCTAACCATGTCCTACTGTGTGTTCCAGGACTGTCTAATCTAACCATGTCTACTGTGTGTTCCAGGACTGTCTAATCTAACCATGTCCTACTGTTTCCAGGACTGTCTAATCTAACCATGTCCTACTGTCCTGAAGCTGTCTAATCTAACCATGTCTTACTGTGTGTTCCAGGACTGTCTAATCTAACCATGTCCTACTGTGTTCCAGGACTGTCTAATCTAACCATGTCCTACTGTCCTGAAGCTGTCTAATCTAACCATGTCCTACTGTGTGTTCCAGGACTGTCTGAAGCTCTAACCATGTCCTACTGTGTGTTCCAGGACTGTCTAATCTAACCATGTCCTACTGTGTGTTCCAGGACTGTCTAATCTAACCATGTCCTACTGTGTGTTCCAGGACTGTCTAATCTAACCATGTCCTACTGTGTGTTCCAGGACTGTCTAATCTAACCATGTCCTACTGTGTGTTCCAGGACTGTCTAATCTAACCATGTCCACTGTGTGTTCCAGGACTGTCTAATCTAACCATGTCCTACTGTCCTGAAGCTGTCTAATCTAACCATGTCCTACTGTGTGTTCCAGGACTGTCTAATCTAACCATGTCCTACTGTGTGTTCCAGGACTGTCTAATCTAACCATGTCCTACTGTGTGTTCCAGGACTGTCTAATCTAACCATGTCCTACTGTGTGTTCCAGGACTGTCTAATCTAACCATGTCCTACTGTCCTGAAGCTGTCTAATCTAACCATGTCCTACTGTGTGTTCCAGGACTGTCTAATCTAACCATGTCCTACTGTCCTGAAGCTGTCTAATCTAACCATGTCCTACTGTGTGTTCCAGGACTGTCTAATCTAACCATGTCCTACTGTGTGTTCCAGGACTGTCTAATCTAACCATGTCCTACTGTCCAGCTGTCTAATCTAACCATGTCCTACTGTGTGTTCCAGGACTGTCTAATCTAACCATGTCCTACTGTGTGTTCCAGGACTGTCTAATCTAACCATGTCCTACTGTTCCAGGACTGTCTAATCTAACCATGTCCTACTGTCCTGAAGCTGTCTAATCTAACCATGTCCTACTGTGTGTTCCAGGACTGTCTAATCTAACCATGTCCTACTGTGTGTTCCAGGACTGTCTAATCTAACAATGTCCTACTGTGTGTTCCAGGACTGTCTAATCTAACCATGTCCCACTGTGTGTTCCAGGACTGTCTAATCTAACCATGTCCTACTGTGTGTTCCAGGACTGTCTAATCTAACCATGTCCTACTGTGTGTTCCAGGACTGTCTAATCTAACCATGTCCCACTGTGTGTTCCAGGACTGTCTAATCTAACCATGTCCTACTGTTCCAGGACTGTCTAATCTAACCATGTCCTACTGTGTGTTCCAGGACTGTCTAATCTAACCATGTCCTACTGTGTGTTCCAGGACTGTCTAATCTAACCATGTCCTCCAGGACTGTCTAATCTAACCATGTGTGTTCCAGGACTGTCTAATCTAACCATGTCCTACTGTGTGTTCCAACTGTCTAATCTAACCATGTCCTACTGTGTGTTCCAGGACTGTCCTAACCACTGTGTGTTCCAGGACTGTCTAATCTAACCATGTCCTACTGTCCTGAAGCTGTCTAATCTAACCATGTCCTACTGTGTGTTCCAGGACTGTCTAATCTAACCATGTCCTACTGTGTGTTCCAGGACTGTCTAATCTAACCATGTCCTACTGTCCTGAAGCTGTCTAATCTAACCATGTCCTACTGTGTGTTCCAGGACTGTCTAATCTAACCATGTCCTACTGTCCTGAAGACTGTCTAATCTAACCATGTCCCACTGTGTGTTCCAGGACTGTCTAATCTAACCATGTCCTACTGTGTGTTCCAGGACTGTCTAATCTAACCATGTCCTACTGTCCTGAAGCTGTCTAATCTAACCATGTCCTACTGTGTGTTCCAGGACTGTCTAATCTAACCATGTCCTACTGTGTGTTCCAGGACTGTCTAATCTAACCATGTCCTACTGTCCTGAAGCTGTCTAATCTAACCATGTCCTACTGTGTGTTCCAGGACTGTCTAATCTAACCATGTCCTACTGTCCTGAAGCTGTCTAATCTAACCATGTCCCACTGTGTGTTCCAGGACTGTCTAATCTAACCATGTCCTACTGTGTGTTCCAGGACTGTCTAATCTAACCATGTCCCACTGTGTGTTCCAGGACTGTCTAATCTAACCATGTCCTACTGTGTGTTCCAGGACTGTCTAATCTAACCATGTCCTACTGTGTGTTCCAGGACTGTCTAATCTAACCATGTCCTAACCATGTCCTAACCATGTCCTACTGTGTGTTCCAGGACTGTCTAATCTAACCATGTCCTACTGTCCTGAAGCTGTCTAATCTAACCATGTCCTACTGTCCTGAAGCTGTCTCCAGTTAACCATGTCCTAAGCTGTCTAATCTAACCATGTCCTACTGTCCTGAAGCTGTCTAATCTAACCATGTCCTACTGTTCCAGGACTGAAACTGTCCTGCCGTCTAATCTAACCATGTCCTACTGTCCTGAAGCTGTCTAATCTAACCATGTCCTGCTGTTCTGAGGACTGTCTAATCTAACCATGTCCTACTGTCCTGAAGCTGTCTAATCTAACCATGTCCTACTGTCCTAACCATGTCCTACTGTGTGTTCCAGGACTGTCTAATCTAACCATGTCCTACTGTCCTGAAGCTGTCTAATCTAACCATGTCCACTGTGTGTTCTGACTGTCTAATCTAACCATGTCCTACTGTCCTGCTGTCTAATAATCTAACCATGTCCTACTGTCCAGCTGACTGTCTAATCTAACCATGTCCTACTGTCCTGAAGCTGTCTAATCTAACCATGTCCTACTGTGTGTTCCAGGACTGTCTAATCTAACCATGTCCTACTGTGTGTTCCAGGACTGTCTAATCTACTGTCCTGAAGCTGTCTAATCTAACTGTGTGTTCCAGGACTGTCTAATCTAACCAACCATGTCCTACTGTGTGTTCCAGGACTGTCTAATCTAACCATGTCCTACTGTGTGTTCCAGGACTGTCTAATCTAACCATGTCCTACTGTCCTGAAGCTGTCTAATCTAACCATGTCTAACCATGTCACTACTGTGTGTTCCAGGACTGTCTAATCTAACCATGTCCCTACTGTCCTGAAGCTGTCTAATCTAACCATGTCCTACTGTGTGTTCCAGGACTGTCTAATCTAACCATGTCCTACTGTGTGTTCCAGGACTGTCTAATCTAAATCTAACTGTGTGTTCCATGTAACCCTACTGTGTGTTCCAGGACTGTCTAATCTAACCATGTCCTACTGTGTGTTCCAGGACTGTCTAATCTAACCATGTCCTACTGTCCTGAAGCTGTCTAATCTAACCATGTCCTACTGTGTGTTCCAGGACTGTCTAATCTAACCATGTCCTACTGTGTGTTCCAGGACTGTCTAATCTAACCATGTCCTACTGTCCTGAAGCTGTCTAATCTAACCATGTCCTACTGTGTGTTCCAGGACTGTCTAATCTAACCATGTCTAACCATGTCCTACTGTGTTCCAGGACTGTCTAATCTAACCATGTCCTACTGTGTGTTCCACTGTGTGTTCCATGGACTGTCTAATCTAACCATGTCCTACTGTCCTGTTCCAGGACTGTCTAATCTAACCATGTCCTACTGTGTTCCAGGACTGTCTAATCTAACCAACTGTCTAATCTAACCATGTCCTACTGTGTGTTCCAGGACTGTCTAATCTAACCAACTGTGTGTTCCATGTCCTGAATCTAACCATGTCCTACTGTGTGTTCCAGGACTGTCTAATCTAACCATGTCCTACTGTGTGTCCAGGACTGTAACCATGTCCTACTGTGTGTTCCAGGACTGTCTAATCTAACCATGTCCTACTGTGTGTTCCAGGACTGTCTAATCTAACCAACCAGCTGTCTAATCTAACCATGTCCTACTGTGTGTTCCAGGACTGTCTAATCTAACCATGTCCTACTGTGTGTTCCAGGACTGTCTAATCTAACCATGTCCTACTGTCCTGAAGCTGTCTAATCTAACCATGTCCTACTGTGTGTTCCAGGACTGTCTAATCTAACCATGTCCTACTGTCCTGTGTTCCATGGACTGTCTAATCTAACCATGTCCTACTGTGTGTTCCAGGACTGTCTAATCTAACCATGTCCTACTGTGTGTTCCAGGACTGTCTAATCTAACCATGTCCTACTGTCCTACTGTCTAATCTAACCATGTCCTACTGTGTGTTCCAGGACTGTCTAATCTAACCATGTCCTACTGTGTTCCAGGACTGTCTAATCTAACCATGTCCTACTGTCCTGAAGCTGTCTAATCTAACCAACTGTGTGTTCCATGTCCTAACATGTGTGTTCCAGGACTGTCTAATGAAGCTGTCTAACCATGTCCTACTGTGTGTTCCAGGACTGTCTAATCTAACCATGTCCTACTGTTCCAGAAGCTGTCTAATCTAACCATGTCCTACTGTGTGTTCCAGGACTGTCTAATCTAACCATGTCCTACTGTGTGTTCCAGGACTGTCTAATCTAACCATGTCCTACTGTGTGTTCCAGGACTGTCTAATCTAACCATGTCCTACTGTGTGTTCCAGGGTCTAATCTAACCATGTCCTACTGTCCTCCCACTGTGTGTTCCAATCTAAATCTAATCTAACCATGTCCTACTGTGTGTTCCAGGACTGTCTAATCTAACCATGTCCTACTGTGTGTTCCAGGACTGTCTAATCTAACCATGTCCTACTGTCCTGAAGCTGTCTAATCTAACCATGTCCTACTGTGTGTTCCAGGACTGTCTAATCTAACCACTGTGTGTTCCAGGACTGTCTAATCTAACCATGTCCTACTGTGTGTTCCAGGACTGTCTAATCTAACCATGTCCTACTGTGTGTTCCAGGACTGTCTAATCTAACCATGTCCTACTGTCCTGAAGCTGTCTAATCTAACCATGTCCTACTGTGTGTTCCAGGACTGTCTAATCTAACCATGTCCTACTGTGTGTTCCAGGACTGTCTAATCTAACCATGTCCTACTGTGTGTTCCAGGACTGTCTAATCTAACCATGTCCTACTGTGTGTTCCAGGACTGTCTAATCTAACCATGTCCTAACTGTGTGTTCCAGGACTGTCTAATCTAACCATGTCCTACTGTCCTGAAGCTGTCTAATCTAACCATGTCCTACTGTGTGTTCCAGGACTGTCTAATCTAACCATGTCCTACTGTGTGTTCCAGGACTGTCTAATCTAACCATGTCCTACTGTCCTGAAGCTGTCTAATCTAACCATGTCTTACTGTGTGTTCCAGGACTGTCTAATCTAACCATGTCCTACTGTGTGTTCCAGGACTGTCTAATCTAACCATGTCCTACTGTCCTGAAGCTGTCTAATCTAACCATGTCCTGTGTGTTCCAGGAGCTGTCTAATCTAACAATGTCCTACTGTGTGTTCCAGGACTGTCTAATCTAACCATGTCCTACTGTGTGTTCCAGGACTGTCTAATCTAACCATGTCCTACTGTCCTGAAAGCCGTCTAATCTAACCATGTCCTACTGTGTGTTCCAGGACTGTCTGAAGTTGTTTTCTAAGGAGGAGAAGATGACCGACCAGAACAAGGTGTTCTGTCGACACTGTAAAGCTCTCAGAGACTCCGTCAAGAAACTGGAGATCTGGAAGGTTCCGCCCATCAACTGGAGACTGACCACACACATGACCAAGACACACACACACACACACACCGATAACAGTGGAGATCTGGAAGGTTCCGCCCATCATACTGGTTCACCTTAAACGGTACCTACTGACCACACACATGACCAAGACACACACACACACACACCGATAACAGTGGAGATCTGGAAGGTTCCGCCCATCATACTGGTTCACCTTAAACGGTACCGACTGACGACACCGTGTGCATTTTGAAATGACACATGATGACCAAGACACACACACACACATACACACATACACACACACACCGATAACAACGTGTATTAACCCCAGTACTGCCGTCTGTTGTAGGTTCTCGTACGAGGGCCGTTGGAAGCAGAAGCTGCAGACCACAGTAGACTTCCCTCTGGAGAATCTGGACCTCAGTCAGTATGTCATCGGACCCAGACTCGGCCTCAAGAGATACAACCTGTTTGGAGTGTCTGTGAGTACTGTTAGCACCTGCCTGGAGACACTGGGTCAAATACTTTACTGTGCCGTCTTCTGGTCCCGTGTGGCTCGGTTGGTAGAGCATGGGGTCTTGTAACGACAGGGGGTTCCATTCCCCCAGTGGCCACTCATACCAAAATGTATGGCCCCCCAACTACTGTCGCTTTGGATTAAAGCCTTTTGGGTAAATTACATGCGCTATGTGTACTAAAGTACGTGAACACCCCTTCAAATTGGTGGATTGTGCTATTTCAGCCACACTCGTTGCTGACGGGTGTATAAAATTGAGTATACAGCCACGCAATCTCCATAGACAAACACTGGCGGTAGACTGGCCATCCTGAAGAGGTCAGTGACTTTCAACGTGGCACCGTCATAGGATGCCACCTTTCCAACATGTCAGTTCGTCAAATCACTGCCTTAATAGAGCTGTCCCGATCCAACTGTAAGTGCTGTTATTGTGAAGTGGAAACGTCTAGGAGCAACAACGGCTCAGCCGCGAAGTGGTAGGTCACAAGCTCACAGAATGGGACCACCAAGTGTTGAATCGAGTAAAAATCGTCTGTCCTCGGTTGCAACACTCACTACCAAGTTCCAAACTGCCTCTGGAAGCAACGTCAGCACAATAACTGTTCGTCAGGAGCTTCATGAAATGGGTTTCCATGGCCGAGCAGCTGCACGCAAGCCTAAGGTCACAGTGGGTAATGCCAAGCGTCGGCTGGAGGGGTGTAAAGCTCGCCGCCAATGGACTCTGGAACAGTGGAAACGCGTTCTCTGGAGTGATGAATCACCAGGTCTGAAGGAGTTGTCCTTCACCAGGTCTGAAGGAGTTGTCCTTCACCAGGTCTGAAGGAGTTGTCCTTCACCAGGTCTGAAGGAGTTGTACTTCACCAGGTCTGAAGGAGTTGTACTTCACCAGGTCTGAAGGAGTTGTACTTCACCAGGTCTGAAGGAGTTGTCCTTCACCAGGTCTGAAGGAGTTGTCCTTCACCAGGTCTGAAGGAGTTGTACTTCACCAGGTCTGAAGGAGTTGTACTTCACCAGGTCTGAAGGAGTTGTACTTCACCAGGTCTGAAGGAGTTGTACTTCACCAGGTCTGAAGGAGTTGTACTTCACCAGGTCTGAAGGAGTTGTCCTTCACCAGGTCTGAAGGAGTTGTCCTTCACCAGGTCTGAAGGAGTTGTCCTTCACCAGGTCTGAAGGAGTTGTCCTTCACCAGGTCTGAAGGAGTTGTACTTCACCAGGTCTGAAGGAGTTGTACTTCACCAGGTTCACCAGGTCTGAAGGAGTTGTACTTCACCAGGTCTGAAGGAGTTGTACTTCACCAGGTCTGAAGGAGTTGTACTTCACCAGGTCTGAAGGAGTTGTACTTCACCAGGTCTGAAGGAGTTGTACTTCACCAGGTCTGAAGGAGTTGTACTTCACCAGATCTGAAGGAGTTGTACTTCACCAGGTCTGAAGGAGTTGTACTTCACCAGGTCTGAAGGAGTTGTACTTCACCAGGTCTGAAGGAGTTGTACTTCACCAGGTCTGAAGGAGTTGTACTTCACCAGATCTGAAGGAGTTGTACTTCACCAGGTCTGAAGGAGTTATCAGATGTATTATCTCAATGTTTTGTATGTATTTGTGTATGTCTGTGTATATACAGTACCAGTCAAAAGTTTGGACACATCTACTCATTCAAGGGTTTTTCTTTATTTTTTACTATTTTCTACATTGTAGAATAATAGTGAAGACATCAAAACTATGAAATAACACATATGGAATCATGTAGTAACCAAAAAAGTGTTAAACAAATCAAAATACATTTGAGATTCTTCAAAGTAGCCACCCTTTGCCTTGATGACAGTTTTGCACACTCTTTACATTCTCTCAACCAGCTTCATAAGGAATGATTTTCCAACAGTCTCGAAGGAGTTCCCACATATGCTGAGCAGTTGTTGGCTGCTTTTCCTTCACTCTGCGATCCAACTCATCCCAAACCATCTCAATTGGGTTGAGGTCAGGTGATTGTGGAGGCCAGGTCATCTGAAGCAGCACCATCACTCTCCTTCTTGGTCAAATAGCCCTTACACAGCCTGGAGGTGTGTTGGATCATTGTCCTGTTGAACATCAAAAGATAGTCCCACTAAGCGCAAATCAGATGGGATGGCGTATCACTGCAGAATGACGTGGTTGACATGCTGGTTAAGTGTGCCTTGAATTCTAAATAAATCACTCGGTGTCACCAGCAAAGCACCATCACACCATCTCCTCCATGCTTCACGGTGGGAACCACACATGTTGAGATCATCCGTTCACCTACTCTGCGTATCACAAAGACATGGCGGTTGGAACCAAAAATCTCACATTTCTACCCATCAGACCAAAGGACAGATATCCACAGGTCTAATGTCCATTGCTCGTGTTTATTGGCCCAAGCAAGTCTCTTATTGGTGTCCTTTAGTAGTGGTTTCTTTGCGGCAAAGCCATGAAGGCTTGATTCACGCAGTCTCCTCTGAACAGTTGATGTTGAGATGTCTGTTACTTGAACTCTGTGGAGCATTTATTTGGGCTGTAATCTGAGGCTGGTAACTCTAAGGAACTCTGGTTCTTCCTTTCCTGTGGCCGTCCTCATGAGAGCCAGTTTCATCATAGCGTTTGAGGGTTTTTGCGACTGCACTTGAAGAAACTGTCAAAGTTCTTGAAATGTGCCGTATCGACTGACCTTCATGTCTTAAAGTAATGATGGACTGTTGTTTCTCTTTGCTTATTTGAGCTGTTCTTGCCATAATATGGACTTGGTCTTTTACCAATTAGAGCTACCTTCTGTATACCACCCCTAACTTGTCACAACACAACTGTTTGGCTCAAACGCATTAAGAAGGAAAGAAATTCCACAAATTAACTTTTAACAAGGCACACCTGTTAATTGAAATGAATTTCAGGTGACTACCTCATGAAGCTGGTTGAGAGAATGCTAAGACTGTGCAAAGCTGTGTGTGTGTGTGTGTAAACAGGACGCTAACCCTGTGTCCTTCCCCTCTGTAACAGAACCATTATGGCGGTCTGGATGGGGGTCACTACACAGCCTACTGTAAGAACGCCATGAAACAGCGCTGGTACAAGTTTGACGACCACGAGGTCTCCGAAATCTCCACCTCCACCGTCAAGTCCTCCGCAGCGTACATCTTCTTCTTCTCCTCTCTGTGAGGGCAGAGCTCCAACACTGCCAGGAGCTATGAGGCTACATAAAGGCTACATAAAGGCTAGCTAACATGCAAGCTGCTTTGACTCAGCTTCCTCTGCTGGTGGGAGAAAGGAACTGAACTGGCGATGTTTTTGTTAACTGAACTGAACTGCCAGGGGCCATACTTGTGAACTTTTGCTTAGAGCATGGTTTAAACCGTTAGTCTAAAATGGCTGCTATCTGTTTCTCTCAGGCCAACCTGGCCAAATTTAGCCACAACGCTAATTAGCCACCACGCTGAGGAAGGCCAGCTAAGTAGATGATTATATCCGAATAAACAAATCAACCTATCAGATAACTGGCGAAGCCACCATCCAATCACATTTGTTCATGAGGTAAATTTGCTTCCAACTGATTGGTCTGAGTGGAGTTTCCCCAATATATGTTTTTGCATGACGCTTCCTTGACTAGGCAAGTGGCATCATAAAGAAATGACAGTTTTCGCATATATGATGAAGTTCTGTTTCTTATCCATTTAACACACATCCATGTACTTTTCAATTACAAACGTAGGAGGATTATATTATAACATGTTTGTTATTCATACATTGTCAAAGTGATTTATTTTTAAGGAGGAAAATCATGGTCTAAGCAGAAGTTCACAAGTATGGCCATGCAAGGTTTGTAGGTGTTGGATAACTGAACTGGCTAGGTTTGGTGGTTTTGGTTTGGCTAGGTTTGGTGGTTTTGGATAACTGAACTGGCTAGGTTTGGTGGTTTTGGTAGACTGAACTAACAGGTTGAAATGTGGATGTGTGGAAAGACAGGGACACACTGTAGTGTGTGGTAGAAGGGTGGGTTAGTGACTGGGTGGGTGGAAAGACAGGGACACACTGTAGTGTGTGGTGGAAGGGTGGGTTAGTGACTGGGTGGGTGGAAAGACAGGGACACCATGTAGTGTGTGGTAGAAGGGTGGGTTAGTGACTGGGTGTGTGGAAAGACAGGGACACACTGTAGTGTGTGGTAGAAGGGTGGGTTAATGACTGGGTGTGTGGAAAGACAGGGACACACTGTAGTGTGTGGTGGAAGGGTGGGTTAGTGACTGGGTGGGTGGAAAGACAGGGACACACTGTAGTGTGTGGTAGAAGGGTGGGTTAGTGACTATTCATACTAAACCAGAGAGCGGGGAGAGGGTTCCCTGTTCTAATCACCTCAACTTAAAACCCTGTTCTTAACACAGCAACGTTGTCATTCTGCTAGTTCTGGGTTTCAGTTGAGTCTGTGTGGCGTGGACAGACTTAGTATACACAGACCTTATACACAGACCTTATACACAGACCTGATACACAGACCTGATGCACAGACCTTATGCACAGACCTTATACACAGACCTAGTATACACAGACCTTATACACAGACCTGATACACAGACCTGATACACAGACCTGATGCACAGACCTTATACACAGACCTTATACACAGACTAGATACACAGACCTTATACACAGACCTTATACACAGACCTGATACACAGACCTTATACACAGACCTTATGCACAGACCTGATACACAGACCTTATTTAAGCTTCCATGTACTGTGAATCTTCTAGTGAAGAGTATAGGGACGTTTAGTTAGGAAGACGTATAGGGAAGTTTAGTTAGGAAGACGTATAGGGAAGTTTAGTTAGGAAGACTGACGTTTAGTTAGGGAGACTGACGTCAGGGACGTTTAGTGTGACGTACACGGCCTTCGAAAAGTTTTCAGACCCCTTGACTTTTTCCACATTTTATTGCGTTACGGCAAATGTATTGAATTGTTTTTTCTCCTCATTAATCTAACCCCATAATGACAAAGCAAAAACAGGTTTTTATAAATGTTTGCTCATTTATTCAAAATAAATAAGTATTTACATAAGTATTCAGACCCTTTACTCAGTAATTAGTTGAAACACCTTTGGCAGCGATTACAGCCTCGAGTCTTCTTGGGTATGACGCTACAAGCTTGGCACACCTGTATTTGGGGAGTTTCTCCCATTCTTCTCCTCTCAGGTTCTGTCAGGTTGGGTGGGGAGCGTTGCTGCACAGTTATTTTCAGGTCTCTCCAGAGATGTTCAATCAGGTTCAAGTCCAGGCTCTGGCTGGGCCACTCAAGGACATTCAGAGACTTGTCCACTACTGCGTTGTCTTCGCTGTGTACTTAGGGTCGTTGTCCTCTTGGAAGGTGAACCTTTGCCCCCAGTCTGAGGTCCTGAGTGCTCTGGAACAGGTTTTCATTAAGGATCTCTCTGTACTTTGCCACGTTCATGTTTGCATTGATCCTGACTAGTCTCCCAGTCCCTGCCGCTGAAAAACATCCCCACAGCATGATGCTGCCACCACCAGGATGGTGCCAGGTTTCGTCCAGACGTGACGCTTGGCATTCAGGCCAAAGACTTCAATCGTGGTTTCATCAAACCAGATAATCTTGTTTCTCATGGTCTTTAGAGTCTTTAAGTGTCTGTTGACAAACTCCAAGAAGACTGTCATGTCTTTTACTGAGGAGTGGCTTCTGTCTGGCCACCCTACCATAAAGGCCTGATTGGTGGTGTGCTACAGAGATGGTTGTCCTTCTGGAAGGTTCTCCCATTTCCACAGAGGATCTCCAGAGCTCTGTGACCATCGGGTTCTTGGTCCCCTAAATAAAGTATTTCTGTTTTTTTTATTTGTAATAAATTTGCCAAAATGTCTAAAAACCTTAGATTCCTATATGTTTATTAACCAAGTCAAATTAAACACTCAAATTTGAAAGATACTTATTGCACAAAATGGACAGAGGCCAGTCTCAAAATCAATCAATAGTGTTTATTCTCGAGAGTACTGATCATGGTACAATTTACAACAGGTTATAAACTAAAACATGACGTCATAGGTTTTAAACTGTCCTTCCTCCACTCCGATACAACGGCAGTATAGTTCACAAGCCTTCCCACATCGTCCACCACCTGTTAGATAATCTAATACCAGCCCAAGGTCTCTCCTCTCCCTGTGGAGATAAGCATCTACTACCAGCCCAAGGTCTCTCCTCTCCCTGTGGAGATAAGCATCTACTACCAGCCCAAGGTCTCTCCCTCTCCCTGTGGAGATAAGCATCTACTACCAGCCCAAGGTCTCTCCTCTCCCTGTGGAGATAAGCATCTACTACCAGCCCAAGGTCTCTCCTCTCCCTGTGGAGATAAGCATTCTAGCCAGTCTGACGATAACTTCATCCATTTCTACCAAGGAACAGACAGTCTTTGTTCTAATTCTTGAATATAATTACACACACTACATTCAGTATATTATAATAAGATTCATACAGTAACATAATAGTATTCTGGTTAGTCATAGTTCTGATTGTAATGTATACATCATTTAGTCATTATTGATAAAAAAAAAAATCCCTTAACAGTATTGTGTGTAGATTGCTGTTTTAATTTCAATCCATTTTTAGAATAAGGCTGTACTGTGACAGTGTGGAATAAGGAAAGGGGTCTGAGTACTTTCCGAATGCATTGTATATGGACGTTTAGTTAGGTAGAGTGACTTATCTATACATACATTAATATGAACAGCTTTCTACTGATGTTACACATGAAACACTAAACACATTGTACATGAACATGGTGCCGAGGGGGATTCTCCTCTTCTATTTAAACTCACCAATGATCCTTTTATTTTCTCCTTTTTGAGAGAAGCAGCTGGCATGATTGATGACTAACTATTTGATAAAGGAGTATATATATAAACTACATACTTAGACTGTATCCCAAAATAGCACCTTATCCCCTATAAAGAGCACACCTTTTGACAGGGCCCTGGGTTTTTTTTTTTTTTAAGTGTGCTTTTTTTAGGGAATAGGGAATCATTTGAGACTCGGGCCTTCTCCTGGTGAGGTGTTGAGATGTTTTTGGTGCCCTAAGAGGAGAGGTTTCGTTAAAAACACTTCCCTTCACAGTGTACTGCTCTTTAGCCCCCGGTCTTCAGATGAACTCTCTGCGTTGTTTAGGGAGTTCGGTCTTCAGATGAACTCTCTGCGTTGTTTAGGGAGTTCGGTCTTCAGATGAACTCTCTGCGTTGTTTAGGGAGTTCGGTCTTCAGATGAACTCTCTGCGTTGTTTAGGGAGTTCGGTCTTCAGATGAACTCTCTGCGTTGTTTAGGGAGTTCGGTCTTCAGATGAACTCTCTGCGTTGTTTAGGGAGTTCTTGCTTGCTTTATGCTGGACACATTCTATGAAAACCAACAGCACAATGCACTTGCATTGGTGTTTGTATAAAACACATTCATTTATTCAAATCGACCAACTTGACTTTTTTGATTTGTAGCAAATGGCACCCTATTCCCTATATAGTGCCCTACTTTTGACCAAGGCCCTTAGGGTAGTGCACTATTAAGGGAATGGGGTGCACAAGTAGCCTTTTGTGACCGATTAAAAATGGTTGAGCCTGATACTGAGACATAAATCATTAGGCCTAATCAATAATGTAATCTATCAGTGTAATTTTACTACCCTTGAAAATAACCTCTTCAGCGTCCACCAGTCTACTGCACTCCCTTGCTATTAAAAAACGTGTTTTCATCTCAAATACATGACTTTACCTTCAATACCAATGTTAAGATCTATAATCAATACATGACTTTACCTTCAATACCAATGTTAAGATCTATAATCAATACATGACTTTACCTTCAATACCAATGTTAAGATCTATAATCAATACATGACTTAACCTTCAATACCAATGTTAAGATCTATAATCAATACATGACTTTACCTTCAATACCAATGTTAAGATCTATAATCAATACATGACTTTACCTTCAATACCAATGTTAAGATCCATGACTTTACCTTCAATACCAATGAGATCTATAATCAATAATCAATACCAATGTTAAGATCTATAATCAATACATGACTTTACCTTCAATACCAATGTTAAGATCTATAATCAATACATGACTTTACCTTCAATACCAATGTTAAGGAGATCTATAATCAATACATGTACAGGTTAAGCCGTATCAGTTAAATAAAGGTTTAAAAAATGGAAAAAATACAATCTGGTTGTCTTGACAACGGCAGCTGATTATTTGTGATTTGTTGATCTTCTGTTGTCCTTTATTCAACGTGGTCCTGGAATAACTACTTATTTACAAGTGGGGATGTATGAACGCCTATGTTTCTGACATTTTAAAAACATGTCTCGAGCTGAGTTAGACTGTTTTTCTCAATGTGTTGGGCTCTCTGGTCCCAAGATGATGTTACAATATCACAACAGTCCCAAGATGATGTTACAATATCACAACAGTCCCAAGATGATGTTACAACATCACAACAGTCCCAAGATTATGTTACAACATCACAACAGTCCCAAGATTATGTTACAACATCACAACAGTCCCAAGATTATGTTACAATATCACAACAGTCCCAAGATTATGTTACAACATCACAACAGTCCCAAGATTATGTTACAACATCACAACAGTCCCAAGATTATGTTACAACATCACAACAGTCCCAAGATTATGTTACAACATCACGTGAACATTGGAGCCAAATGATTTCTAAGGTTAAAACCCAAATGGCACCCTATTCCCTACATAGTGCACTACTTTTGACCAGGGCCTTGGCACCCTATTCCCTATACATAGTGCACTACTTTTGACCAGGGCCTTGGCACCCTATTCCCTATACATAGTGCACTACTTTTGACCAGGGCCTTGGCACCCTATTCCCTACATAGTGCACTACTTTTGAACGGAACCCTTTGGGTGTCTATTGGAACCCTAGGGTGCCATTTGGGATGCATTCTAAAGATAGATCACTCAAGGTAGGTAGGAGTTTCTTCTTACCACAGATCTAGGATCAGGTAACTTTATCCCAAATCCTAACTGTTTCCATAAAGGAAACATAGATAGATCTGAACCTAGGGCAGCGGTTAGGAGCAACATCAACGTCCTCAGATTGTCTGGAGGAAGCACAAATCACACTTCAGGGCCTGTCTTGTAGTAGGAGTACTGATCCTGGATCAGGTCACCCCTCTCCATATAATCGTATTCATTATTATCCAAAAGGAAAAACTGATCTTAGATCAGCCCTCTGAGACAGTTAATGAATTTCTGGCCCAGTAGCCCTCTAGGGGGAGATTAATAGACATCTTAAAAATGACAAAAATAGAAATCACTTAAAACGTCTCTCTGAAAAGCATTTCCTGACATTTTTATTTATTTCACCTTTATTTAACCAGGTAGACTAGTTGAGAACAAGTTCTCATTTGCAACTGCGACCTGGCCAAGATAAAGCATAGCAGTGTGAACAGACAACACAGAGTTACACATGGAGTAAACAATTAACAAGTCAAAACACAGTAGAAAAGCTGGGGCAGTCTATATACTGTGTGCAAAAGGCATGAGGAGGTAGGCGAATAATTACAATTTTGCAGATTAACACTGGAGTGATAAATGATCAGATGGTCATGTACAGGTAGAGATATTTTGTGCAAAAGAGCAGAAAAGTAAATAAATAAAAACAGTATGGGGATGAGGTAGGTGAAAATGGGTGGGCTATTTAGGCAATAGACTATGTACAGCTGCAGAGGATCGGTTAGCTGCTCAGATAGCTGATGTTTGAAGTTGGTGAGGGAGGGAAAGTCTCCAACTTCAGCGACTTTTGCAGTTGTTCCAGTTACAGGCAGCAGAGTACTGGAACGAAAGGCGGCCAAATGAGGTGTTGGCTTTAGGGATGATCAGTGAGATACACCTGCTGGAGCGCGTGCTACGGATGGGTGTTGCCATCGTGACCAGTGAACTGAGATAAGGCGGAGCTTTACCTAGCATAGACTTGTAGATGACCTGGAGCCAGTGGGTCTGGCGACTAGAGCATCACAAGTTCAGTGGTGGGTGGTATAAGGTGCTTTAGTGACAAAACGGATGGCACTGTGATAGACTGCATCAGTTTGCTGAGTAGAGTGTTGGAAGCCATTTTGTAGATGACATCCCAGGTTGGTCTAGGATAGTCAGTTTTACTAGGGTAAGCTTGGCAAAATCATTTGAATGTATTTCTTATTTTCTTGTGTTGTATGTTGATTGATTTTCTCATTTTCCTTCATTGCTATGAAGTTTCTAATAACACTTGTATTAACCTCAAACATATAAAAATGTAGCTATTTATTAAATTCTTCCAAATAATGCAGACAAGCTGGTGTTGCATGTCATTATACCTCTCTGCCACTAGATGGCACTAGATCTATTATATTGGTGACGTCTGGATCCCAGCAATATACGTTTGCCATTAATTAAGCAGACAATTTTATCCTAAGTGACTAACAGTCATGCGTGCATACACATTTTTAAGTATGGGTCATGGGATTTGAACCCACTGTCCTAGCCGTTGCAGGCACCATGCTCTTATCAACTGACCTACAGAGGATCACGGTACTATCTTCCTAGTAGTAGTTTAGGGATGGGAAAGCTCTGTGACTGTTGCATGTAGAAATAGAATGAATAGATCTGCACGATTCCCTATCCTGTCTGAAAGATGGATCACTTCTGTTCCCGTGATACATTTCTATCAGGACGTTCTGTCAACGTTGGGTCTGTCTGGGAACAGTTCCACTTGGTGTCTCTGGGTATCCATGGTAACCTGCTTTCATTCACATTTCATTCAATGTTACCTTGCGTTCATTCATGTTTTATTGAAGTTACAAAAAAACACCCAGAGCCGAATTTGTCTCTGTGTGGGTACACCCAGAGGGGTTTTCTGATGGTTCACCCAGCTCCTTCTGTAGGTTGGTCTGTGGTCAGGTTCAGGACCCACCCCCAAGCCCTTCACCCCAAGCCCACCTAATTGGGTGGGAGGAAGGTCACTAAGCTCGTTGGACAGTAAAATGGAGCCATCAGAGCCAATTCCCTCAGATCTGCAAACATGAACAGGGTATGGGCTAGACTAGGGGCTGGTTTGGCACTTTGTGGGCCAGCTGTGGGCTCTACCAGTCTGGGTCTTGATCAGGGCCACGGTATGTTTTGGGCCTGTGATGTCCCAGATATAGGGCATGATGGGTTAGAGGATATTCTGGGCCTAGAGCCGTGGTAAGTTGTGGAATGAGTAGTGGCTAGGAGAGCACGGGTCCTAGTTGGATCCTGGGACTGGGTATGTTTTTGGTCTGTGGTGGGTCAGATCTGGGGTATGGTGGGTCAGATCTGGGGTATGTTGGGCCTGTGGTGGGTCAGATCTGGGGTATGGTGGGCCTGTGGTGGGTCAGATCTGGGGTATGGTGGGTCTGTGGTGGGTCAGATCTGGGGTATGTTGGGTCTGTGGTGGGTCAGATCTGGGGTATGTTGGGCCTGTGGTGGGTCAGATCTGGGGTATGTTGGGCCTGTGGTGGGTCAGATCTGGGGTATGGTGGGCCTGTGGTGGGTCAGATCTGGGGTATGTTGGGCCTGTGGTGGGTCAGATCTGGGGTATGGTGGGCCTGTGGTGGGTCAGATCTGGGGTATGGTGGGTCTGTGGTGGGTCAGATCTGGGGTATGTTGGGCCTGTGGTGGGTCAGATCTGGGGTATGTTGGGCCTGTGGTGGGTCAGATCTGGGGTATGGTGGGTCAGATCTGGGGTATGTTCGGCCTGTGGTGGGTCAGATCTGGGGTATGTTGGGCCTGTGGTGGGTCAGATCTGGTTTATGGTGGGTCTGTGGTGGGTCAGATCTGGGGTATGTTGGGCCTGTGTGTGGATCAGATCTGGGGTATGGTGGGTCAGATCTGGGGTATGTTGGGCCTGTGGTGGGTCAGATCTGGGGTATGGTGGGTCAGATCTGGGGTATGTTGGGCCTGTGGAAGGGTTGACGGCTGTACAGCAGGATGTAGGCGTTAGGAGACTGCACCAAGAAGTCCACTACCTCGCTCACGGCCGTGTCGTCGAAGTGGTGCCAGCTGCTGGACAGGGTACTGTGGCACAGGGCCGTGTAGTGACCCATGTCCAGGTCTCCTGCGTGGTTCTGGACGGGGGGGAGACACACCGGCGGAGTCATGTGTTCATGGTTGGCTGTGTGTTTTTCCAGACAGGAGCATCATGTATATGCGTTCACATGGGTGGGTGTAGGTGCATGCGTGTCTTTCTGTATGGGTGAGTGTATCACAGGAAGCTGGTGGCTCCGTGATTGGGGAGGACAGGCTTGTGGTAATGGCTGGAGTGAAATTGGTGGAATGGAATCAAATACACGTTTCCATGAGTTTGAAGCCGTTCCATCTGCTCCAGCCATTATAATGAGCTGTCCTCCCCTCAGTGGTGTGTGTGTGTGTGTGTGTGCAGAAACTCACCACCACTGCGTAGAGAGAGTAGCTGGTGTGATTGGCTGAGGGTCTGGACAGGAAGGGGGTTAGGTCTAAACTGTCCAATGAGAACAACACATTGGTCCTCAACTTCCTCTTCTCACTCCCGTGGCAACCAAAACTGGAATGTCACACAGGTTCTGTTATTTCTACAGGTTTGTCTCATTGAGATGCATGACAGCAGCTGCAGCAGAGGTAAAGCTGATTTATAATGAGGTGTTACATTATTACTGCCATTGACCTCTAGTTAGGGGTTACAGGGACCTCTAGTTAGGGGTTACATGAACCTCTAGTTAGGGTTACATGGACCTCTAGTTAGGGGTTACAGGGACCTCTAGTTAGGGGTTACAGGGACCTCTAGTTAGGGGTTACATGGACCTCTAGTTAGGGTTACAGGGACCTCTAGTTAGGGGTTACAGGGACCTCTAGTTAGGGGTTACATGGACCTCTAGTTAGGGGTTACATGGACCTCTAGTTAGGGGTTACAGGGACCTCTAGTTAGGGGTTACAGGGACCTCTAGTTAGGGGTTACATGAACCTCTAGTTAGGGTTACATGGACCTCTAGTTAGGGGTTACAGGGACCTCTAGTTAGGGGTTACATGGACCTCTAGTTAGGGTTACAGGGACCTCTAGTTAGGGGTTACATGGACCTCTAGTTAGGGGTTACAGGGACCTCTAGTTAGGGGTTACAGGGACCTCTAGTTAGGGTTACAGGGACCTCTAGTTAGGGGTTACAGGTACCTCTAGTTAGGGGTTACAGGTACCTCTAGTTAGGGGTTACAGGGACCTCTAGTTAGGGGTTACAGGGACCTCTAGTTAGGGGTTACAGGGACCTCTAGTTAGGGGTTACAGGGACCTCTAGTTAGGGGTTACAGGGACCTCTAGTTAGGGGTTACAGGGACCTCTAGTTAGGGGTTACAGGGACCTCTAGTTAGGGGTTACAGGGACCTCTAGTTAGGGGTTACATGGACCTCTAGTTAGGGGTTACAGTGACCTCTAGTTAGGGGTTACAGGGACCTCTAGTTAGGGGTTACAGGGACCTCTAGTTAGGGGTTACATGGACCTCTAGTTAGGGGTTACATGGACCTCTAGTTAGGGGTTACAGTGACCTCTAGTTAGGGGTTACAGTGACCTCTAGTTAGGGGTTACAGGGACCTCTAGTTAGGGGTTACATGGACCTCTAGTTAGGGGTTACAGGGATCTCTAGTTAGGGGTTACATGGACCTCTAGTTAGGGGTTACATGGATCTCTAGTTAGGGGTTACATGGACCTCTAGTTAGGGGTTACATGGACCTCTAGTTGGGGTTACATGGACCTCTAGTTGGGGTTACAGGGACCTCTAGTTAGGGGTTACAGGGACCTCTAGTTAGGGGTTACATGGACCTCTAGTTAGGGGTTACATGGACCTCTAGTTAGGGGTTACAGGGACCTCTAGTTAGGGGTTACATGGACCTCTAGTTAGGGGTTACATGGACCTCTAGTTAGGGGTTACATGTTAATGTGATTAAAACATGAGGATGTGTGAAACCTGCTCCTCAGACTGAAGTGTCCCCACCAGCGATAAGAAAGCTTTTCACATGGCGCAGAATGGTTAGACGCTCCAGAAGGTCACGTGTGCTGATAGCAAAGGAAAAACGCTTGGGTTGGAGCCTCCGGTATGAGCCGAATAAGGAGGAAACTGTACTATAGGGGCGGCAGGTAGCTTAGTGGTTACAGAGTTGGGCCAGTAACCGTAAGATTGCTGGATCAAATCCCTGAGCTGACAAGGTGAAATTCTGTCTTTCTGCCCCTGAACAAGGCAGTTAACCCACTGTTCCTCGGGCTCCGTGGATATCAATTATAGCAGCGCCCCGCACCTCTCTGATTCAGAGGTGTTGGGTTAAATACAGAAGACACATTTCAGTTGAATGCATTCAGTTGTACAACTGCTAAGCCAGCAGCATGACGTCCTTTCCATTAGCACCAATATGTTTGTCTGTGTTAAGTCTGTGCACCAACAGTGGCCATCTAGTGGGGAGAGATGGGTTGTCAGCTACCCACCGTTTGAGGTGCAGCACCAGTATCTCAGGTGGTTTGGCCATGCTGGTGAGGACAGCTGTGTCTCTCTTCACTCCACACTCTGGACACAACTTCTGATCTCCACACGTCAACGTACTCTGCTGGAAGAACAGCGACAGGCAGTCCTACAGGAGAGAGAGATGTAGTTTCTGGCTAGTCTGTGTGACAGGCAGTCCTACAGGAGAGAGAGATGTAGTCGCTGGCTAGTCTGTGTGACAGGCAGTCCTACAGGAGAGAGAGATGTGGTCGCTGGCTAGTCTGTATGACAGGCAGTCCTACAGGAGAGAGAGATGTGGTTCCTGGCTAGTCTGTGTGACAGGAGAGAGATGTGGTTTCTGGCTAGTCTGTGTGACAGGCAGTCCTACAGGAGAGAGAGATGTGGTCGCTGGCTAGTCTGTGTGACAGGCAGTCCTACAGGAGGGAGATGTGGTCGCTGGCTAGTCTGTGTGACAGGAGAGAGATGTGGTTTCTGGCTAGTCTGTGTGACAGGCAGTCCTACAGGAGAGAGAGATGTAGTTTCTGGCTAGTCTGTATGACAGGCAGTCCTACAGGAGAGAGAGATGTGGTCGCTGGCTAGTCTGTATGACAGGCAGTCCTACAGGAGAGAGATGTGGTGGCTGGCTAGTCTGTATGACAGGCAGCAGGGAGAGAGAGATGTGGTGGCTAGTCTGTGTGACAGGCAGTCCTACAGGAGAGAGATGTGGTCGCTGGCTAGTCTGTGTGACAGGAGAGAGATGTGGTTTCTGGCTAGTCTGTGTGACAGGCAGTCCTACAGGAGAGAGAGATGTGGTCGCTGGCTAGTCTGTGTGACAGGAGAGAGATGTGGTTTCTGGCTAGTCTGTGTGACAGGCAGTCCTACAGGAGAGAGAGATGGTTTCTGGCTAGTCTGTGTGACAGGCAGTCCTACAGGAGAGAGAGATGTAGTTTCTGGCTAGTCTGTATGACAGGCAGTCCTACAGGAGAGAGAGATGTGGTCGCTGGCTAGTCTGTATGACAGGCAGTCCTACAGGAGAGAGAGATGTGGTCGCTGGCTAGTCTGTATGACAGGCAGTCCTACAGGAGAGAGAGATGTGGTCGCTGGCTAGTCTGTGTGACAGGCAGTCCTACAGGAGAGAGAGATGTGGTCGCTGGCTAGTCTGTGTGACAGGAGAGAGATGTGGTTTCTGGCTAGTCTGTGTGACAGGCAGTCCTACAGGAGAGAGAGATGTGGTCGCTGGCTAGTCTGTGTGACAGGAGAGAGATGTGGTTTCTGGCTAGTCTGTGTGACAGGCAGTCCTACAGGAGAGAGAGATGGTTTCTGGCTAGTCTGTGTGACAGGCAGTCCTACAGGAGAGAGAGATGTGGTTCCTGGCTAGTCTGTGTGACAGGCAGTCCTACAGGAGAGAGAGATGTGGTCGCTGGCTAGTCTGTATGACAGGCAGTCCTACAGGAGAGAGAGATGTGGTCGCTGGCTAGTCTGTGTGACAGGCAGTCCTACAGGAGAGAGAGATGTGGTAGTCTGTGTGACTGCAGCTAGTCTGTGTGACTGGCAGTCCTGACAGGGAGGAGAGAGATGTGGTCGCTGGCTAGTCTGTGTGACAGGCAGTCCTACAGGAGAGAGAGATGTGGTCGCTGGCTAGTCTGTGTGACAGGCAGTCCTACAGGAGAGAGAGATGTGGATCCTGGCTAGTCTGTATGACAGGCAGTCCTACAGGAGAGAGAGATGTGGTCGCTGGCTAGTCTGTATGACAGGCAGTCCTACAGGAGAGAGAGATGTGGTCGCTGGCTAGTCTGTGTGACAGGCAGTCCTACAGGAGAGAGAGATGTGGTCGCTGGCTAGTCTGTGTGACAGGAGAGAGATGTGGATCCTGGCTAGTCTGTATGACAGGCAGTCCTACAGGAGAGAGAGATGTGGTTGCTGGCTAGTCTGTATGACAGGCAGTCCTACAGGAGAGAGAGATGTGGTCGCTGGCTAGTCTGTGTGACAGGCAGTCCTACAGGAGAGAGAGATGTGGATCCTGGCTAGTCTGTGTGACAGGCAGTCCTACAGGAGAGAGAGATGTGGTCGCTGGCTAGTCTGTGTGACAGGCAGTCCTACAGGAGAGAGAGATGTGGTTGCTGGCTAGTCTGTGTGTTTATGTGGTTAGTCTGATTGTGTTTAGTCTGTATGTGATTAGTCTGTATGTGGTTAGTCTGTATGTGTTTAGTCTGTATGTGTTTAGTCTGTATGTGGTTAGTCTGTATGTGTTTAGTCTGTATGTGGTTAGTCTGTATGTGGTTAGTCTGTATGTGTTTAGTCTGTATGTGGTTAGTCTGTATGTGATTAGTCTGTATGTGGTTAGTCTGTATGTGATTAGTCTGTATGTGTTTAGTCTGATTGTGATTAGTCTGTAGGTGTTTAGTCTGTATGTGGTTAGTCTGTATGTCTGTATGTGTTTAGTCTGTATGTGATTAGTCTGTATGTGTTTAGTCTGATTGTGATTAGTCTGTAGGTGTTTAGTCTGTATGTGATTAGTCTGTATGTGATTAGTCTGTATGTGGTTAGTCTGTATGTGGTTAGTCTGTATGTCTGTATGTGATTAGTCTGTTTAGTCTGTATGTGGTTAGTCTGTATGTGGTTAGTCTGTATGTGATTAGTCTGTATGTGTTTAGTCTGTATGTGATTAGTCTGTATGTGTTTAGTCTGATTGTGATTAGTCTGTATGTGGTTAGTCTGTATGTCTGTATGTGATTAGTCTGTATGTGTTTAGTCTGTATGTGTTAGTCTTATGTCTGTATGTGATTAGTCTGTATGTGTTTAGTCTGTATGTGGTTAGTCTGTATGTGGTTAGTCTGTATGTCTGTATGTGTTTAGTCTGTATGTGATTAGTCTGATTGTGATTAGTCTGTAGGTGTTTAGTCTGTATGTGATTAGTCTGTATGTGATTAGTCTGTATGTGGTTAGTCTGTATGTGGTTAGTCTGTATGTCTGTATGTGATTAGTCTATGTGTTTAGTCTGTATGTGGTTAGTCTGTATGTGGTTAGTCTGTGATTAGTCTGTATGTGTTTAGTCTGTATGTGATTAGTCTGTATGTGTTTAGTCTGATTGTGATTAGTCTGTATGTGTTAGTCTGTATGTCTGTATGTGATTAGTCTGTATGTGTTTAGTCTGTATGTGGTTAGTCTGTATGTCTGTCTGTGATTAGTCTGTATGTGTTTAGTCTGTATGTGGTTAGTCTGTATGTGGTTAGTCTGTATGTCTGTATGTGATTAGTCTGTATGTGATTAGTCTGTATGTGGTTAGTCTGTATGTGTTTAGTCTGTATGTGGTTAGTCTGTATGTGTTTAGTCTGTATGTGGTTAGTCTGATTGTGTTTAGTCTGTATGTGTTAGTCTGATTGTGTTTAGTCTGTATGTGGTTAGTCTGTATGTGTTAAGTCTGTATGTGGTTAGTCTGTATGTGTTTAGTCTGTATGTGGTTAGTCTGTATGTGTTTAGTCTGTATGTGGTTAGTCTGTATGTGGTTAGTCTGTATGTGTTTAGTCTGTATGTGGTTAGTCTGTATGTGTTTAGTCTGTATGTGGTTAGTCTGTATGTGGTTAGTCTGTATGTGGTTAGTCTGTATGTGGTTAGTCTGTATGTGGTTAGTCTGTATGTGGTTAGTCTGATTGTGTTTAGTCTGTATGTGTTAGTCTGATTGTGTTTAGTCTGTATGTGGTTAGTCTGTATGTGTTAGTCTGTATGTGGTTAGTCTGTATGTGGTTAGTCTGTATGTGTTTAGTCTGTATGTGGTTGTCTGTATGTGTTTAGTCTGTATGTGGTTAGTCTGATTGTGTTTAGTCTGTATGTGTTAGTCTGATTGTGTTTAGTCTGTATGTGGTTAGTCTGTATGTGTTAAGTCTGTATGTGGTTAGTCTGTATGTGTTTAGTCTGTATGTGGTTAGTCTGTATGTGTTTAGTCTGTATGTGTTTAGTCTGTATGTGGTTAGTCTGTATGTGGTTAGTCTGTATGTGTTTAGTCTGTATGTGGTTAGTCTGTATGTGGTTAGTCTGTATGTGTTTAGTCTGTATGTGGTTAGTCTGTATGTGATTAGTCTGTATGTGGTTAGTCTGTATGTGATTAGTCTGTATGTGTTTAGTCTGATTGTGATTAGTCTGTAGGTGTTTAGTCTGTATGTGGTTAGTCTGTATGTCTGTATGTGTTTAGTCTGTATGTGATTAGTCTGTATGTGTTTAGTCTGATTGTGATTAGTCTGTAGGTGTTTAGTCTGTATGTGGTTAGTCTGTATGTGATTAGTCTGTATGTGATTAGTCTGTATGTGGTTAGTCTGTATGTGGTTAGTCTGTATGTGGTTAGTCTGTATGTGTTTAGTCTGATTGTGATTAGTCTGTAGGTGTTTAGTCTGTATGTGGTTAGTCTGTATGTCTGTATGTGTTTAGTCTGTATGTGATTAGTCTGTATGTGTTTAGTCTGATTGTGATTAGTCTGTAGGTGTTTAGTCTGTATGTGGTTAGTCTGTATGTGATTAGTCTGTATGTGATTAGTCTGTATGTGGTTAGTCTGTATGTGGTTAGTCTGTATGTGATTAGTCTGTATGTGTTTAGTCTGATTGTGATTAGTCTGAGGTGTTTAGTCTGTATGTGGTTAGTCTGTATGTCTGTATGTGTTTAGTCTGTATGTGATTAGTCTGTATGTGTTTAGTCTGATTGTGATTAGTCTGTAGGTGTTTAGTCTGTATGTGGTTAGTCTGTATGTGATTAGTCTGTATGTGATTAGTCTGTGGTTAGTCTGTATGTGGTTAGTCTGTATGTGGTTAGTCTGTATGTCTGTATGTGATTAGTCTGTATGTGTTTAGTCTGTATGTGGTTAGTCTGTATGTGGTTAGTCTGTATGTGATTAGTCTGTATGTGTTTAGTCTGTATGTGATTAGTCTGTAGGTGTTTAGTCTGTATGTGGTTAGTCTGATTGTGATTAGTCTGTATGTGGTTAGTCTGTATGTGTTTAGTCTGTATGTGGTTAGTCTGTATGTGGTTAGTCTGTATGTGGTTAGTCTGTATGTGTTTAGTCTGTATGTGATTAGTCTGTATGTGTTTAGTCTGTATGTGTTTAGTCTGTATGTCTGTATGTGTTTAGTCTGTATGTGGTTAGTCTGTATGTGGTTAGTCTGTATGTGATTAGTCTGTATGTGTTAAGTCTTAGTCTGTATGTGGTTAGTCTTATGTGGTTAGTCTGTATGTGTTTAGTCTGTATGTGATTAGTCTGTATGTGGTTAGTCTGTATGTGGTTAGTCTGTATGTGGTTAGTCTGTATGTGTTTAGTCTGTATGTGGTTAGTCTGTATGTGATTAGTCTGTATGTGTTTAGTCTGATTGTGATTAGTCTGTATGTGATTAGTCTGTATGTGTTTAGTCTGATTGTGATTAGTCTGTAGGTGTTTAGTCTGTATGTGGTTAGTCTGTATGTGGTTAGTCTGTATGTGGTTAGTCTGTATGTGGTTAGTCTGTATGTGTTTAGTCTGTATGTGGTTAGTCTGTATGTGATTAGTCTGTATGTGGTTAGTCTGTATGTGATTAGTCTGTATGTGTTTAGTCTGATTGTGATTAGTCTGTAGGTGTTTAGTCTGTATGTGGTTAGTCTGTATGTCTGTATGTGTTTAGTCTGTATGTGATTAGTCTGTATGTGTTTAGTCTGATTGTGATTAGTCTGTAGGTGTTTAGTCTGTATGTGGTTAGTCTGTATGTGATTAGTCTGTATGTGATTAGTCTGTATGTGGTTAGTCTGTATGTCTGTATGTGATTAGTCTATGTGTTTAGTCTGTATGTGGTTAGTCTGTATGTGATTAGTCTGTATGTGTTTAGTCTGTATGTGTTTAGTCTGTATGTGTTTAGTCTGATTGTGATTAGTCTGTATGTGGTTAGTCTGTATGTCTGTATGTGATTAGTCTGTATGTGTTTAGTCTGTATGTGGTTAGTCTGTATGTCTGTATGTGATTAGTCTGTATGTGTTTAGTCTGTATGTGGTTAGTCTGTATGTGGTTAGTCTGTATGTCTGTATGTGTTTAGTCTGTATGTGGTTAGTCTGTAGGTGTTTAGTCTGTATGTGGTTAGTCTGTATGTGGTTAGTCTGTATGTGTTTAGTCTGTATGTGGTTAGTCTGTATGTGTTTAGTCTGTATGTGGTTAGTCTGTATGTGGTTAGTCTGTATGTGGTTAGTCTGTATGTGGTTAGTCTGTATGTGGTTAGTCTGTATGTGGTTAGTCTGATTGTGTTTAGTCTGTATGTGTTAGTCTGATTGTGTTTAGTCTGTATGTGGTTAGTCTGTATGTGTTAAGTCTGTATGTGGTTAGTCTGTATGTGTTTAGTCTGTATGTGGTTAGTCTGTATGTGTTTAGTCTGTATGTGTTTAGTCTGTATGTGGTTAGTCTGTATGTGTTTAGTCTGTATGTGGTTAGTCTGTATGTGTTTAGTCTGTATGTGGTTAGTCTGTATGTGGTTAGTCTGTATGTGTTTAGTCTGTATGTGGTTAGTCTGTATGTGATTAGTCTGTATGTGGTTAGTCTGTATGTGATTAGTCTGTATGTGTTTAGTCTGATTGTGATTAGTCTGTAGGTGTTTAGTCTGTATGTGGTTAGTCTGTATGTCTGTATGTGTTTAGTCTGTATGTGATTAGTCTGTATGTGTTTAGTCTGATTGTGATTAGTCTGTAGGTGTTTAGTCTGTATGTGGTTAGTCTGTATGTGATTAGTCTGTATGTGATTAGTCTGTATGTGGTTAGTCTGTATGTGGTTAGTCTGTATGTGGTTAGTCTGTATGTGATTAGTCTGTATGTGTTTAGTCTGATTGTGATTAGTCTGTAGGTGTTTAGTCTGTATGTGGTTAGTCTGTATGTCTGTATGTGTTTAGTCTGTATGTGATTAGTCTGTATGTGTTTAGTCTGATTGTGATTAGTCTGTAGGTGTTTAGTCTGTATGTGGTTAGTCTGTATGTGATTAGTCTGTATGTGATTAGTCTGTATGTGGTTAGTCTGTATGTGATTAGTCTGTATGTGTTTAGTCTGATTGTGATTAGTCTGTAGGTGTTTAGTCTGTATGTGGTTAGTCTGTATGTGATTAGTCTGTATGTGATTAGTCTGTATGTGGTTAGTCTGGTTAGTCTGTATGTGGTTAGTCTTATGTCTGTATGTGATTAGTCTGTATGTGTTTAGTCTGTATGTGGTTAGTCTGTATGTGGTTAGTCTGTATGTGATTAGTCTGTATGTGTTTAGTCTGTATGTGATTAGTCTGTAGGTGTTTAGTCTGTTAGTCTGATTGTGATTAGTCTGTATGTGGTTAGTCTGTATGTGTTTAGTCTGTATGTGGTTAGTCTGTATGTGGTTAGTCTGTATGTGGTTAGTCTGTATGTGTTAAGTCTGTATGTGGTTAGTCTGTATGTGGTTAGTCTGTATGTGGTTAGTCTGTATGTGGTTAGTCTGTATGTGGTTAGTCTGTATGTGATTAGTCTGTATGTGTTAAGTCTGTATGTGGTTAGTCTGTATGTGGTTAGTCTGTATGTGGTTAGTCTGTATGTGTTTAGTCTGTATGTGATTAGTCTGTATGTGTTTAGTCTGTATGTGGTTAGTCTGTATGTGGTTAGTCTGTATGTGTTTAGTCTGTATGTGGTTAGTCTGTATGTGATTAGTCTGTATGTGTTTAGTCTGATTGTGATTAGTCTGTATGTGATTAGTCTGTATGTGTTTAGTCTGATTGTGATTAGTCTGTAGGTGTTTAGTCTGTATGTGGTTAGTCTGTATGTGGTTAGTCTGTATGTGGTTAGTCTGTATGTGGTTGTCTGTATGTGTTTAGTCTGTATGTGGTTAGTCTGTATGTGATTAGTCTGTATGTGGTTAGTCTGTATGTGATTAGTCTGTATGTGTTTAGTCTGATTGTGATTAGTCTGTAGGTGTTTAGTCTGTATGTGGTTAGTCTGTATGTCTGTATGTGTTTAGTCTGTATGTGATTAGTCTGTATGTGTTTAGTCTGATTGTGATTAGTCTGTAGGTGTTTAGTCTGTATGTGGTTAGTCTGTATGTGATTAGTCTGTATGTGATTAGTCTGTATGTGGGTCTTATGTCTGTATGTGATTAGTCTTAGTCTGTATGTGGTTAGTCTGTATGTGATTAGTCTGTATGTGTTTAGTCTGTATGTGTTTAGTCTGTATGTGTTTAGTCTGATTGTGAGTCTGTATGTGGTTAGTCTGTATGTCTGTATGTGATTAGTCTGTATGTGTTTAGTCTGTATGTGGTTAGTCTGTATATGTGATTAGTCTGTATGTGTGTTTAGTCTGTATGTGGTTAGTCTGTATGTGGTTAGTCTGTATGTCTGTATGTGTTTAGTCTGTATGTGGTTAGTCTGTATGTGTTTAGTCTGTATGTGGTTAGTCTGTATGTGGTTAGTCTGTATGTGTTTAGTCTGTATGTGGTTAGTCTGTATGTGTTTAGTCTGTATGTGGTTAGTCTGTATGTGGTTAGTCTGTATGTGGTTAGTCTGTATGTGGTTAGTCTGTATGTGGTTAGTCTGTATGTGGTTAGTCTGTATTGTGTTTAGTCTGTATGTGTTAGTCTGATTGTGTTTAGTCTGTATGTGGTTAGTCTGTATGTGTTAAGTCTGTATGTGGTTAGTCTGTATGTGTTTAGTCTGTATGTGGTTAGTCTGTATGTGTTTAGTCTGTATGTGTTTAGTCTGTATGTGGTTAGTCTGTATGTGTTTAGTCTGTATGTGGTTAGTCTGTATGTGTTTAGTCTGTATGTGGTTAGTCTGTATGTGGTTAGTCTGTATGTGTTTAGTCTGTATGTGGTTAGTCTGTATGTGATTAGTCTGGTTAGTCTGTATGTGATTAGTCTGTATGTGTTTAGTCTGATTGTGATTAGTCTGTAGGTGTTTAGTCTGTATGTGGTTGTCTGTATGTCTGTATGTGTTTAGTCTGTATGTGATTAGTCTGTATGTGTTTAGTCTGATTGTGATTAGTCTGTAGGTGTTTAGTCTGTATGTGGTTAGTCTGTATGTGATTAGTCTGTATGTGATTAGTCTGTATGTGGTTAGTCTGTATGTGGTTAGTCTGTATGTGTTAGTCTGTATGTGATTAGTCTGTTTAGTCTGATTGTGATTAGTCTGTAGGTGTTTAGTCTGTATGTGGTTAGTCTGTATGTCTGTATGTGTTTAGTCTGTATGTGATTAGTCTGTATGTGTTTAGTCTGATTGTGATTAGTCTGTAGGTGTTTAGTCTGTATGTGGTTAGTCTGTATGTGATTGTCTGTATGTGATTAGTCTGTATGTGGTTAGTCTGTATGTGATTAGTCTGTATGTGTTTAGTCTGATTGTGATTAGTCTGTAGGTGTTTAGTCTGTATGTGGTTAGTCTGTATGTGATTAGTCTGTATGTGATTAGTCTGTATGTGGTTAGTCTGTATGTGGTTAGTCTGTATGTGGTTAGTCTGTATGTCTGTATGTGATTAGTCTGTATGTGTTTAGTCTGTATGTGGTTAGTCTGTATGTGGTTAGTCTGTATGTGATTAGTCTGTATGTGTTTAGTCTGTATGTGATTAGTCTGTAGGTGTTTAGTCTGTATGTGGTTAGTCTGATTGTGATTAGTCTGTATGTGGTTAGTCTGTATGTGTTTAGTCTGTATGTGGTTAGTCTGTATGTGGTTAGTCTGTATGTGGTTAGTCTGTATGTGTTTAGTCTGTATGTGATTAGTCTGTATGTGTTTAGTCTGTATGTGTTTAGTCTGTATGTCTGTATGTGTTTAGTCTGTATGTGGTTAGTCTGTATGTGGTTAGTCTGTATGTGATTAGTCTGTAGTCTGTATGTGGTTAGTCTGTATGTCTGTATGTGTTTAGTCTGTATGTGGTTAGTCTGTATGTGGTTAGTGTGTTTATCTGTATGTGATTAGTCTGTATGTGTTTAGTCTGTATGTGTTTAGTCTGTATGTCTGTATGTGTTTAGTCTGTATGTGGTTAGTCTGTATGTGATTAGTCTGTATGTGGTTAGTCTGTATGTGTTTAGTCTGTATGTGATTAGTCTGTATGTGTTTAGTCTGTATGTGTTTAGTCTGTATGTCTGTATGTGGTTAGTCTGTATGTGGTTAGTCTGTATGTGGTTAGTCTGTATGTGGTTAGTCTGTATGTGGTTAGTCTGTATGTGGTTAGTCTGTATGTGGTTAGTCTGTATGTGATTAGTCTGTATGTGTTTAGTCTGTATGTGTTTAGTCTGTATGTCTGTATGTGTTTAGTCTGTATGTGGTTAGTCTGTATGTGTTAAGTCTGTATGTGGTTAGTCTGTATGTGGTTAGTCTGTATGTGGTTAGTCTGTATGTGGTTAGTCTGTATGTGGTTAGTCTGTATGTGGTTAGTCTGTATGTGATTAGTCTATGTGGTTAGTCTGTATGTGGTTAGTCTGTATGTGGTTAGTCTGTATGTCTGTATGTGTTTAGTCTGTATGTGTTTAGTCTGTATGTCTGTATGTGATTAGTCTGTATGTGATTAGTCTGTATGTGATTAGTCTGTATGTGGTTAGTCTGTATGTGGTTAGTCTGTATGTGGTTAGTCTGTATGTGATTAGTCTGTATGTGTTAGTCTGTATGTGGTTAGTCTGTATGTGTTTAGTCTGTATGTGGTTAGTCTGTATGTGGTTGGTCTGTATGTGGTTGGTTGTACCTGTAGGGAGCACTTGTATGAGTCCAGTGGTATAGGCAGAGACAGGATGTGATTAGTCTGTATGTGTTAGTCTGTATGTGGTTAGTCTGTATGTGATTAGTCTGTATGTGTTTAGTCTGATTGTGATTAGTCTGTAGGTGTTTAGTCTGTATGTGGTTAGTCTGTATGTCTGTATGTGTTTAGTCTGTATGTGATTAGTCTGTATGTGTTTAGTCTGATTGTGATTAGTCTGTAGGTGTTTAGTCTGTATGTGGTTAGTCTGTATGTGATTAGTCTGTATGTGATTAGTCTGTATGTGGTTAGTCTGTATGTGGTTAGTCTGTATGTCTGTATGTGATTAGTCTATGTGTTTAGTCTGTATGTGGTTAGTCTGTATGTGGTTAGTCTGTATGTGATTAGTCTGTATGTGTTTAGTCTGTATGTGATTAGTCTGTATGTGTTTAGTCTGATTGTGATTAGTCTGTATGTGGTTAGTCTGTATGTCTGTATGTGATTAGTCTGTATGTGTTTAGTCTGTATGTGGTTAGTCTGTATGTCTGTATGTGATTAGTCTGTATGTGTTTAGTCTGTATGTGGTTAGTCTGTATGTGGTTAGTCTGTATGTCTGTATGTGATTAGTCTGTATGTGATTAGTCTGTATGTGGTTAGTCTGTATGTGTTTAGTCTGTATGTGGTTAGTCTGTATGTGGTTAGTCTGTATGTGTTTAGTCTGTATGTGGTTAGTCTGTATGTGTTTAGTCTGTATGTGGTTAGTCTGTATGTGGTTAGTCTGTATGTGGTTAGTCTGTATGTGGTTAGTCTGTATGTGGTTAGTCTGATTGTGTTTAGTCTGTATGTGTTAGTCTGATTGTGTTTAGTCTGTATGTGGTTAGTCTGTATGTGTTAAGTCTGTATGTGGTTAGTCTGTATGTGTTTAGTCTGTATGTGGTTAGTCTGTATGTGTTTAGTCTGTATGTGGTTAGTCTATGTGTTTAGTCTGTATGTGGTTAGTCTGTATGTGTTTAGTCTGTATGTGGTTAGTCTGTATGTGTTTAGTCTGTATGTGGTTAGTCTGTATGTGGTTAGTCTGTATGTGTTTAGTCTGTATGTGGTTAGTCTGTATGTGATTAGTCTGTATGTGGTTAGTCTGTATGTGATTAGTCTGTATGTGTTTAGTCTGATTGTGATTAGTCTGTAGGTGTTTAGTCTGTATGTGGTTAGTCTGTATGTCTGTATGTGTTTAGTCTGTATGTGATTAGTCTGTATGTGTTTAGTCTGATTGTGATTAGTCTGTAGGTGTTTAGTCTGTATGTGGTTAGTCTGTATGTGATTAGTCTGTATGTGATTAGTCTGTATGTGGTTAGTCTGTATGTGGTTAGTCTGTATGTGGTTAGTCTGTATGTGATTAGTCTGATTGTGTTTAGTCTGATTGTGATTAGTCTGTAGGTGTTTAGTCTGTATGTGTTTAGTCTGTATGTGTTTAGTCTGTATGTGATTAGTCTGTATGTGTTTAGTCTGATTGTGATTAGTCTGTAGGTGTTTAGTCTGTATGTGGTTAGTCTGTATGTGATTAGTCTGTATGTGATTAGTCTGTATGTGGTTAGTCTGTATGTGGTTAGTCTGTATGTGATTAGTCTGTATGTGTTTAGTCTGATTGTGATTAGTCTGTAGGTGTTTAGTCTGTATGTGGTTAGTCTGTATGTCTGTATGTGTTTAGTCTGTATGTGATTAGTCTGTATGTGTTTAGTCTGATTGTGATTAGTCTGTAGGTGTTTAGTCTGTATGTGGTTAGTCTGTATGTGATTAGTCTGTATGTGATTAGTCTGTATGTGGTTAGTCTGTATGTGGTTAGTCTGTATGTGGTTAGTCTGTATGTCTGTATGTGATTAGTCTGTATGTGTTTAGTCTGTATGTGGTTAGTCTGTATGTGGTTAGTCTGTATGTGATTAGTCTGTATGTGTTTAGTCTGTATGTGATTAGTCTGTAGGTGTTTAGTCTGTATGTGGTTAGTCTGTGATTAGTCTGTATGTGGTTAGTCTGTATGTGTTTAGTCTGTATGTGGTTAGTCTGTATGTGGTTAGTCTGTATGTGGTTAGTCTGTATGTGTTTAGTCTGTATGTGATTAGTCTGTATGTGTTTAGTCTGTATGTGTTTAGTCTGTATGTCTGTATGTGTTTAGTCTGTATGTGGTTAGTCTGTATGTGGTTAGTCTGTATGTGATTAGTCTGTATGTGTTAAGTCTGTCTGTCTGTATGTCTGTATGTGTTTAGTCTGTATGTGGTTAGTCTGTATGTGGTTTAGTCTGTATGTGGTTAGTCTGTATGTGTTTAGTCTGTATGTGATTAGTCTGTATGTGGTTAGTCTGTATGTGGTTAGTCTGTATGTGGTTAGTCTGTATGTGTTTAGTCTGTATGTGGTTAGTCTGTATGTGATTAGTCTGTGGTTAGTCTGTATGTGGTTAGTCTGTATGTGGTTAGTCTGTATGTGGTTAGTCTGTATGTGTTTAGTCTGTATGTGGTTAGTCTGTATGTGATTAGTCTGTATGTGTTTAGTCTGATGTGATTAGTCTGTATGTGATTAGTCTGTATGTGTTTAGTCTGATTGTGATTGTGTAGGTGTTTAGTCTGTATGTGGTTAGTCTGTATGTGGTTAGTCTGTATGTGGTTGTCTGTATTAGTCTGTATGTGTTTAGTCTGTATGTGGTTAGTCTGTATGTATTAGTCTGTATGTGGTTAGTCTGTATGTGGTTAGTCTGTATGTGTTTAGTCTGTATGTGATTAGTCTGTAGGTGTTTAGTCTGTATGTTAGTCTGTATGTCTGTATGTGTTTAGTCTGTTGTGATTAGTCTGTATGTGTTTAGTCTGATTGTGATTAGTCTGTAGGTGTTTAGTCTGTATGTGGTTAGTCTGTATGTGATTAGTCTGTATGTGGTTAGTCTGTATGTGGTTAGTCTGTATGTCTGTATGTGATTAGTCTATGTGTTTAGTCTGTATGTGGTTAGTCTGTATGTGGTTAGTCTGTATGTGATTAGTCTGTATGTGTTTAGTCTGTATGTGATTAGTCTGTATGTGTTTAGTCTGATTGTGATTAGTCTGTATGTGGTTAGTCTGTATGTCTGTATGTGATTAGTCTGTATGTGTTTAGTCTGTATGTGGTTAGTCTGTATGTCTGTATGTGATTAGTCTGTATGTGTTTAGTCTGTATGTGGTTAGTCTGTATGTGGTTAGTCTGTATGTCTGTATGTGATTAGTCTGTATGTGATTAGTCTGTATGTGGTTAGTCTGTATGTGTTTAGTCTGTATGTGGTTAGTCTGTATGTGGTTAGTCTGTATGTGTTTAGTCTGTATGTGGTTAGTCTGTATGTGTTTAGTCTGTATGTGGTTAGTCTGTATGTGGTTAGTCTGTATGTGGTTAGTCTGTATGTGGTTAGTCTGTATGTGGTTAGTCTGTATGTGTTAGTCTGATTGTGTTTAGTCTGTATGTGTTAGTCTGATTGTGTTTAGTCTGTATGTGGTTAGTCTGTATGTGTTAAGTCTGTATGTGGTTAGTCTGTATGTGTTTAGTCTGTATGTGGTTAGTCTGTATGTGTTTAGTCTGTATGTGTTTAGTCTGTATGTGGTTAGTCTGTATGTGTTTAGTCTGTATGTGGTTAGTCTGTATGTGTTTAGTCTGTATGTGGTTAGTCTGTATGTGGTTAGTCTGTATGTGTTTAGTCTGTATGTGGTTAGTCTGTATGTGATTAGTCTGTATGTGGTTAGTCTGTATGTGATTAGTCTGTATGTGTTTAGTCTGATTGTGATTAGTCTGTAGGTGTTTAGTCTGTATGTGGTTAGTCTGTATGTCTGTATGTGTTTAGTCTGTATGTGATTAGTCTGTATGTGTTTAGTCTGATTGTGATTAGTCTAGGTGTTTAGTCTGTATGTGGTTAGTCTGTATGTGATTAGTCTGTATGTGATTAGTCTGTATGTGGTTAGTCTGTATGTGGTTAGTCTGTATGTGGTTAGTCTGTATGTGTTTAGTCTGATTGTGATTAGTCTGTAGGTGTTTAGTCTGTATGTGGTTAGTCTGTATGTCTGTATGTGTTTAGTCTGTATGTGATTAGTCTGTATGTGTTTAGTCTGATTGTGATTAGTCTGAGGTGTTTAGTCTGTATGTGGTTAGTCTGTATGTGATTAGTCTGTATGTGATTAGTCTGTATGTGGTTAGTCTGTATGTGGTTAGTCTGTATGTGATTAGTCTGTATGTGTTTAGTCTGATTGTGATTAGTCTGTAGGTGTTTAGTCTGTATGTGGTTAGTCTGTATGTCTGTATGTGTTTAGTCTGTATGTGATTAGTCTGTATGTGTTTAGTCTGATTGTGATTAGTCTGTAGGTGTTTAGTCTGTTAGTCTGTATGTGATTAGTCTGTATGTGATTAGTCTGTATGTGGTTAGTCTGTATTAGTCTGTATGTGGTTAGTCTGTATGTCTGTATGTGATTAGTCTGTATGTGTTTAGTCTGTATGTGGTTAGTCTGTATGTGGTTAGTCTGTGGTTAGTCTGTATGTGGTTAGTCTGTATGTCTGTATGTGATTAGTCTGTTTAGTCTGTATGTGGTTAGTCTGTATGTGGTTAGTCTGTATGTGATTAGTCTGTATGTGTTTAGTCTGTATGTGATTAGTCTGTATGTGTTTAGTCTGTATGTGGTTAGTCTGTATTGTGATTAGTCTGTATGTGGTTAGTCTGTATGTGTTTAGTCTGTATGTGGTTAGTCTGTATGTGGTTAGTCTGTATGTGGTTGTATGTGTTTAGTCTGTATGTGTTAGTCTGTATGTGTTTAGTCTGTATGTGTTTAGTCTGTATGTCTGTATGTGTTTAGTCTGTTTGTGGTTAGTCTGTATGTGGTTAGTCTGTATGTGATTAGTCTGTATGTGTTAAGTCTGTATGTGGTTAGTCTGTATGTCTGTATGTGTTTAGTCTGTATGTGGTTAGTCTGTATGTGGTTAGTCTGTTAGTCTGTATGTGTTTAGTCTGTATGTGATTAGTCTGTATGTGTTTAGTCTGTATGTGTTTAGTCTGTATGTCTGTGTGTTAGTCTGTATGTGGTTAGTCTGTATGTGGTTAGTCTGTATGTGTTTAGTCTGTATGTGGTTAGTCTGTATGGTTAGTCTGTATGTGTTTAGTCTGTATGTGATTAGTCTGTATGTGTTTAGTCTGTATGTGTTTAGTCTGTATGTCTGTATGTGTTTAGTCTGTATGTGGTTAGTCTGTATGTGGTTAGTCTGTATGTGATTAGTCTGTATGTGTTAAGTCTGTATGTGGTTAGTCTGTATGTCTGTATGTGTTTAGTCTGTATGTGGTTAGTCTGTATGTGGTTAGTCTGTATGTGGTTAGTCTGTATGTGTTTAGTCTGTATGTGATTAGTCTGTATGTGGTTAGTCTGTATATGTGGTTAGTCTGTATGTGTTTAGTCTGTATGTGGTTAGTCTGTATGTGATTAGTCTGTATGTGTTTAGTCTGATTGTGATTAGTCTGTATGTGATTAGTCTGTATGTGTTTAGTCTGATTGTATGCAGGGTGTTTAGTCTGTAGTTAGTCTGTATGTGGTTAGTCTGTATGTGGTTAGTCTGTATGTGGTTAGTCTGTATGTGTTTAGTCTGTGTGGTTAGTCTGTATGTGATTAGTCTGTATGTGGTTAGTCTGTATGTGATTAGTCTGTATGTGTTTAGTCTGATTGTGATTAGTCTGTAGGTGTTTAGTCTGTATGTGGTTAGTCTGTATGTCTGTATGTGTTTAGTCTGTATGTGATTAGTCTGTATGTGTTTAGTCTGTATTGTGATTAGTCTGTAGGTGTTTAGTCTGTATGTGGTTAGTCTGTATGTGATTAGTCTGTATGGTTGTCTTAGTCTGTATGTGATTAGTCTATGTGTTTAGTCTGTATGTGGTTAGTCTGTATGTGGTTAGTCTGTATGTGATTAGTCTGTATGTGTTTAGTCTGTATGTGATTAGTCTGTATGTGTTTAGTCTGATTGTGATTAGTCTGTATGTGGTTAGTCTGTATGTCTGTATGTGATTAGTCTGTATGTGTTTAGTCTGTTGTGGTTAGTCTGTATGTCTGTATGTGATTAGTCTGTATGTGTTTAGTCTGTATGTGGTTAGTCTGTATGGTTGTCTTATGTCTGTATGTGATTAGTCTGTATGTGATTAGTCTGTATGTGGTTAGTCTGTATGTGTTTAGTCTGTATGTGGTTAGTCTGTATGTGGTTAGTCTGTATGTGTTTAGTCTGTATGTGGTTAGTCTGTATGTGGTTAGTCTGTATGTGGTTAGTCTGTATGTGGTTAGTCTGTATGTGGTTAGTCTGTATGTGGTTAGTCTGTATGTGGTTAGTCTGATTGTGTTTAGTCTGTATGTGTTAGTCTGATTGTGTTTAGTCTGTATGTGGTTAGTCTGTATGTGTTAAGTCTGTATGTGGTTAGTCTGTATGTGTTTAGTCTGTATGTGGTTAGTCTGTATGTGTTTAGTCTGTATGTGTTTAGTCTGTATGTGGTTAGTCTGTATGTGTTTAGTCTGTATGTGGTTAGTCTGTATGTGTTTAGTCTGTATGTGGTTAGTCTGTATGTGGTTAGTCTGTATGTGTTTAGTCTGTATGTGGTTAGTCTGTATGTGATTAGTCTGTATGTGGTTAGTCTGTATGTGATTAGTCTGTATGTGTTTAGTCTGATTGTGATTAGTCTGTAGGTGTTTAGTCTGTATGTGGTTAGTCTGTATGTCTGTATGTGTTTAGTCTGTATGTGATTAGTCTGTATGTGTTTAGTCTGATTGTGATTAGTCTGTAGGTGTTTAGTCTGTATGTGGTTAGTCTGTATGTGATTAGTCTGTATGTGATTAGTCTGTATGTGGTTAGTCTGTATGTGGTTAGTCTGTATGTGGTTAGTCTGTATGTGATTAGTCTGTATGTGTTTAGTCTGATTGTGATTAGTCTGTAGGTGTTTAGTCTGTATGTGGTTAGTCTGTATGTCTGTATGTGTTTAGTCTGTATGTGATTAGTCTGTATGTGTTTAGTCTGATTGTGATTAGTCTGTAGGTGTTTAGTCTGTATGTGGTTAGTCTGTATGTGATTAGTCTGTATGTGATTAGTCTGTATGTGGTTAGTCTGTATGTGGTTAGTCTGTATGTGATTAGTCTGTATGTGTTTAGTCTGATTGTGATTAGTCTGTAGGTGTTTAGTCTGTATGTGGTTAGTCTGTATGTGATTAGTCTGTATGTGTTTAGTCTGATTGTGATTAGTCTGTAGGTGTTTAGTCTGTATGTGGTTAGTCTGTATGTGATTAGTCTGTATGTGATTAGTCTGTATGTGGTTAGTCTGTATGTGGTTAGTCTGTATGTCTGTATGTGATTAGTCTGTATGTGTTTAGTCTGTATGTGGTTAGTCTGTATGTGGTTAGTCTGTATGTGATTAGTCTGTATGTGTTTAGTCTGTATGTGATTAGTCTGTAGGTGTTTAGTCTGTATGTGGTTAGTCTGATTGTGATTAGTCTGTATGTGGTTAGTCTGTATGTGTTTAGTCTGTATGTGGTTAGTCTGTATGTGGTTAGTCTGTGATTAGTCTGTATGTGTTAAGTCTTAGTCTGTATGTGGTTAGTCTGTATGTGGTTAGTCTGTATGTGTTTAGTCTGTATGTGATTAGTCTGTATGTGTTTAGTCTGTATGTGGTTAGTCTGTATGTGATTAGTCTGTATGTGGTTAGTCTGTATGTGGTTAGTCTGTATGTGGTTAGTCTGTATGTGTTTAGTCTGTATGTGATTAGTCTGTATGTGTTTAGTCTGTATGTGTTTAGTCTGTATGTCTGTATGTGTTTAGTCTGTATGTGGTTAGTCTGTATGTGGTTAGTCTGTATGTGATTAGTCTGTATGTGTTAAGTCTGTATGTGGTTAGTCTGTATGTCTGTATGTGTTTAGTCTGTATGTGGTTAGTCTGTATGTGGTTAGTCTGTATGTGGTTAGTCTGTATGTGTTTAGTCTGTATGTGGTTAGTCTGTATGTGATTAGTCTGTATGTGTTTAGTCTGATTGTGATTAGTCTGTATGTGATTAGTCTGTATGTGTTTAGTCTGATGTGATTAGTCTGTAGGTGTTTAGTCTGTATGTGGTTAGTCTGTATGTGGTTAGTCTGTATGTGGTTAGTCTGTATGTGGTTAGTCTGTATGTGTTTTTAGTCTGTATGTGGTTAGTCTGTATGTGGTTAGTCTGTATGTGGTTAGTCTGTATGTGATTAGTCTGTATGTGATTAGTCTGTATGTCTTTAGTCTGTATGTCTGTATGTGTTTAGTCTGTTAGTCTGTATGTGGTTAGTCTGTATGTGTTTAGTCTGTATGTGTTTAGTCTGTATGTGATTAGTCTGTATGTGTTTAGTCTGTATGTGTTTAGTCTGTATGTCTGTATGTGTTTAGTCTGTATGTGGTTAGTCTGATTAGGTGTGATGTGGTTAGTCTGTATGTGGTTAGTCTGTATGTGGTTAGTCTGTATGTGGTTAGTCTGTATGTGGTTAGTCTGTATGTGTTTAGTCTGTATGTGATTAGTCTGTATGTGTTTAGTCTGTATGTCTGTATGTGTTTAGTCTGTATGTGGTTAGTCTGTATGTGGTTAGTCTGTATGTGATTAGTCTGTATGTGTTAAGTCTGTATGTGGTTAGTCTGTATGTCTGTATGTGTTTAGTCTGTATGTGGTTAGTCTGTATGTGGTTAGTCTGTATGTGGTTAGTCTGTATGTGTTTAGTCTGTATGTGATTAGTCTGTATGTGGTTAGTCTGTATGTGGTTAGTCTGTATGTGGTTAGTCTGTATGTGTTTAGTCTGTATGTGGTTAGTCTGTATGTGATTAGTCTGTATGTGTTTAGTCTGATTGTGATTAGTCTGTATGTGATTAGTCTGTATGTGTTTAGTCTGATTGTGATTAGTCTGTAGGTGTTTAGTCTGTATGTGGTTAGTCTGTATGTGGTTAGTCTGTATGTGGTTAGTCTGTATGTGGTTAGTCTGTATGTGTTTAGTCTGTATGTGGTTAGTCTGTATGTGATTAGTCTGTATGTGGTTAGTCTGTATGTGATTAGTCTGTATGTGTTTAGTCTGATTGTGATTAGTCTGTAGGTGTTTAGTCTGTATGTGGTTAGTCTGTATGTCTGTATGTGTTTAGTCTGTATGTGATTAGTCTGTATGTGTTTAGTCTGATTGTGATTAGTCTGTAGGTGTTTAGTCTGTATGTGGTTAGTCTGTATGTGATTAGTCTGTATGTGGTTAGTCTGTATGTCTGTATGTGATTAGTCTATGTGTTTAGTCTGTATGTGGTTAGTCTGTATGTGGTTAGTCTGTATGTGATTAGTCTGTATGTGTTTAGTCTGTATGTGATTAGTCTGTATGTGTTTAGTCTGATTGTGATTAGTCTGTATGTGGTTAGTCTGTATGTCTGTGTGATTAGTCTGTATGTGTTTAGTCTGTATGTGGTTGTCTGTATGTCTGTATGTGATTAGTCTGTATGTGTTTAGTCTGTATGTGGTTAGTCTGTATGTGGTTAGTCTGTATGTCTGTATGTGATTAGTCTGTATGTGATTAGTCTGTATGTGGTTAGTCTGTATGTGTTTAGTCTGTATGTGGTTAGTCTGTATGTGGTTAGTCTGTATGTGTTTAGTCTGTATGTGGTTAGTCTGTATGTGGTTAGTCTGTATGTGGTTAGTCTGTATGTGGTTAGTCTGTATGTGGTTAGTCTGTATGTGGTTAGTCTGATTGTGTTTAGTCTGTATGTGTTAGTCTGATTGTGTTTAGTCTGTATGTGGTTAGTCTGTATGTGTTAAGTCTGTATGTGGTTAGTCTGTATGTGTTTAGTCTGTATGTGGTTAGTCTGTATGTGTTTAGTCTGTATGTGTTTAGTCTGTATGTGGTTAGTCTGTATGTGTTTAGTCTGTATGTGGTTAGTCTGTATGTGTTTAGTCTGTATGTGGTTAGTCTGTATGTGGTTAGTCTGTATGTGTTTAGTCTGTATGTGGTTAGTCTGTATGTGATTAGTCTGTATGTGGTTAGTCTGTATGTGATTAGTCTGTATGTGTTTAGTCTGATTGTGATTAGTCTGTAGGTGTTTAGTCTGTATGTGGTTAGTCTGTATGTCTGTATGTGTTTAGTCTGTATGTGATTAGTCTGTATGTGTTTAGTCTGATTGTGATTAGTCTGTAGGTGTTTAGTCTGTATGTGGTTAGTCTGTATGTGATTAGTCTGTATGTGATTAGTCTGTATGTGGTTAGTCTGTATGTGGTTAGTCTGTATGTGTTAGTCTGTATGTGTTTAGTCTGATTGTGATTAGTCTGTAGGTGTTTAGTCTGTATGTGGTTAGTCTGTATGTCTGTATGTGTTTAGTCTGTATGTGATTAGTCTGTATGTGTTTAGTCTGATTGTGATTAGTCTGTATGTGTTTAGTCTGTTAGTCTGTATGTGATTAGTCTGTATGTGTTTAGTCTGTTTAGTCTGTATGTGGTTAGTCTGTATGTGATTAGTCTGTATGTGTTTAGTCTGATTGTGATTAGTCTGTAGGTGTTTAGTCTGTATGTGGTTAGTCTGTATGTGATTAGTCTGTATGTGATTAGTCTGTATGTGGTTAGTCTGTATGTGGTTAGTCTGTATGTGATTAGTCTGTATGTGTTTAGTCTGTATGTGTTTAGTCTGTATGTGGTTAGTCTGTATGTGATTAGTCTGTATGTGTTTAGTCTGTATGTGATTAGTCTGTAGGTGTTTAGTCTGTATGTGGTTAGTCTGTTGTGATTAGTCTGTATGTGGTTAGTCTGTATGTGTTTAGTCTGTATGTGGTTAGTCTGTATGTGATTAGTCTGTATGTGATTAGTCTGTATGTGTTAGTCTGTATGTGGTTAGTCTTATGTCTGTATGTGTTTAGTCTGTATGTGGTTAGTCTGTATGTGGTTAGTCTGTGATTAGTCTGTATGTGTTTAGTCTGTATGTGATTAGTCTGTATGTGTTTAGTCTGTATGTGGTTAGTCTGTATGTGATTAGTCTGTATGTGGTTAGTCTGTATGTGGTTAGTCTGTATGTGTTAGTCTGTATGTGTTTAGTCTGTATGTGATTAGTCTGTATGTGTTTAGTCTGTATGTGTTTAGTCTGTATGTCTGTATGTGTTTAGTCTGTATGTGGTTAGTCTGTATGTGGTTAGTCTGTATGTGATTAGTCTGTATGTGTTAAGTCTGTATGTGGTTAGTCTGTATGTCTGTATGTGTTTAGTCTGTATGTGGTTAGTCTGTATGTGGTTAGTCTGTATGTGGTTAGTCTGTATGTGTTTAGTCTGTATGTGATTAGTCTGTATGTGGTTAGTCTGTATGTGGTTGTCTGTATGTGTTAGTCTGTATGTGTTTAGTCTGTATGTGGTTAGTCTGTATGTGATTAGTCTGTATGTGTTTAGTCTGTATTAGTCTGTATGTGATTAGTCTGTATGTGTTTAGTCTGATTGTGATTAGTCTGTAGGTGTTTAGTCTGTATGTGGTTAGTCTGTATGTGGTTAGTCTGTATGTGGTTAGTCTGTATGTGGTTAGTCTGTATGTGTTTAGTCTGTATGTGGTTAGTCTGTATGTGATTAGTCTGTATGTGGTTAGTCTGTATGTGATTAGTCTGTATGTGTTTAGTCTGATTGTGATTAGTCTGTAGGTGTTTAGTCTGTATGTGGTCTTATGTCTGTATGTGTTTAGTCTGTATGTGATTAGTCTGTATGTGTTTAGTCTGATTGTGATTAGTCTGTAGGTGTTTAGTCTGTATGTGGTTAGTCTGTATGTGATTAGTCTGTATGTGGTTAGTCTGTATGTGGTTAGTCTGTATGTCTGTATGTGATTAGTCTTAGTCTGTATGTGGTTAGTCTGTATGTGGTTAGTCTGTATGTGATTAGTCTGTATGTGTTTAGTCTGTATGTGATTAGTCTGTATGTGTTTAGTCTGATTGTGATTAGTCTGTATGTGGTTAGTCTGTATGTCTGTATGTGATTAGTCTGTATGTGTTTAGTCTGTATGTGGTTAGTCTGTATGTCTGTATGTGATTAGTCTGTATGTGTTTAGTCTGTATGTGGTTAGTCTGTATGTGGTTAGTCTGTATGTCTGTATGTGATTAGTCTGTATGTGATTAGTCTGTATGTGGTTAGTCTGTATGTGTTTAGTCTGTATGTGGTTAGTCTGTATGTGGTTAGTCTGTATGTGTTTAGTCTGTATGTGGTTAGTCTGTATGTGTTTAGTCTGTATGTGGTTAGTCTGTATGTGGTTAGTCTGTATGTGGTTAGTCTGTATGTGGTTAGTCTGTATGTGGTTAGTCTGATTGTGTTTAGTCTGTATGTGTTAGTCTGATTGTGTTTAGTCTGTATGTGGTTAGTCTGTATGTGTTAAGTCTGTATGTGGTTAGTCTGTATGTGTTTAGTCTGTATGTGGTTAGTCTGTATGTGTTTAGTCTGTATGTGTTTAGTCTGTATGTGGTTGTCTGTATGTGTTTAGTCTGTATGTGGTTAGTCTGTATGTGTTTAGTCTGTATGTGGTTAGTCTGTATGTGGTTAGTCTGTATGTGTTTAGTCTGTATGTGGTTAGTCTGTATGTGATTAGTCTGTATGTGGTTAGTCTGTATGTGATTAGTCTGTATGTGTTTAGTCTGATTGTGATTAGTCTGTAGGTGTTTAGTCTGTATGTGGTTAGTCTTATGTCTGTATGTGTTTAGTCTGTATGTGATTAGTCTGTATGTGTTTAGTCTGATTGTGATTAGTCTGTAGGTGTTTAGTCTGTATGTGTTAGTCTGTATGTGATTAGTCTGTATGTGGTTAGTCTGTATGTGATTAGTCTGTATGTGTTTAGTCTGATTGTGATTAGTCTGTAGGTGTTTAGTCTGTATGTGGTTAGTCTGTATGTCTGTATGTGTTTAGTCTGTATGTGATTAGTCTGTATGTGTTTAGTCTGTTGTGATTAGTCTGTAGGTGTTTAGTCTGTATGTGGTTAGTCTGTGATTAGTCTGTATGTGATTAGTCTGTATGTGGTTAGTCTGTATGTGGTTAGTCTGTATGTGATTAGTCTGTATGTGTTTAGTCTGATTGTGATTAGTCTGTAGGTGTTTAGTCTGTATGTGGTTAGTCTGTATGTGATTAGTCTGTATGTGTTTAGTCTGATTGTGATTAGTCTGTAGGTGTTTAGTCTGTATGTGGTTAGTCTGTATGTGATTAGTCTGTATGTGATTAGTCTGTATGTGGTTAGTCTGTATGTGGTTAGTCTGTATGTGGTTAGTCTGTATGTCTGTATGTGATTAGTCTGTATGTGTTTAGTCTGTATGTGGTTAGTCTGTATGTGGTTAGTCTGTATGTGATTAGTCTGTATGTGATTAGTCTGTAGGTGTTTAGTCTGTATGTGGTTAGTCTGATTGTGATTAGTCTGTATGTGGTTAGTCTGTATGTGTTTAGTCTGTATGTGGTTAGTCTGTATGTGGTTAGTCTGTATGTGGTTAGTCTGTATGTGTTTAGTCTGTATGTGATTAGTCTGTATGTGTTTAGTCTGTATGTCTGTATGTGTTTAGTCTGTATGTGGTTAGTCTGTATGTGGTTAGTCTGTATGTGATTAGTCTGTATGTGTTAAGTCTGTATGTGGTTAGTCTGTATGTCTGTATGTGTTTAGTCTGTATGTGGTTAGTCTGTATGTGGTTAGTCTGTATGTGGTTAGTCTGTATGTGTTTAGTCTGTATGTGATTAGTCTGTATGTGTTTAGTCTGTATGTGTTTAGTCTGTATGTCTGTATGTGTTTAGTCTGTATGTGGTTAGTCTGTATGTGATTAGTCTGTATGTGGTTAGTCTGTATGTGTTTAGTCTGTATGTGATTAGTCTGTATGTGTTTAGTCTGTATGTGTTTAGTCTGTATGTGGTTGTCTGTATGTGTTTAGTCTGTATGTGGTTAGTCTGTATGTGTTTAGTCTGTATGTGGTTAGTCTGTATGTGGTTAGTCTGTATGTGGTTAGTCTGTATGTGGTTAGTCTGTATGTGGTTAGTCTGTATGTGGTTAGTCTGTATGTGTTTAGTCTGTATGTGGTTAGTCTGTATGTGGTTAGTCTGTTGTGGTTAGTCTGTATGTGGTTAGTCTGTATGTCTGTATGTGTTTAGTCTGTATGTGTTTGTCTTATGTCTGTATGTGATTAGTCTGTATGTGATTAGTCTGTATGTGATTAGTCTGTATGTGGTTAGTCTGTATGTGGTTAGTCTGTATGTGGTTAGTCTGTATGTGTTAGTCTGTATGATTAGTCTGTATGTGATTAGTCTGTATGTGTTAGTCTGTATGTGGTTAGTCTTATGTGTTTAGTCTGTATGTGGTTAGTCTGTATGTGGTTGGTCTGTATGTGGTTGGTTGTACCTGTAGGGAGCACTTGTATGAGTCCAGTGGTATAGGCAGAGACAGGATGTGATTAGTCTGTATGTGTTAGTCTGTATGTGATTAGTCTGTATGTGTTTAGTCTGTATGTGATTAGTCTGTATGTGGTTAGTCTGTATGTGGTTAGTCTGTATGTCTGTATGTGATTAGTCTGTATGTGGTTAGTCTGTATGTGGTTGGTTGTACCTGTAGGGAGCACTTGTATGAGTCCAGTGGTATAGGCAGAGACAGGATGTGATTAGTCTGTATGTGTTAGTCTGTATGTGGTTAGTCTGTATGTGATTAGTCTGTATGTGGTTAGTCTGTATGTGATAAGTCTGTATGTGGTTAGTCTGTATGTCTGTATGTGATTAGTCTGTATGTGTTTAGTCTGTATGTGATTAGTCTGTATGTGGTTAGTCTGTATGTCTGTATGTGATTAGTCTGTATGTGGTTAGTCTGTATGTGATTAGTCTGTATGTCTGTATGTGATTAGTCTGTATGTGGTTAGTCTGTATGTGGTTTATGTCTGTATGTGATTAGTCTGTATGTGTTTAGTCTGTATGTGGTTAGTCTGTATGTGATTAGTCTGTATGTGTTTAGTCTGTATGTGATTAGTCTGTATGTGGTTAGTCTGTATGTGATTAGTCTGTATGTGATTAGTCTGTATGTGGTTAGTCTGTATGTGGTTAGTCTGTATGTGGTTAGTCTGTATGTGTTTAGTCTGTATGTGTTTAGTCTGTATGTGTTTAGTCTGTATGTGGTTAGTCTGTATGTGGTTAGTCTGTATGTGTTTAGTCTGTATGTGGTTAGTCTGTATGTGGTTAGTCTGATTGTGTTTAGTCTGTATGTGGTTAGTCTGTATGTGTTTAGTCTGTATGTGGTTAGTCTGTATGTGGTTAGTCTGTATGTCTGTATGTGTTTAGTCTGTATGTGTTTAGTCTGTATGTCTGTATGTGATTAGTCTGTATGTGATTAGTCTGTATGTGGTTAGTCTGTATGTGGTTAGTCTGTATGTGGTTAGTCTGTATGTGATTAGTCTGTATGTGGTTAGTCTGTATGTGGTTAGTCTGTATGTGGTTAGTCTGTACCTGTTAGTCTGTATGAGTCCAGTGGTATAGGCAGAGACAGGATGTGATTAGTCTGTATGTGTTAGTCTGTATGTGTTTAGTCTGTATGTGATTAGTCTGTATGTGGTTAGTCTGTATGTGTTAGTCTGTATGTCTGTATGTGGATTAGTCTGTATGTGGTTAGTCTGATGTGTTAGTCTGTATGTGGTTAGTCTGTATGTCTGTATGTGATTAGTCTGTATGTGTTTAGTCTGTATGTGATTAGTCTGTATGTGGTTAGTCTGTATGTCTGTATGTGATTAGTCTGTATGTGTTTAGTCTGTATGTGATTAGTCTGTATGTGTTTAGTCTGTATGTGGTTAGTCTGTATGTGATTAGTCTGTATGTGGTTAGTCTGTATGTGGTTAGTCTGTATGTGGTTAGTCTGTATGTGGTTAGTCTGTATGTGTTTAGTCTGTATGTGGTTAGTCTGTATGTGTTTAGTCTGTATGTGGTTAGTCTGTATGTGGTTAGTCTGTATGTGTTTAGTCTGTATGTGTTTAGTCTGTATGTGGTTAGTCTGTATGTCTGTATGTGTTAGTCTGATTGTGGTTGGTTGTAGTCTGTAGGGTATAGTCACTTGTATGAGTCCAGTGGTTAGGCAGAGTCTGTATGTGTTAGTCTGATTGTGGTTGGTTGTACCTGTAGGGAACACTTGTATGAGTCCAGTGGTATAGGCAGAGACAGGATGGTGAAGACTTGGTTGCTGTGGGAGTGTCCGTCACAGCGCAGACACAGCATCTGGTAGCTGAGTTGTCCCTCGAAGAGACGTGTCACCACCGTAGAATCCCCCGCCGCTGGCGCCGAGCTGAGCGACTTCCTGCCCAGACACAACCGCTGGGAAGAACGTGTCTGTTGTCTCTCCCCCTTCTGCAGCAACGGAATCACACACACACACACATTGTAGAATAATAGTGAAGACATCAAAACTATGAAATAACACATATGGAATCATGTAGTAACCAAAAAAAGTGTTAAACAAATCAAAATATATTTTATATTTGAGATTCTACAAAGTAGCCACCCTTTGCCGTGATGACAGCTTTAAACACTCATGGTATTCTCTCAACCAGCTTCATAAGGTAGTCACCTGGAATGCATTTCAATTAACAGGTGTGTCTTGTTAAAAGTTCATTTGTGGAATTTCTTTCCTCCTTAATGCATTTGAGCCAGTCAGTTGTGTTGTGACAATGTAGGGGTGGTATACAGAAGATAGCCCTATTTGGTAAAAGACCCAAGTCCATATTAAGGCAAGAACAGTAAGCAAAGAGAAACGACAGTCCAGCGTTAATTTGAGACATGAAGGTCAGTCAACATTTCAAGAACTTTTAAAGTTTCCTCAAGTGCAATCGCAAAAACCATCAAGCGCTCTGATGAAACTGGCTCTCATGACGACTGGTCAAGTTTCGGTCAAACTCACTTCTGAGTTTTTATTTACTGATAAGATGGTTCCTGCTGTCAGGGAGAGGTTAGATTTATTTAAATGTTGTTGCCAGGGGGAGGTTATATTTATTAAAATGTTGTTGCCAGGGGGAGGTTATATTTATTAAAATGTTGTTGCCAGGGGGAGGTTATATTTATTAAAATGTTGTTGCCAGGGAAACCCACACAAGGAGGACTGGGAGAGGCTATATGAGTTACAGGATGTCATGGCTACCACAGGATTCTGCAGCGATACGCCATCCCATCTGGTTTGTGCTTAGTGGGACTTAGTGGGATCATTTGTTTTTCAACACACCTCCAGGCTGTGTAAGGGCTATTTGACCAAGAAGGAGAGTGATAGAGTGCTGCATCAGATGACCTGGCCTCCACAATCACCTGACCTCAACCCAATTGAGATGATTTGGGATGAGTTGGACCACAGAGTGAAAGAAAAGCAGTCAACAAGTGCTCAGCATATGTGGGAACTCCTTAAAGACTGCTGGAAAAGCATTCTAGGTGAAGCTGGTTGAGAGAATGCCAAGAGTGTGCAAAACTGTCATCAAGGCAAAGGGTGGCTACTTTGAAGAAGCTCAAATATAAAATATAAACACTTTTTTGGTTACTACGTGATTCCGTATGTGTTATTTTATAGTTTTGATGTCTTCACTATTATTCTACAATGTAGAAAATAGTAAAAAATAAAGAAAAACCTTTGAATTAGTAGGTGTGTCCAAACTTTTGACTGGTACTGTATATACACACACACACACACTTTCTGAATACCAAATCAGCCCCTAGCCCTCATCCCCTAGGCACTTATCTCCTATCTCCTAGACACGTCTCCCCTAGACACTTCTCCCTTATCCCCTAGACACTTATCCCCTAGACACTTATCCCCTAGACACCTATCCCCTAGACACTCATTCCCTAGACACTTATCCCCTGACACTTATCCCCTAGACACTTATCCCCTAGACACTTATCCCCTGACACTTATCCCCTAGACACGTATCCCTTATCCACTAGACACTTATCCCCTAGACACCTATCCCCTAGACACTCATTCCCTAGACACTTATCCCCTGACACTTATCCCCTAGACACGTATCCACTAGACACCTATGCCCTAGACACTTATCCCCTGACACTTATCCACTATCCAATGGGTTTTGAGGAGCGGGGAATCAAGAAAGACAATGATCCCCTATCCACTAGACACTTATCCCCTAGACACTCATTCCCTAGACACTTATCCCCTGACACTTATCCCCTAGACACTTATCCCCTAGACACTTATCCCCTGACACTTATCCCCTAGACACGTATCCCTTATCCACTAGACACTTATCCCCTAGACACCTATCCCCTAGACACTCATTCCCTAGACACTTATCCCCTGACACTTATCCCCTAGACACGTATCCACTAGACACCTATGCCCTAGACACTTATCCCCTGACACTTATCCCCTGACACTTATCCCCTGACACTTATCCACTATCCAATGGGTTTTGAGGAGCGGGGAATCAAGAAAGACAATGATGCAGAGCCTTTGACCGTGTGGAAGGAGTCGTGTGGAAGGAGTCGTGTGGACGGAGTCGTGTGGAAGGAGTCGTGTGGAAGGAGTCGTGTGGAAGGAGTCGTGTGGACGGAGTCGTGTGGAAGGAGTCGTGTGGACGGAAGGAGTCGTGTGGAAGGAGTCGTGTGGAAGGAGTGGACGGAGTCGTGTGGACGGAGTCGTGTGGAAGGAGTCGTGTGGACGGAGTCGTGTGGAAGGAGTCGTGTGGACGGAGTCGTGTGGACGGAGTCGTGTGGACGGAGTCGTGTGGAAGGAGTCGTGTGGACGGAGTCGTGTGGACGGAGTCGTGTGGAAGGAGTCGTGTGGACGGAGTCGTGTGGAAGGAGTCTTGTGGAAGGAGTGGACGGAGTCGTGTGGAAGGAGTCGTGTGGAAGGAGTCGTGTGGAAGGAGTCGTGTGGAAGGAGTCGTGTGGAAGGAGTCGTGTGGACGGAGTCGGTGGACGGAGTCGTGTGGAGGAGTTGTGGACGGAGTGTGTGGAAGGAGTCGTGTGGACGGAGGTCAGTCGTGTGGTGGCAGGATTGTGTGTGTGTGTGTGTGTGTACATTCTTGAGGTCATCATGCAGGGCGTTGAGCAGGAGGAGGAGTAGCTCCTGGGCGTCCTGCTGTGATTGGTTGTTGAACTGGGGGTGCAGGGAGGAGACCAAGGCCCTCATCTCCCCTGGAGAGGTGAAGCTGGTACCCCCCTGACCCTGCCACACCTCCTGGAAGAGGTGCACAAACACCCCCACTACAGGACTGTTACACCTAGAGGAGGAGGAGGAGGAGGGAGGGGAGAGGAAGGAGGAAAGGAGAGGGAGAAGAGGAGGGGGAGGAGGGAGAGGGAGGGGGAGGAGGGAGAGGGAGAGGAAGGAGGAGAGGAGAGGAAGGAGAGGGAGAGGAGGAGGGAGAAGAGTGGCATGGGAGGGAGGAGGAAAGGAAGGAGGAAGGGGGAGAGAGAGAAGAGTGGCATGGGAGGGAGGAGGAGAGGAAGGAGGAGGAGAGGGGGAGGAGGAGGAGGGAGGAGGAGGAGGAGAGGAGGAGGAGAGGCATTGGAGGAGAGGCATTGGAGGAGAGGCATTGGAGGAGAGGAAGGAGGAGAGGAAGGAGGAGAGGGAGGAGGAGAGGAAGGAGGAGAGGTAGGGGGAGAGGGAGGAGGAGAGGAAGGAGGAGAGGCATTGGAGGAGAGTGAGGAGGAGAGGAAGGAGGAGAGGCATTGGAGGAGAGGAAGGAGGAGAGGAAGGAGGAGAGGGAGGAGGAGAGGAAGGAGGAGAGGGAGGGAAAGGAAGGAGGAGAGGAAGGAGGGAGAAGAGTGGCATGGGATGGAGGAGGAGAGGAAGGAGGAGGAGGAGGGGAGGGAGGAGGGAGGAGGAGGAGGAGGAGGGGAGGAGGAGGGGAGGAAGGAAGGAGAGAGGCATTGGAGGATTTAAGTTTCCCCCAATTAATGTAAAGTGCTTGGAGTATCTGGCTAAACAGTACTGTACAAAATCTAATACAGACAGGACAGACAGACAGACAGACAGACAGGCAGACAGACAGACAGACAGGCAGACAGACAGACAGACAGGGTCTTACTTGGCCAGCTGGGAGCGTTTGTGTGAGCTGAGAAGGTGTTCCACCAACGGCACAGTGGAGAAGAGACACTGCAGCACAGCGTTCATGTAGCAGGAGTTACCACTGTTAGCCAGACCACACACCCCTGCCAGCCGCCTGTCCTCTCTCTTCCCCTGCTCCCCCTTCACCCTCACCCCCCATCCTGAGCTACACCCCAACTCCTCCATGGGCATCACCTGACCCTGAACACCGCTGGGATTGGCTGCACTGGTGACCAATGAGAAGAGACAGACAGAAAGAGGTGAAAGGTCAGTGCTGTAGCAGGCAGGTGTCAAGGTGCTCCTTTAAATGTCAGTCTTTTGCCTCTTTTCACTTTCAGTTTTGGGAGATTGAGTAGATGTCTGTCTGTCTGTCTGTCTGTCTGGTTGTGCTCCTTAAGGTGTCGTCATGCCAGAGACAGCAGAACCAGACAGGCTGAGGCGAAAATGGATGGTCTTGGACAATGGTTTCTTCATTCTCTTAGTTTAAGTCCCAAATAGCACCCTATTCCCTATTTAGTGCACTACTTTTGACCAGTGATCTCTGATCATAATTAGTGCACTAAATAAGGAATAGGGTGCCATTTGGGTCTCAATCTTAGTCTTGAGGAATTGTCTAACCATGGTGCAGTCAACACTGTCCACTCACACAGACTCACACTCACACATGCATGACTCCGACTCACCCTCAGACAGACAGACAGACAGACTGACCCTAATAGCCTCAGACAGAACAAAGTGACCCTCGGACGGACGGATGTCCGTCCGTCCGTCCGTCCGTCCGTCCGTCCGTCTGTCTGTCTGTCTGTCTGTCTGTCTGTCTAACAGACAAATAAACAAACAAACAAACAAGGACCTGGGACTCATCTCAACTGACTTAACTGTGCCTCTCTGCTCTGTGTCTCTTTCTCCCACTGCTGGGAGTCTGAGACAGTGTTCTGAACTACTCTCAATTCAGACAGGTGTGTGTGTGTGTGTGTGTGTGTGTGTGTGTGTGTGTGTGTGTGTGTGTGAGAGAGAGAACTCAGCTAGAAGACAATGTCTTAGCAACCCATCAACACTGACATCAAGCACGGTCTCTTGTGTCTCAGTCATGTTTTATCATGATCACGCTGAACATCTTCAAACTGCTGTGTACTGGAAACACTAACAAAAACACACTTCTTATTCCCAGGCATTTTGATGAAAAGGTGAATAGGCTAACACCTTGTCTGTCTGGATAGTCAACGCTATTTAGTTTAAACAGTTTATTAAGTTAGTTCTGACCTGAAGTGAACTCACCTCCCATTGGAATCATTCATGTAGCTTCATGGCTTGTTGAGAAGACTTCTAAGGCCTCTGATACATCATAGAATGACCTTTATGACATCATAGTAATCTAAGGCCTCTGTTGTTTTGGTTTGTCCGGGTTCTATATATGACATCATAGTAATCTAAGGCCTCTGTTGGTTTGTCCGTAATCTAAGGTTCTATATATGACATCATAGTAAGGTTCTAAGGCCTCTGTTGGTTTGTCCAGGGGTTCTATATATGACATCATAGTAATCTAAGGCCTCTGTTGGTTTGTCCAGGTTCTATATATGGCGTCTGTTGTTTTGGCCAGATTCTATATATGACATCATAGTAATCTAAGGTCTCCAAGGCCTCTGTTGGTTTGTCCAGGTTCTATATATGACATCGTAGTAATCTAAGGCCTCCAAGGCCTCTGTTGGTTTGTCCAGGTTCTATATATGACATCATAGTAATCTAAGGCCTCCAAGGCCTCTGTTGGTTTGTCCAGGTTCTATATATGACATCATAGTAATCTAAGGCCTCCAAGGCCTCTGTTGGTTTGTCCAGGTTCTATATATGACATCATAGTAATCTAAGGCCTCCAAGGCCTCTGTTGGTTTGTCCAGGTTCTATATATGACGACATAGTAATCTAAGGCCTCCAAGGCCTCTGTTGGTTTGTCCAGGTTCTATACTGTATATGACATCATATAAATCTAATCTCTAACTCAAAACCAACGTTGTTATTTTCTTGTATTTGATGGGTTTTCTGATCAATAATATACATCAACTATTAATTGATTGCTGTTGAATCTAATTGTCTGTCTTCCTACTACCTGCTGTGGCAACATTGCTGACATAACTGATGAAAGTACAGCAGAGCATGACATCATTAAAAAGGAGAGGCAGAGAGAAACAGGCTAACAATATCTGGTGCTCCTCCCTCCTCATGGTGTGGGAGGAGCACCATGGCTATTTTATATCCAGCAACAGCAGGCAAGTCGTCGTGACAACAATCACCCACACAGTGTTCTCTCTGGCACGGCAGCCAGGGACGTCGCAATTACCCACAAGCCTCCAGCACAGCCAGCTCTGCTCTGTTACATAAACCCAATGCAGTTTCATGGTCCCAAATGGCAACCTATTGTCTTTGTACTGCACTACCAAGGCCCAAAGGACACTATTTAGGGCACAGGGAGACATTTGGCACACAGACCCATGGCCAGTTATCCACAGCAGGCAGAGTAGAATATGTTCATGTGTAGAGAACAAAGCTGTTAGCCTCACTCAGCTCCTAAGTAGAGGCTACAGATACAATGTGTGCTTCCTCTCTCTCTCTCTCTAACCCTCAGGCTATTGATTATCCGCAGTGCTGGTCTGTTTCTGCTACAGAGACATTCACTTTTTCCCTGTTTTGCCAAACAAGCAATGTAATGTTTTTTAGATGGAGGATCAGTCTGGCACACAGGCTAGAACCCAGGCTAGAACCCAGACTAGAACCCACGCTAGAACCCAGACTGGAACTCACGCTAGAACCCAGGCTAGAACCCAGGCTAGAACCCAGACTGGAACTCAGGCTAGAACCCAGGCTAGAACCCAGACTGGAACTCACGCTAGAACCCAGGCTAGAACCCACGCTAGAACCCACGCTAGAACCCAGACTGGAACTCGCGCTAGAACCCAGGCTAGAACCCAGACTGGAACTCACGCTAGAACCCAGGCTAGAACCCAGACTAGAACCCAGATTAGAACCCAGGCTAGGGCCCAGGCTAGGCTTTTGATATCAAATCAACCAATTATCAAATGTTATTGGTCACGTGCTTGTGATTAGCAGAGTTTATTGCGGGTGTAGCGAAATGCTTGTGCTTCTAGCTCCGACAGCGCAGTAATATCTAACAAGTAATATCAGACAAATTACACAACAAATACCCAATACACACAAATCTAAGTAGGAATGAATGAAGACTATATACATATGGACGAGCGATGTCGGAGAGGGACGGACTAAGATACAGTAGAATAGTATGGAATACAGTATATACATATGAGATGAGTAATACATAGACTAAGATACAGTAGAATAGTATGGAATACAGTATATACATCTGAGGTGAGTAATACATAGACTAAGATACAGTAGAATAGTATGGAATACAGTATATACATCTGAGGTGAGTAATACATAGACTAAGATACAGTAGAATAGTATAGAATACAGTATATACATCTGAGATGAGTAATACATAGACTAAGATACAGTAGAATAGTATGGAATACAGTATATACATCTGAGGTGAGTAATACATAGACTAAGATACAGTAGAATAGTATAGAATACAGTATATACATATGAGATGAGTAATACATAGACTAAGATACAGTAGAATAGTATAGAATACAGTATATACATCTGAGGTGAGTAATACATAGACTAAGATACAGTAGAATAGTATAGAATACAGTATATACATATGAGATGAGTAATACATAGACTAAGATACAGTAGAATAGTATAGAATACAGTATATACATATGAGATGAGTAATACATAGACTAAGATACAGTAGAATAGTATAGAATACAGTATATACATATGAGATGAGTAATACATAGACTAAGATACAGTAGAATAGTATAGAATACAGTATATACATATGAGAAGAGTAATACATAGACTAAGATACAGTAGAATAGTATGGAATACAGTATATACATATGAGATGAGTAATACATAGACTAAGATACAGTAGAATAGTATAGAATACAGTATTTTTTTATATTTTTTTATTTCACCTTTATTTAACCAGGTAGGCTAGTTGAGAACAAGTTCTCATTTGCAACTGCGACCTGGCCAAGATAAAGCATAGCAGTGTGAACAGACAACACAGAGTTACACATGGAGTAAACAATTAACAAGTCAATAACACAGTAGAAAAAAAAGGGGAGTCTATATACATTGTGTGCAAAAGGCATGAGGAGGTAGGCGAATAATTACAATTTTGCAGATTAACACTGGAGTGATAAATGATCAGATGGTCATGTACAGGTAGAGATATTGGTGTGCAAAAGAGCAGAAAAGTAAATAAATAAAAACAGTATGGGGATGAGGTAGGTAAAAATGGGTGGGCTATTTACCAATAGACTATGTACAGCTGCAGCGATCGGTTAGCTGCTCAGATAGCAGATGTTTGAAGTTGGTGAGGGAGATAAAAGTCTCCAACTTCAGCGATTTTTGCAATTCGTTCCAGTCACAGGCAGCAGAGAACTGGAACGAAAGGCGGCCAAATGAGGTGTTGGCTTTAGGGATGATCAGTGAGATACACCTGCTGGAGCGCGTGCTACGGATGGGTGTTGCCATCGTGACCAGTGAACTGAGATAAGGCGGAGCTTTACCTAGCATGGACTTGTAGATGACCTTGGAGCCAGTGGGTCTGGCGACGAATATGTAGCGAGGGCCAGCCGACTAGAGCATACAAGTCGCAGTGGTGGGTGGTATAAGGTGCTTTAGTGACAAAACGGATGGCACTGTGATAAACTGCATCCAGTTTGCTGAGTAGAGTGTTGGAAGCAATTTTGTAGATGACATCGCCGAAGTCGAGGATCGGTAGGATAGTCAGTTTTACTAGGGTAAGTTTGGCGGCGTGAGTGAAGGAGGCTTTGTTGCGGAATAGAAAGCCGACTCTTGATTTGATTTTCGATTGGAGATGTTTGATATGAGTCTGGAAGGAGAGTTTACAGTCTAGCCAGACACCTAGGTACTTATAGATGTCCACATATTCAAGGTCGGAACCATCCAGGGTGGTGATGCTGGTCAGGCGTGCGGGTGCAGGCAGCGAACAGTTGAAAAGCATGCATTTGGTTTTACTAGCGTTTAAGAGCAGTTGGAGGCCACGGAAGGAGTGTTGTATGGCATTGAAGCTCGTTTGGAGGTTAGATAGCACAGTGTCCAAGGACGGGCCGGAAGTACAGTGCCTTGCGAAAGTATTCGGCCCCCTTGAACTTTGCGACCTTTTGCCACATTTCAGGCTTCAAACATAAAGATATAAAATTTATTTTTTTGTGAAGAATCAACAACAAGTGGGACACAATCATGAAGTGGAACGACATTTATTGGATATTTCAAACTTTTTTAACAAATCAAAAACTGAAAAATTGGGCGTGCAAAATTATTCAGCCCCCTTAAGTTAATACTTTGTAGCGCCACCTTTTGCTGCGATTACAGCTGTAAGTCGCTTGGGGTATGTCTCTATCAGTTTTGCACATCGAGAGACTGAATTTTTTTCCCATTCCTCCTTGCAAAACAGCTCGAGCTCAGTGAGGTTGGATGGAGAGCATTTGTGAACAGCAGTTTTCAGTTCTTTCCACATATTCTCGATTGGATTCAGGTCTGGACTTTGACTTGGCCATTCTAACACCTGGATATGTTTATTTTTGAACCATTCCATTGTAGATTTTGCTTTATGTTTTGGATCATTGTCTTGTTGGAAGACAAATCTCCGTCCCAGTCTCAGGTCTTTTGCAGACTCCATCAGGTTCTTCCAGAATGGTCCTGTATTTGGCTCCATCCATCTTCCCATCAATTTGAACCATCTTCCCTGTCCCTGCTGAAGAAAAGCAGGCCCAAACCATGATGCTGCCACCACCATGTTTGACAGTGGGGATGGTGTGTTCAGGGTGATGAGCTGTGTTGCTTTTACGCCAAACATAACGTTTTGCATTGTTGCCAAAAAGTTCAATTTTGGTTTCATCTGACCAGAGCACCTTCTTCCACATGTTTGGTGTGTCTCCCAGGTGGCTTGTGGCAAACTTTAAACAACACTTTTTATGGATATCTTTAAGAAATGGCTTTATTCTTGCCACTCTTCCATAAAGGCCAGATTTGTGCAATATACGACTGATTGTTGTCCTATGGACAGAGTCTCCCACCTCAGCTGTAGATCTCTGCAGTTCATCCAGAGTGATCATGGGCCTCTTGGCTGCATCTCTGATCAGTCTTCTCCTTGTATGAGCTGAAAGTTTAGAGGGACAGCCAGGTCTTGGTAGATTTGCAGTGGTCTGATACTCCTTCCATTTCAATATTATCACTTGCACAGTGCTCCTTGGGATGTTTAAAGCTTGGGAAATCTTTTTGTATCCAAATCCGGCTTTAAACTTCTTCACAACAGTATCTCGGACCTGCCTGGTGTGTTCCTTGTTCTTCATGATGCTCTCTGCGCTTTTAACGGACCTCTGAGACTATCACAGTGCAGGTGCATTTATACGGAGACTTAATTACACACAGGTGGATTGTATTTATCATCATTAGTCATTTAGGTCAACATTGGATCATTCAGAGATCCTCACTGAACTTCTGGAGAGAGTTTGCTGCACTGAAAGTAAAGGGGCTGAATAATTTTGCACGCCCCATTTTTCAGTTTTTGATTTGTTAAAAATGTTTGAAATATCCAATAAATGTCGTTCCACTTCATGATTGTGTCCCACTTGTTGTTGATTCTTCACAAAAAAATACAGTTTTATATCTTTATGTTTGAAGCCTGAAATGTGGCAAAAGGTCGCAAAGTTCAAGGGGGCCGAATACTTTCGCATGGCACTGTATATAGAATGGTGTCGTCTGCGTAGAGGTGGATCAGGGAATCGCCAGCAGCAAGAGCAACATCATCGATATATACAGAGAAAGTATATACATCTGAGATGAGTAATGCATAGACTAAGATACAGTAGAATAGTATAGAATACAGTATATACATCTGAGATGAGTAATACATAGACTAAGATACAGTAGAATAGTATGGAATACAGTATATACATCTGAGATGAGTAATGCATAGACTAAGATACAGTAGAAGATACAGTAGAAAAGTATAGAATACAGTATATACATATGAGATGAGTAATGCATAGACTAAGATACAGTAGAATAGTATAGAATACAGTATATACATCTGAGATGAGTAATACATAGACTAAGATACAGTAGAATAGTATAGAATAC